>NW_016803927.1:682611-756030 GCF_001698545.2 Rhinopithecus bieti
TTTTTCTCTTTCTGCCCAGGCTGGAGTGCAATGGCACGATCTCGGCTCACTGCAACCTCTGCCTCCCAGGTTCAAGCGATTCTCCTGCCTCAGCCTCCCGAGTAGCTGGGATTAAAGCACCTACCACCATGCTCAACTAATTTTTTGTATTTTTAGTAGAAACAGGGTTTCACCATGTTGGTCAGGCTGTTTTCAAACTCCTGACCTCAGGTGATCCACCTGCCTCGGCCTCCCAAGGTGCTGGGATCACAGGTGTGAGCCACCACGCCCGGCCAGGTCATGGTTTTGTAGCTTTTGTCTTGAGAGTGTGGGAGGAATGAAGTTTTGGGTTTAAATGTCACCATTCAAAATCTGCTTCCCCTTCCTTTCTGTTCTTATCTGTTGTTAGGGAGAACAATGAATTGGTTTTTTGTGTCAGTCTCTGGAAAAATAGAAGGTCCTCAGAAGATTGGACGATGTCACTGCTCTTGTCCAGCTGAGCGCCTTTGAGGGCTGGGTGCCTTCCCTGTGGTTTCCCAGTCCTGACGGCCCAGAGACCTTGGTGTGGCCTCCTTCTCTGCAGTGGCCGCTGTTTGCATTCTGGGGACGCACATGGTACGCACTGTGAACAGAACAGTGCTTGAGGCTGTGCTTGAACTTGCACCCAGGGCCAGGCCTGAGTCGTGGCAGTGGGGCAGAGGCTTTCCATGAACCAGAAGGGAGGTCCTGCTGCCTCTCCTAAAGCTGGTTCTCTTCTCTTTTCATGAGACTTTGATTTTGGCAACAGTGGGCTGCTGAATGCATTGCTGGTCTTGGGATATTTGAGGAAGAAGAAAGCCTGCTTTGCAGGGAGGAGGGGTGTAGCTTTATACCCAAACTCCAGGTGATCGCACCGTCAATAGCCTTCTCCAGGACCCTGAGGCGTAAATTAGCGAACTTAGTCCTGAACTTCTAAGATGTGGCATGAATACTGTGTCCCTCCAATCCTTCCACCTCATTTTTATTAGATTCCGTTTGGTATAAAGGAGTGGCTGCAGCTTTAGGAGTGGGACTTACCTGGTCGCAGTCCATTGGAAGCCCAGTGCTTTGCCAGCAAGCCCTCCCATGGGGCCAGACATTGGTGCTAGATGAGTGACTGGCTCAGCCAAGACCTTGACAGGTTTCCTGGGGCTTTGGGCTCCTCCTCCTAAGCAAGCCATAGGAAGAGATCAAACATTGCCATGCTTGGCCGTGGGGATCAGGGGCCGTGCAGCCATCTTGCTTTCAGCCTGAGATGAGCAGATACAGGAAGGAATGTATAGCTAAGAGAACTCCAGAGGAAGGAAAAGTCCCAGCCACTGAGTTAATTGCACCCCGAGTCCCTCCCAGCCTCTGGCCTTTCTGTGATGTGAGCCACTCCACTTCTTTATTGTTGAAAGCGGGTTAAATTAGGATTTTGATTGCATGTAGCTGAAAGCATCCTGACCTGTAAATATGATAAAGTATTTGCTGACCCAGACCTGAACTTCTAAAGGGCTTCCTGGTAGCTTTTAAAATCCTGTTGTAGGTTCAGAGGTGTAAAACATTGCTTGTTTTGTCTGTGGATTTACAGAAGAAAGATGAAAGTAAATTTGTGTTTATAAAGGACTGTTGAGCCTAGGTTTGAATTATGTGAACAAAGGAATTGAAAGTCCTGGGTTTGAACTTGCTTTTTCTCCTTGACATCTTCATATGTGGCGGTCCATCCGCTTAAGGAAATGGCCTGTATGTTTTTAGACTTCCACAACTTATTTTAATCATAAAGCCCTAAAAAGGCACCAGAAAGGAAGTTGTTGTCGTATCTATGGTAGACACTTAACACTTCCTGAGAAACTGCTGACGGTGGATGGAGTTGTAATAGGGATGCCGTCCAGGGGAGTGGAGCTTGACATCGACACTCTACACTTCTCACCTCACATTACTGTTTCAGGAAGCCTAGGCGATCGCTCTTTGACTCCTAACACTAGATGCTAGAAAACTAGGTAAAGGGAGGACTGGGCGTGGTGGCTTACACCTGTAATCCCAGCACTTTGGGAGGCTGAGTTGGGTGAATCGCTTGAGGTCAGGAGTTTGAGACCAGCCTGGACAACACGGTTAAACCCCATCTCTACTAAGAATTATAAAAATTAGCCGGGCATGGTGGTATATGCCTGTAGTATTTGCTACTCAGCAGGCTGAGGCAGGAGAATCGCTTGAACCCGGGAGGCAGAGGTTGCAGTGAGCCGAGATTGTGCCACTGCACTCCAGCCTGGGCAACAGAGCGAGACTCCACCTCAAAACAAACAAAAACTAGGTAAAGGGAGAAGGTGATATCAGTGTCTCTAGAAAGAAGCCTTCGAAGCTGGCTTCTTATTTGTTGAGTTAATGGTCAGTGAAGTGAACCCCACCTGTGGTCACTGGCAGATTGTTGAGTGCTGGAGATTATTGAATAGCTAAGGCACAACTTCAACAAAAAAGTAAGTTTTGAGCTGAGCGTGGTGGTATGCATCTGTAGTTCCAGCTACTTGGGAGGCTCAGTTTGGAGGATCACTTGAACCTAGGAGTTTGAGTGCTGTTTGGGCAACACAGGGAGACCTTGTCTCTAAAAATGAAATGAAATAAAAAGTAAGTTTCGAAGAGATAGCTGAATCGGAGAAGAGTGCAAAACTGGAAAATTGTAGGCATTTTTAGCACCTTAAAAAAATTCAAATGGTTACATGTTTAATTACAGAAAGATCCAGGATAAAAGAGAATAATCCTGTTAAGACGGCAGTTCTCAACCATTCTGGCACCAGGGACGCGTTTTGTGGAAGACAGTTTTCTCCATTGCCGCATGGTGGTTGGGGGAGGTGCGAATGGCTTCGGGATGAAACTGTTCCACTGCTGATGATAAGGCATTTGTAAGATTCTCATGAGGAGCACACAACCTAGATCCCTTACGTGCGCGGTTCACAACAGGGTTTGCGCTCCTATGAGAATCTAATGCCGCGCTCATCTAACAGGAGGTGGAGCTCAGGCACATGGCTCACCTCCTGCTGTGTGGCCTGGTTCCTAACAGGCCAGGGACTGGTACCAGTCTGAGGCCCCGGGGGTTGCAGACCCCTGTGTTGAAGTATTGATGTTTAGCTTTCCAGCCCAATCTCGGCTCACTGCAACCTCCGCCTCCCGGGTTCAAGCGATTCCACTGCCTCAGCATCCCGAGTAGCTGGGACAACAGGCGTGTGCCACCATGCCCGGCTAATTTTTTTTTTTTGTATTTTAGTAGAGATGGGGTTTCACCATTTTGGCCAGGATGGCTTTCCAGGTCTTTTATTTTATTTTTGAGACGGAGTCTCGCTCTGTTGCCCAAGCTAGAGTGCAGAGGGCGATTTCAGCTCACTGCAATCCCCGCCTCCTAGGTTAAAGTGATTCTCCTGCCTCAGCCTCCTAAGTAGCTGGGACTACAGGCGCCCACCACCACGCCCGGCTAATTTTTGTATTTTTAGTAGAGATGGGTTTCACCATGTTGGCCAAGCTGGTCTTAAACTCCTGACCTCAGGTAATCTGCTCGCCTCAGCCTCCCAAAGTGCTGGATGACAGACGTGAGCCACCATGCCAGGCTCAGATAATTTAAAAGTGAACCTCATAGCATTTTCAATGAAATATTTTAGACATACAAAAAGTCATAGAATAATATAGTGAAGACTTGTGTATATCCATCCAATTTAAGGGGAAAAAAAAAACTTTACAAGTACAGGTCCCTGTTGTAGCTCTCTTTTGTCCAGAGGGGGTTGTGACATGAACTTTGTCATTTATACTTTCTTTGTGTATTTTTTACTACATGTTTATGCAGCTGTAAATAATATATAGTACAGTACTGTGGGATTTTGAACTTTATTTAAATGTTATACTGTGTGGGCCGGGCGTGGTGGCTCACTGCTGTAGTACCAGCACTTTGGGAGGCCGAGGCGGGCAGATCAGGAGGTCAGGGAAGTGAGACCATCCTGGCTAACATGGTGAAACCCCGTCTCTACTGAAAAAAAAATTACAAAAAAGTTAGCTGGGCGAGGTGGCAGGTGCCTGTAGTCCCAGCTACTTGGGAGGCTGAGGCAGGAGAATGGTGTGAACCCAGGAGGCGGAGCTTGCAGTGAGCCAAGATTGCTCCACTGCACTCCAGCCTGGGCAACAGAGCGAGACTCCGTCTCAAAAAAAAAAAAAAAATTTATATTGTGTGACTTATTCTGCAACTTATTTTCATTCATTGCTGTGTTTCATACAAATATTACACAATTTACTTATCTGTTTCCCTGTTGATGGATGTATAAATATTATCAGCAATGCTGAATTATAAAGAGTGCTGTTATGCATATTCCTGTACATCTCTTCTTACATTCCTGTACATAGAGTTTGTAATTAAGCATAGACTCGCTGTTTTGTATGGTGCAACTTCAACTACACACACACACACACACACACACACACACACAGATACACACATACACACACAGAGTTTTCCAAAGTAATATACCAGTTTATTTTTTCACCAGAACCATAGGAGAGACAGTTAAGTTTGTGCCAGTCTGATATGTATGCAATGATAACTCATTCTTTTAATTTGCATTTCCCTAATTATTCAAGGGCTTGTGTATTTGAGCTGCTTCTGCTTGTGTGCATGCGTGCATGTGTGTGGATGTGAAGTATCTGTTGTACATTTTGCCCATTTAAACAAAATCTTTTAACGTTTCTTTCACTGATTTATAACAACTCTTTAAATATTTTAGATGCTAAATCCTTTAATATCTGATCACATTTTGCCAGCCGCCCCTGTCTTTTGTGTACATACTTAAAAATTTTTTCAATGCGGTCAGATTTACCCATCTTTTCCTTTATTTCTTGTGGCCCTTAACACTTGTTTAAGAATTCCTCACCCCCTCCTAGAGATTGGGGCATATGGAAGGCTGCGAGGCCATGCCTATAAGAAGGCATATATCCAAGTGCATTGTGTTGCTATGAAGGAATACCCGAGGTTGGGCAATTTATAAAGAAAAGATGTTTATTTGGCTCTTGGTTCTGCAGGCTCTTCCAGAATCATGGTGTTGGCATCTACCCGGCTTCTGGTGAGGGCTTTAGGCTGCTCCCACCCATGGCGGAAGGTGAAGGGAAGCTGCTGTGTGTAGAGATCACATGGTGAGAGGGAGACAAGGGAGGTGATGGGCTTTTTTTTTTTTTTCCAACTAGCTCTCATGGAAACTAATAGAGCAAGAACCACTCACAGCCCCCTCCAGGAGGGCATTAATTTATTCACATGGGATCCACCCCCATGACCCAAACACCTCCCTCTGGGCCCCACATCCAACACTGGGGACCATATTTTAACATGAGATTTGGAGGATCAAATATCCGAACTAGAGGAGCACGTCATACTGTTGCTGCCAGCATTCTGGTAAACTCTATGGCTCAGGGCCTGGTCTTTGCCAAGAGGAGGATCTTCAAAACAATACTGCAGAATTTGGGAGTGGCATGAATCCACCCTCTCGGAGGCTGCCAAGCTGCAGGGTGACTGGTGCCTGCCTCTGTTTTCTCTTACCCTTGCTCAGGGATTAATGGCCATTGTCCTCTCCAAGACCCAGCAGTGATGCTTTCCAGCTGTTTGTGTGTGGCTCTTTCCTTCCATAGGGGAGACAATGAAACCGATCCTCCAAATTACTCCTGAGCAGCTCCTAGGAACTTTCTGCCCAAGCCCAGCCCTAGGGCACCTTTGACATCTTGTGTTTTGGTTCATTCCTTAAAGTCTGTTATTTGTTTATCTGATGTGCAGAGATCATAGCGGTCAAGCGACTTGCCCAGGGTCACTCAGCAGGGAGTGGGGAGTAGTTGCAGGTTTGTGACTCAGTTTAGTTTTTTGCTTAGTCCCAAGCTATTCCCTGCTGCGAAACTTTGTTTATCTGTCCTTTAGGTCACTTCTGGATATGCTTAGAGAATAGTTGGGATATTTAAAAGTCTGATATCCCTTAAGCTGGAGATATTGTCCAGCCTTGCAGTGCTTGTACAAGACTGCTAAAGAAATTATTCTGCTCCTCTGCTTAAACTGCTACGGAGTTATTGGTGTATCTTTTCTAAAAATAAGAGCAAATTTAACCTGAAATATTTAGAATCTTTTTAGTTGACTAAGGGGTTCCTGTCAAGGGACTTATGGTCAGAAAGCATTATCAAAGTTGCTTTGAAAAGGTGCAGAGGTTTTCTTTCAGGGATATGGCGAAGGTGGCTGTGTGTAGCATGTTTTGTCCTGAAGGAATGTTTTTATATTCTTGAAAGTTTTAAAGGTTTTTCTGACACCAGATGGAATCTAAAGCAAAAGTGACAAATCTACCTCGGATGAATGCACTTCTGTGAGGCAGATACAATGAACAAAGTCAGCAAGTGGCAGATCAGAAAGACATTGATAGCAGTAAAAAAAATTCCAAAAGACTAATATATAAATAACTGCTACAAATGAAGAAGGATACAAACAACCCACTATTAAGATGGCCAAAAGTTATGAATGGCTGGTTCTCACACAGAAATAGACTTTAATAATTGCAGTTCCTGGTGAAGTCCTCCCTAAGACCGTTTCTTCTCCTTCTTCCTCCTTAAAGGCAACCATTACCACAAATTTGATGGGTGTCCTTCTGTCCATACTTTTATACTTTTAGTACATATTTCTGACAGTCAATAAATAACAGTAATACTATTTTGTATGCTTTAAATTTTATGTATTTATTTTTGGAGACGGAGTCTCACTCTGTTGCCCAGGCTGGAGTGCAGTGGCACAGTCTTGGCTCACTGCAACCTCTGCCTCCTGAGTTCAAGCGATTCTCCTGCCTCAGCCTCCTGAGTAGCTGGGACTACAGGAACGTACCATCATGCCCAGCTAATTTTTGTATTTTTAGTAGAGACAAGGTTTCACCATGTTGGCCAGGCTGGTCTCGATCTCCTGCACGTAACTTGTATAATGAACATATTTATGTATACAGAAATGTTTATATTTTTGCAGTTTGCTTGTTTTTGCTCAGTCATATGCTTTTGGAGATCTGGTCTGATTGACACATTAACACCTTTTTATTCATGTTAGTTTTATTGATTTTAATGTCGGTTAATAGGAATAGGCACAAATGACACAGCCTCCCTTTGACGGACACCTGACTCATTTTCATGTCTTGCTTTTGCTCTCCCTTGGGCATTCTGCAGCCTCTTTTTGAGGGTTCCTCTCTGCATGGACATAGGCAGCATTTCTGGCTTGCAGGATTTGTGTGTTTTCAGTACTACTACGTCTTCGAATAATGCCATGTTGTCCAAAATGTGTCGTTTTATACATTTCCAAATGTATTGAGTTTTCATTTCTCCAGATCTTCTTCAACACTTGGTATCATCTGATTATTTAGTTTTTCCAATCTGTTGAATGTGCAATGGTAGGTCATGGTTTCGATTTGTGTGGGACCCCATGCTAGCGACCTGTCCTTGTTTAAAAAAGGGCGGAAGAAGCTCAGTTTAGAAAGTACATGGGTCACATTGGCCTTTGAGAATCTCCCCAGTAAGTCAATTTAACACCTAGTTCAGAAGGGGGATGATACCATTTCTCCAGCCTGTTGGAGGATGGGGTAAAAGCTCATGAGACAGAAGTTATTGAGACAGTCACGCTGGTTGGCTTCCTTCAGAACGCCATAGCAGAGGGGAAGGAGTCTTAGATTTTTTTCTTGAGAAAAATCAATCACTATGTGTCTTAATCTTCCTTGGAGTAAGACTGCAGGCCTTCGTGCGCAGTGATCTGTGTTTTCAAAGTGAGACCCTGGGAAAAAACCCAGACATCAATACTGGTTCTCTCTTGGAGGTGGAGTTTGGTTGCGGTTTGTCTACATTTTTGACAATGAGCATATGTTACTTTTGTAGAGATAAAAGCATGTTTATTTTCTAAAAGGCCTTTGGTGCAGGTTGCCTGGTAGGTGTGACATGCAGGTCTCCTCTGGGCTGCCTGCATGGGTGGCAGCAGGCCGGCAGCATCCACACCGAGGCTCAGGAGGTGGGCAGACCCCGCTTCAGGTTCTGCTGCCCTTCCTTCTTAGTTACACGAGCTTGTAAAACAGATTTCTCCATTTACAAAATGTGTATCAGGTAAGTATAGCTTACTCTGAGAGTTAAATGAAAAGGCATATAAAGTGCTTGCTGCATACCAGGTACTGTTTGAATTGCTGGGAGATATTAGTAATGATAATGGTTGACTTTTAGAGTTTCTTATGCCAACAGTTTTACATATGCTTTTTTACATTTAAGTGCAATTTAGGCACGTTTGGCTAATCATTAGGGCAGTGGGACGGTACCGTTCCTGCAGGTGTTGGAAAACCTACATCGTGTGCTGCCGCTTTAGCTTTAGGAGACAACAAACTCGGCAGCCCCTCCCCCAGAGCTGGAGTACCAACCTTAAGGCTCCAGGTAAAAACTGCCCTTTCCATGAGCGCTTTGGATTTAGGCGGCAGCCACAGGCCTAAACAAAGTCAAATGGACGAAACTTGTGATCTCTCCTTGGAAATACGGCCAAGAGTGAAACAACTACTTAGTTATTGTTTTCAATGCAGGCTGCTAAATGGCTCGTGTTGGTACGTAATGGCATCCTAGATAATGGGGGCTGCCAAGAAAATATTCACACTGGCAAGTCAATTAAAATACCATTCTCCCCCTAAGAGGCCTGGCTGGATTCCAGAGCTTCCTTTAGGGTAACGCTCAAACCTGTCATAGTTTATTTTGTTCCTGTTTTCAGGCAACAGATTTGGTCATTGCCTGAGTGCTGAAAGGCTGTCCTAACAGTCATCTGTACCGCCATCCCCTGGCACCCCTCCCAGGGCCTCCCACCAGGCCCTCCTCCTGCTCCTTCCTCCCACTAGGTCATCCTCCCACCTTATCCCTTCCACCAGGCCGTCCTCCCGCCCCCTCCTCCCCCCAGGCCGCCTCCGCCCCTCCTCCCACCCCTCCTCCCACAGTGCTGACGCGCCTGGAGGCCCAGAAAGCACTCCTGTGCTTGGGAAGATGGTTTGGACTCCGCAGCTCTGTTTCCTCTCTCAGGAGACACTCTGTTCACCTTAGACACCCAGTCTCAAGAGTGTTTCCTTTTTTTTTTTTTTTTTTTTTTTAAGGCGGAGTCTCGCTCTGTCACCCAGGCTGGAGTGCAGTGGCCGGATCTCAGCTCACTGCAAGCTCCGCCTCCCGGGTTCACGCCATTCTCCTGCCTCAGCCTCCCAGGTAGCCGGGACTACAGGCGCCGCCACCTCGCCCGGCTAGTTTTTGTATTTTTAGTAGAGACGGGGATTCACCGTGTTAGCCAGGATGGTCTCGATCTCCTGACCTCGTGATCCGCCCTCCTCGGCCTCCCAAAGTGCTGGGATTACAGGCGTGAGCCACCACGCCCGACCAGGAGTGTTTCTTTCTGTGAGGCCTTAGTGCCACCTGCCCCGCTCGCACCAGAATCAGTCAGGCTTTCTCCCACCCCTGAGCTGTTTCCACCATCCTGGGATGGGGTGAGTCATGCTGTGTCGTGGCTTTGTGTGTCTGGCCGTTTCTCCACTTGGTTCTGAGCTGCTGGAGGTGAGGCCGTGGCTGCTTGGTTTGTGGTGCCAGCCTTCACCCCAGCTCTGGAGCCTGCGGCCTAAGGAAAGATTGGTATCTGGAGCTGCCAGGTCTTTTTAATAAAGATTGATAAATTTTACTTCATACTACATATAAAAGTAGGCATGAAAAAAAGTAAACACAAGATGGATTAAATAAATAAACATTTGAGAAATACTAAAAGGTTCTAGAAGATAGCACAGGTCCCAAAACATGGAGGTAGGAGGGCCTCACAAAGTGAGGTATGAAAACCACGAACAAATGCTGGGTTTGTAAACATTGGACCTCTGTGGGGCAGGAGGGTGCTATTTACAGAATCAGAAGATAAGCAGCAGACCAAGAAAAATGTTTGCAGTGTCTGCATCATATTACAAAATACAATGTTTGCAGTGTCTGCATCGTATTAAAAAATATAACTCAGTAAAAAAAAAAGACAAATGCCCCAATAGAAAAGTGGGCAAAATATAGGAACCAGCATTTCAGGAAGAGGAAAACCAGAGAGTCAGTGTGCCTGTGAAAAGATGATAAACCTCAGTAGCATTTAGAGAAATAAAAAATAGAACAGCTGGCTGTGGAAGTGGAGACGGTGGCTGCCCTAGTGGTGGTGGGAAGGGAAGATCCCCACGGTGAGGCCCAGTGGAGACGGCCGCCGGGAAGGGTTCTCTGCTGCCCACATGTGCCCTTTGTGTGAAAACCCACCCAGCCGCACACTTACTGTATACATTCTTTGGTATGTATGTCACTCTTCAATAAATTAGCAAATTACTGAACTCTTAGAAAAGAGCAGCTGCCGGCCGGGCGCGGTGGCTCACGCCTGTAATCCCAGCACTTTGGGAGGCCAAGGCCAGCGGATCACGAGGTCAGGAGATCGAGACCATCCTGGCTAACACAGTGAAACCCCGTCTCTACTAAAAATACAAAAAATTAGCTGGGCGAGGTGGCAGCGCCTGTAGTCCCAGCTACTCGGGAGACTGAGGCAAGAGAATGGCAGGAACCTGGGAGGCAGAGCTTGCACTGAGCCGAGATTGCACCACTGTACTCCAGCCCGGGCGACAGAGTGAGACTCCGTCTCTAAATAAATAAATAAATAAATAAATAAGGTTTAGAATGAACATTCAGGATAATCTTGAAGTCTCATTAATTATTAGGGTGTGCCCAGGATTATTTGTAGCCAGTGAGTTTGGTGAGTACACCTGTTTCCTGTATTGGTGGAGGTCATGCCAGGAGACAGAAACCACACCATTCATTGGAAAAGGGCAAATTTAATATGAAAAATTAGTAACTGGTAGTAAGAGATTAACTTCTAACTTTAGTATTCTAAACAGAACACTAAAGAACACCCTAAGGCTGAGAGAGAATACCAAGGAAATACAGGACTTGGAGGGCTCACCGCCCAGGGCTGAGGCTGTGGTCCAGTGGATGGAGGATGCCTTCCTGTTCTCTAGGCTGCCCTGGGCCAGAGCTGGTCCACAGAGGCTGGACTGAGGTGGATAAGCTGGGACTGGAAGCTGGAATCCTTGAGCTGGGCTGCCAGTGAACTGATAGCCTGCTGGCAGTCTGCACTGGAAGAGCCCAGGAAGAGAGGAAGGGAAGCCTCTTCATCCCACCAGGCTCCTACTGTCACAAAGCAGGGCAAAGAAGTGTGGGTGTGCAGCTGAGAGGCAAAGCACTGATGACTGGTGCTGGTCCCTTTTCATCTGACTTCCCTCTGCTGCTCAGAGTTTCTTCCTCCGTATCCACCCTCTCCCAGAGTTTCCCTGCGCTGGGTCACCCAGGAGGGTGCAGAAAGGCCGTGAAGAGTGAGGGGTGGGCAGGTCACGTAACAGGAGCATAGCTGGCTAAGAAGAGAAGGAAGGGCTGGGGTTGCTAAGAAGGGCATTCTGGTGTGTGTGTGTGTGTGTGTGTGTGTGTGTGTGTGTGTGTGTCTGTCTGTCTGTCTGTGTAGTTTTAAGAATCGTGGTCTTGCTCAGGCCTGAGTACAGATTATAGCTTACTGTAGTCTGGAACTCCTGAGCTCAAGCAATCCTCCTGCCTCAGCCTCTCTAGTAGCTGGGACATAGGCATGCACCAGGTGCCTGATATTTGTATTATTTCTTTTCTTTTTTTTTTTTTTTTTTGAGACAGTCTCACTCTGTCACCCAGGCTGGCATGCAGTGGTGGAATCTTGGCTCACTGCAGCCTTCACCTCCCAGGTTCAAGTGAGATTCTGGTGCCTCAGCCTCCTGAGTAGCTGGAATTACAGGCGTGTGCCACCATCCCAGCTAGTTTTTGTATTTCTAGTAGAGACAGGGTTTTGCCACATTGCCCAGGCTCATCTCAAACTCCTGACTTCAGGTGATCTGCCCACCTTGGCCTCTCAGAGTTCTGGGATTACAGGTGTGAGCCACTGCATCTGGCCACTGTGTTATTTCTTAAAATTTTTGCCTAACCCAAGGCCTCACAGATTTTCTGTTTTATTTTAGAACATTTATAGTTTAAAATTGTACATGTATGGCTATGATCCACTTGAATCAATGTCATATAAAATATATGGTATATCCTAAGTTACATTTCTTTGCCTGTGAAAATCCAGTTGTCCAGCACCATTTGTTGAACCCTGTCTCTTCCCCATTGACTTGTCTTTTTACCTTTGTAAGAAATCAGCTGATTAGATTTGTATGCATCTATCTCTGGGCTCTCGTTATATAATATTGATCCATGTGTCAATGTAACAGTATGTGCCAATATTACTTTCTCTTAATTATTGTAGCTTTGTATTAAGCCTTGAAATTAGATAGTATGTCATCCAACTTCTTTTTCAAAATGGTTTTGGCTATTCTGATTCCTTTGCCTTCCATATCTTAGAATCAGTTTGCTGATATCTACAAAAGAAACTTCTGGGATTTCTATTGGGATTTCGATGAATCAGCAGATCAAGTTGAGGAGGACTGACGTGTTAACGATACTGAGTTTTCTAGTTCATGATTATGGTATAGCTCTCCACTTTACCTAGGTCTCCTTTGACTGATTTCATCAGCGTTCCATAGTTTTCTGCATACTTAAGGCATTTTCTGAGATTTATGCCTAAGGAATTCTAGTGTGTGTGTGCTATTGTGAATGGTATTTAACATTTTTAAAATTTCAATTATTAATTGCTACTGTGTAGAAATACAATTTTTTTTGTATTGACCTGCATCCTGCAATCTTGCTGAGCTCATTAGTTCTTGGACTTCTTCATAGATTCTTTGGGATTTTCTATGTAGGCATTTATGTCTTATGTGAATACAGACAGTTTCATTTTCAATCTATGTGCTTTTTATACCTTTCTTTTGCCTTATTGCACTGGCCAGGACATCAATATGATGTGGAATAAAATTCTATTCCAGAATAGAATCTGTCCAGCCTGGGCAACAGAGCGAGACAGCTTGCCTTATTCCCAGTGTTAAGTAGGAAAGCCTTGAGTTTTTCACCATGAAGTGTGATGTTAGCATAGGAATAATAGCTATCTTTCATAGTGTTAAAGGAATTCCCATCTATTCCTAGATTGCTGAGAGTTCTAAAAAATATCATGAATGGGCCGGGCACAGTGGCTCACGCCTGTAATCCCAGCACTTTGAGAGGCTGAGGCAGGCAGATCACGAGGTCAGGAGATCGAGACCATCCTGGCTGACACGGTGAAATCCTGTCTCTACAAAAAAAGAAAAAAAAAAAAAATTAGCCATGCGTGGTGGCGGGCACTTATAGTCCCAGCTACTCGGGAGGCTGAGGCAGGAGAATGGCGTGAACCCGGGAGGCAGAGCTTGCAATGACCTGAGATCGTGCCACTGCACTCCAGCCTGGGCGACAGAGCGAGACTCCATCTCAAAAAATAAAATAAAATAAAAAATAAAACATGAAGGGAGGTTGAATTTTGTGAAATGATTTTTTTACATCTGTTGGGATGATCACATAATTTTTCTTCTTAAATCTGTTTATATCATGAATGATACTGATTTTAAAAAGTTGAACTAGTCTTGCATTCCTGGGATAAACTCTAGTTGGTCATAATGTACTATCCTTTTTTGTTGAGTTTTTTTGCATATGTGTTCAGAATAAATATTGTTTTTTTGATTTAATGTCTTTGTCTAATATTTTGATATTAGGGTGATTCTGGCTTTGTAGAATGAGTTGGGAAATGTTTCTTCTTTATTTTCTGAAAGAGACTGTAAAGATTGGGAGTAGTTCTTTAAATGTTTGGCTGAATGTGACAAACTCTGGGCCTGGAGTTTTCTGTGTTGACAGATTTTGAACTACAGATTTAATTACTTTCCTAGAAATGGACTAATGAGGTTTTCTATTATTTTTTAAGTGAGTTTTGGTAGTTTGTGTCTTTCAAGTAATTAGTCCATTTGTTCTAAGTTGTAGGATTTGTTGGCATAAATAATTATTCATAATATTGCTTTATTATTATTATTATTATTATTTTATTTATTTATTTTTTTGAGACGGAGTCTCGCTCACAGGCGCCCGCCACCTCGCCCGGCTAGTTTTTTGTATTTTTTTTTTTTTAGTAGAGACGGGGTTTCACCGTGTTAGCCAGGATGGTCTTGATCTCCTGACCTCGTGATCCGCCCGTCTCGGCCTCCCAAAGTGCTGGGATTACAGGCTTGAGCCACCGCGCCCGGCCTATTCTTTTAATGACTATAGGACTAGCAGTGATGTCCCCTCTTTCATTCCTCATATTGGCGGTTTGTGTCTTCTCTCTTTTTATTGGTCAGTCTGCTTTGAAGTTTGTCAGTGTTACTGTTTTTTCCCTGAGAAACCAGATTTGATTCCATTGATTTGTTTCTGTTGTTTTTCTCTTTTCAATTTCATTGATTTCTTTTATTTTTATTATTTTCTTTCTCCTTTCTTGGTATTTAATTTGCTTTTTTCAGTTTCTTAAGATAGAGGCTTGGATGAACAATTTGAGATATTCTTCTTTATTAATGTAAACATGTAATGCTATACATTTTCCTCTCAGCATTGCTTTAGTTGAATCCAATGATTTGATATATTGTGTTTTCATTTTCAAAATATTTCAAAATATTCAAATATATTAGAATATTTCTAAATATTCAAAATATTTCAAAATATTCTAATTTCCCATGAGAATTTCACTTTGACTGTAGATTATTTGGAAGTATCTTGATTAATTTCCAAATATTTGGGGATTTCCTAGATATCCTTTTCTCATAGATTTCCACTTTAATTCAGTTATGGCCAGAGAACATACTTTGTTTGATTTCTATTCTTTTAAGATTTGTTTCATGGCCAGACTATAGTCTATCTTGGTGAATATTACATGTGCGCTTGGAAAAGGCAGGCATTCTACTCTTGGGTGGAGAGGTCTCTAAATGTCAAGTAGATCAAGTTGGTTGATAATGTTGTTCAGCTCTGCTATAATCTTATTGATTTTTAAATCTTGTTCTGAGAAAGAAAGTTATTGAGGTCTCCAGCAATAATTGTGGGTTTGTCTATTTCTCCTTTCAATTCTGTTTTTACATTATGAAATTAGGAAAATCTAATTTTAAAATTCATCTAAATTTAAACATTTTAGAAATTAGTATTTAATACCCAAAATATGTTAAATCAATATAATGCTTTTTTTAGAGCAGCTTTAATTCCATAGGAAAGTTAAGAGGAAGGGACAGAGATTTCCCTTAAAGCCTCTGCCCCTACATGTGTATAGCCTCCCCCATTATCAGCAACCCCCACCAGAATGGCACATTTGTTACAATTGATGAATCTACATTGACACGTATTAATCACCCAAAGTCCATAGTTTATATTAGATTTCACTCTTGGTATTATGCATCCTATAGGTTTTGACAAATGTATATTGACATGTATCCATCAATATAGTATCATACACCATATTTTCACAGCCCTAAAAATCCTCTGTATTCTGCTTATTCATCTTCTGCAACCTCAACTTCATGTATTTTGTAGCTCTGTTGTTAGGTGCATAAACACGTAGAGTTGTTGTATCTTCTTGGAAAATTGACCCGTTTAGTGTTACTGTAATGCCCTTCTTTTTCTCTGATAGCATTTCTTGTTTCTTAGGTCTACTTTTTCAGGTATTAATATAGCAACTGCAGGTTTCTTTAGTGTCTGCAAGGAATATTTTTCCATTCTTTTACTTTTGACCTATCTAAGTCCATACTTTTAAAGTAGATTTTTTTTTTTTTTCTAGATAGCTTAGAGTTGGGTTGGGTTTGCTTTTTTTTTTTTTTAAATTTGGTCTGACGGTCTGCATCTTTTTTACTTTTTCTTTGATCCTGTTACCCAGGTAGTAAGCATAGTAGCTAATAGTTTTTCAACCCTCTCCCTCTCCCTTCCCCTTCCAGTAGTCCATGGTATCTGTGGTTGCCATCTTTATGTCCATGAGTACCCAATGTTTAGCTCCCACTTACAAGTGAGGACATGCGGTATTTGGTTTTCTGTTCCTGCGTTAATTCTCCTGGGATAGTGGCCTCCAGCTGCAGCCAGGTTTCTGTAAATGACATGATTTTCTTCTCTTTTTTTTTTTTTTTTTTTTTTTTAACAGCTTCATAGTCCTCTATGGGCTATATGTACCACATTTTCTTTATCCAGTCCAGTGTTGATAGGTAGCTAAGTTGATTCCATGTCTTTACAATTATGAATAATACTGTGATGAATGTGCAAGTGCATGTGTCTTTCTGGTAGAACAATTTGTTTTCTTTTGGATACCCAGTAATGGGATTGCTGGGTCAAATGGTAGATCTGTTTTAAGTTCTTTGAGAAATCTCCAGCCCGCTTTCCACAGTGGCTGAACTGATTTACTTTCCTACCAACAGTGTATAAGCATTCCCTTTTCTCTGCTGCCTTGCCAGCATCTGTTGTTTTTCAACTTTAGTAATAGCCACTTTGACTGGTGTGAGATGGTATCTCACTGTGGTTTTGATTTGCATTTCTCTGATCATTAGTGATGTGAGCATTTTTTCATGTTTGTTGGCTGCTTGTATGTCTTTTGAGAAGTATCTGTTCTTGTCTTTTGCTCATTTTTCATATTTTTTTGTTTGTTTGTTGCTTGTTCAACTGTTTTAAGTTCCTTATAGAATTTGAACATTAGAACTTTGTTGAATGAATAATTTGAATATTTTCTCCCAATCCGTAGGTTGTCTTTTTACTCTGTTGATAGTTTCTTTTACTATGCAGAAGCTCTTTAGTTTAATTAGGTCCCACTTGTCAGTTTTTGTTTCTGTTGCAATTGCTTTTGAGGACTTAGTCATAAATTCTTTCCAAAGGCTAATGTTCAGAATGGTGTTTCCTAGTTTTGTTTTTTTTTTTTTGGATTCTCATAGTTTGAGGTCTTACATTTAAATCCTTAGTCTATCTTGAGTTAATTTTTGTATATGGTGAAAGGTAGGTGTTTAGTTCCATTCTTCTGCATATGGCTAGTCAGCTATCCCAGCACCATTTATTGAACAAGCAGTCCTTTCTTCATTGCTTATTTTTGTTGACTTTGTTGATGATCCAATGGTTGTAGGGCTGAAGCTTTATTTCTGGGTTCTTTATTCTGTTCAGTTGATCTATGTGTCTGTTTTTGTACCAATATCATGCTGTTTGGTTACTGTAGCCTTATAGTATAATTTGAAGTCAGATAACATGATGCCTTCAGCTTTGTTCTTTTTGCTTAGGATTGCTTTGCTTATTCAGGCTCGTTTTTGGTTCCATATGAATTTTAGAACAGTTTTTTCGAGTTCTCTAAAAAATGATGTTGATAGCTTGATAGGGATAGCATTGAATCTGTAGATTGTTTTGGGCAGTATGGCCATGTTAACAATATTAATTCTTCCAATCCGTGAGCATAGAATACTTTTTCATTTTTTTGTGTTGTCTGTGATTTCTTGTGGCAGTGTTTTTTAGTTCTCCTTATAGAGATCTCTCACCTCCTTGGTGAGAAGTATTCCTAGATATTTTAGGTTTTTGGTGGCTATTGTAAATGGGATTGTGTCCTTGATTCAGCTCTCAGCTTGAACATTATTGGTGTATAAAAATGCTGCTGCTTTTGTACATTGATTTTGTATCTTGAAACTTTATTGAAGTCATTTATCAATTTCAGGAGCCTTTTGATGGAGTCTTTAGGGTTTTCTAGGTATAGAAGAATAGCATTCGTGAATAAATTCGATTTCTTCTTTTTCTATTTGGATGCCTTTTATTCTTTTCTTTTGCCTGATTGCTCTGGCTAGAAATTCCAATCTGTCTTCTATTTGATGTGTTTAAATCATTTACATGTAATGTGATTATTCATACAGGTGGCTAAAAACATAACAGCAGTTTTCTGCTTATTCCATCTGCTCTTTGTTTCTTTTTCCTGCTTTTGTGTTAATGGAACGTTTTTATGGTTCTATTTTATCTTCACTATTGATTCATTATTTATACGTCCTTTTAAGAATCTTAGTAATAACCGTAGGATTTAAAGTATGCATCTTTAGCTAATCAGAGGTCACCTCCTAATATTAGGCTGCTTCACGTTCTTTGTGCCATTGTTGTCCATTTACTTTTACGTGTGCATTTACAAGGAATTGCTGCTATTTTTGCTTTGAGTATTTTGGTATGTTTTAGAGCAACTGAAAACAGGAAAGCATTTATTTTACCTTCAATTATTTCATTTCTAGTGTGAGTCTCACTCCGTCACCCAAGCTGGAGTGCAGTGGCTTGATCTTGGCTCACTGCAACCTTCGCCTCCTGGGTTCAAGTGATTCTCCTGCCTCAACCTCCCAAGTAGCTGGGATTACAGGAATACGCCACCACGCCTGGTTAATTTTTGTATTTTTAGTAGAGACAAGGTTTCACCATGTTGGCCAGGCTGGTCTCGAACCCCTGACCTCAGGTGATCTGCCCGCCTTGACCTCCCAAAGTGGTAGGATTACAGGCGTGAGCTGCCATGCCCAGTGTATTCTTTATTTCTTTGTGTAGATCCAATTTTCTGTCTGATACCACGTTTTCTTCTACCTGAAGACTTTCTTTTAAAAATTATTGTAGATTGATTAGGTCTGCTGAAAATGAATTCCATAAGTTGTTTCTCTCAGAATAATTTTAATTTCTTCTCCACTTTTTTTTTTTTTTTTTTTGAGACGGAGTCTTGCTAGTGGCCGGATCTCAGCTCGCTACAAGCTCCGCCTCCCGGATTCACGCCATTCTCCTGCCTCAGCCTCCCGAGTAGCTGGGACTACAGGCGCCCGCCTCGTCGCCCGGCTAGTTTTTTGTATTTTTTAGTAGAGACGGGGTTTCACCGTGTTAGCCAGGATGGTCTCGATCTCCTGACCTCGTGATCCGCCCGTCTCGGCCTCCCAAAGTGCTGGGATTACAGGCTTGAGCCACCGCGCCCGGCCCTCTTCTCCACTTTTGAAAGACATTTTTACTGGGTATAGAATTCTAGGTTGATAGTTTTTTTCTTTCAGCACTTAAAAAATGTCATTGCATTGTCTTCTGTCTTGCATTATCTCTAACAAAAGTCTGTATTAAACCTCACCTTTGTTTTTATGTATATAATGTGACTTTTTCTTCTTACTGCTTTCAGTATTTCTCTTTGTCTTCTGTTTTCAGCAATTTGAATATGGTATACCTAGGTACGTGGAAACTTTTTGGAAGGGAGAGGTGTATATTCTACTTTGTGTTCTGTGACCTTCTTGGATATGTAATTTGGTTACTCTCATTAGTTTTGGAATATTCTTAGCTGTCATTTCTTTTAATTTTTTTCTGTCCAATTCCTTGTTTCTTTTACTTCCGAGGTCCCAATTACACATATGTTAGATTATTTGATACTTTCACTGGAAGTCTTGGATGCTCATTTATTATTCTCAGTCTCCTTGCTCTTTTTCATTTTGTGTGATTTACATTGACTAACCTTTAAGTTCAAAGATTCTTTCCTCAGCTGTGTTGAGTCTACTGATGAACCAGTCAAAGACATTCTTCATCTCTGTTACTTTGTTTTTCAGTTTTAGCATTCTCTTTGATTCTCTGCTGAAATTACCCTTATGATCTTGCATGTTGTCTAGCGTTGTCATTAGATATTAATCATAGCTATTTTAACTTTACTGTCAGATTTTTCCAATATCAGAGTCATATCTAAAGATCACTCTCTCGGGTGTGTGTTGTTTTTCTCCTGCTTTTTTGTATACCTCATGATTTTTTGTTTTTGAAAGTCAGATACTGGAATAGGAGAGTAGATACTGAGGCAAACAGTTTTTATGTCTGTGAATTGGCAAGCATTTTCTTCTGCTCTGCTTTTGTTGTGGGCATTTGAGTTAATTTAGTTGGGAATTGAGCAAGGTGTCAGGTTTGCAGTTTATGGTTATCCTTAGTGCATTAGAGGTTTCAAGTTCCTCTAGTAATGCCTTGTGTTTAAGATGAGGACTGGTTGGCCGGAGGGTTTTGTGGGTTTTTTTTCCTCCTTAATATCTGCTCCACCTTTTGCTTTCAGTTTTCCCTCTGCACTTCCCTCACAGAGGATCTCTTTTCATGTTCTTGTTCTGTCCCTCTCCCAGAAGTATTATTCTGTTACTTTTTACTTAATACTTGTCAGCCTAGGGAGGGGGAGTGGTGGAAGGGCTCTGATTTAGTCGTAGGAGGCACTGTGTCCCTGGAACTTGGGGGTCGGACCTACTCAGTGCTCCTGGCTCTCCCTGGGGTAGGGGTGAGGGTGAGCAGTATCTTTTCCTGCCTCTCCCCCAGGGATAAAGGTTTTTATTTCTGTTCTCTTTCCCCAAATGCTATAAGTTTTCAATAATGGGAGTTTGTGTGCTGTTGTCTCCAGTCACTTCAGTGAATTAAACTGTATTTGTATCATATATTGAATGAATCAGATGTTAGGTTGCTCTCGATGTCACAAAGAAACTCTGTTGGTCCTGATTATTTCCCTTAGATTTTTCCTGTGGACATCTGAACTTTAAGAAATCTATGATAGTAGTCCTAAGTGGATTGGGAAATCAGTGAGCCTCATCATCTACTGGTAGGATTGCCTGTCAGCTGCCCTGTGCCAGAAGTAATTCTGTTAATCTGTTCGCAGCTCCAAAAGCTGTTGCAGCATGGACTAGAACATTTCAGCTGCTGGTTAAATCTTTCCAGCATATGTATGAACTTAAATAATTGCTAAAAAAAAAAATTCCAACTAGATTATAAAATGGTTTCACCACAAATGAAGGGCTGTTTTCTTTTTCAGTACTTAGTAGCCACAATGAAGATTTTGAAGTGTCTCTGAAGCACTATCCCCAAATTAAAGGCTCTAGTCAATGCAAAAAATCACCTTGGTAAATTGTTAATAAGAACACACGCTCTACCAACAAGCATAATTAGAGCCTCGAGAGTAACAAAATTGCAGTCCTTCTTGATTTAAAAAACAAAAAAACTTCTAGAGGCGAGTCACAGGTCTTAAATTAAAAGGGAGATAAGTCCTATTTTAAGAATGGAGAGCCCAGGTGTGAGAATGAGCTGACACCAGCTTTTGTCACCCTATTGGTCATCAGCTGATTCTCTGGTATGGCTAGTTCTCCCATTCTGTTCAATGGGGAAGGCTCAGTCCCTCAACAAAGAAGAATCCCTCTTCAAAAGCATGCAAGGACAGTCAGAGTACCAACCAGTGGGGGCCTTTTCCTTATTTTACCCAGCTATGTATGTCATTCAGACTAGTCCACTAGATAATTTTTAGCCGGGCATAGTGGCTCATGCCTATAATCCCAGCACTTTGGGAGACCAAGGCAGGTGGATCACCTGAGGTCACGAGTTTGACACCAGCCTGGCCAACATGGCAAAAACCCGTCTCTACTAAAAATACAAAAATTAGCCAGGCGTGGTGGCACAGGCCTATAATCTTAGCTACTCGGGATGCTGAGGCAGGATAATCATTTGAACCTGGGAGATGGAGGTTGCTGTGAGCCAATGTTGTGTCACTGCACTCCAGCCTGGGTGACAGGGCAGGACTGTGTTACAAAATAAATAAATAAATAAATGATAATTTTAAAAAATCTCCTGAAAACTATTTTGGGTTTTAAAATAAGTAAAGTAGTGCCTATTCTCATCTTGCATACTATGGTTAGCTTTAAAGCAGCTTAGTGTATGGTTATGTGTGTTTCACCATTGCATTCACTTAAGCAGTATTGTTGGTTAGATAAAGATCTGTAGGAAGCCAGCTTAAAGACAGAACCAACTGGGCTAGTTAATAATATCCACACATCTGTCCGTTGTTAACCCCAATAACCATGCCAGGAAATTCTTTGATTCTTTCATGATGAGCCAGCTAATTTTTATTATTTAGTTGTGGAATTTTCATTTGATTTTTGTTACAGTTTTACTTTATGCTGAAATTGTTTAATATCCTTTTAGTTTTTTAAACATCTTACTTATAGTTATTTCACAATTTATGCTGATACCATCATTATCCGAATGCCCTATGGGTCTGTTTCTAAAGCCTGTTTTCTCTCTTGGTTTTCATTCAAGTCTTCGCTAATATTGTCTGTTTGTTTGAGTATGAGGCATTGCTTATGAAAAACTAGGGCTCTGGCTGATGTTATCATGCTCCAGAGAAGCTTCACTAGAAGGCAGGTAGGCTAGGAGCATATCTCCCTAACTTAACTGTGGATTGAGATAAATTGAGACTAAATTTCGGTCCTTGTGAAGACTGGTCTGTTTTTTGTTACAATTATTCCTAGTATAAGGGATGCTCAAGGGATATAGCCCTTGAGGGTTCCAACTGGAAGCCTGGGTCAGTTACCAGGCCCTGAATGTCAACATTTCTCCCAGTGCTCTGAGTATGTTAAAAGCTCTGTCTGTCATTTTAGTCATTTTGTCTGTGCTTTTGAAATAAACAGCTGCCTCATAGGTAAAAGTGGTGCCAAGTGTAAGCCTCGTATCTCTGGGTTCCCCACTACCTGGATCTTGGAAATAAACCTGAATTTTCAAAAATGAAAATGCTAATGTTAATGTCCTTCACATAAACTTTTTATTTCCCATTCTTCTTTAAAACTCACTCTTTACTTAAAGAGTCTCCACTTTTATGTTTTGTGCTATTCCCAGCACCTTGTTAAAAATAACAAAGGGATTTATTACAGGCTCAGTCCTGTAATTCCAGCACTTTGGGAGGCCGAGGTGGGTGGATCACCTGAAGTCAGGAGATCGAGACCAGCCTGGCCAACATGGTGAAACCCCGTCTCTACTAAAAATACAAAAAATTAGCTGGGCATGGTGGTGCACACCTGTAATCCCAGCTACTCTGGAGGCTGAGTCAGGAGAATCTCTTGAACCCGAGAGGCGGGGGTTGCAGTAAGCCGAGATCGCACCTCTGTACTCCAGCCTGGGTGATAGAGCGAGACTCCGTCCCCAGAAACATTTGTATTCCAAACTCTCACTTCTTCCTTATGAGAAATACTAGAAATGCAGTAAAACTATATAGTTGCAGGATTACATGGAATATTTTCAGTTGTATTATTTTTTCATGTCAAGCATTTTAACACAATTCTAAGTAAGTGATTTCACAAATGGTATAAAAACGCCATTGGAATGAGGATGGGACAGACACATAATCAGGACAGCAACCGATGCCTGTGCCACGGTGGCCACCTCTGGGTCCTCTGCGGCCACCTGGAGACAGGACTGCTCTTTAAAGCAAACAACAATAATCCTTGTAACGGGAACACCTTAGCCCTAGGAAGTCACATTCTGAAACTCAGTCTACACTGACTTATTCTGGAAAGGCCTCTATTGATTGGGTATAATTCCTTCTCTACTATGACAGAACTGTTCATGATTTGTAATATGCTTTTTCTTGAAACTAAAAGTAAGCCCTTTATTTTGATTTTAAGGAAAAAAAAACGAGCTCCTGGTTAGAACACAGTGAGTTACTTGCCTGTAATGTTGAAAATAGATGCGTTCTTTCCCCTTTTACTTAACACAGTATTTATTCTACAGCAAAAAGATTCTTCTTTTTTTTAAATAAATAATTATGGTGTCCACTTCTTAAAAAAGTGTTGTCATAGCAGTCTATTAATCTGACAGATTTTAAAGATTGTACTCCTGGGAGAAATGATGAAGAGAAACTGGGGTGTTAATTAGGCAGATTTAAGCCAGAGATGTAACTGGTGCTAACAGAGTTTATAATGTAGAACGCCTCCAGCTTCAGCCTGAGAGTGGATTTCCTTCTGCTATCATTGCAGTAGGATTCCAATTCATATTTCCTTTCTTACCATGTCTTTTCCTCTTAAAATTATCCAATAGATCTTCTTTGCATGTAAAGTACCCTAAGTATTGAAGTCTTCTAATCTGTTTTTTCTTTCTGTAAAGCACATTGAAGGCTGCCTCCAGATATTTTGCACTAGCAAATACAGATTTTCTAGCAACAGGATGCCTATTTAAAATGCCTGGATTGGCCGGGTGCGGTGGCTCACACCTGTAATCTCAGCACTTTGGGAGGTTGAGGTGGGCAGATCATCTGAGGTCAGGAGTTCGAGAACAACCTGGCCAGCATGATGAAGCCCCGTCTCCACTGAAAATACAAAAATTAGCCGGGTGTGGTGGTGCGGGCCTGTAGTCCCAGCTACTTGGGAGGCTGAGGCAGGAGAATCTCTTGACCTAGGAGATGGAGGTTGCAATGAGCTGAGATCATGCCATTGCACTCCAGCCTGAGCAACAGAGTGAGACTCAATCTCAAAAAATAAAAATAAAAAATAAAAATAGTAAAATGCCTGGATGGATTTAAAAACAACAACAAACTTGACAGAATTTTTTTTTCATCATGAAAATCTATGTTTTGGAAAATGTATGTTGCATAAACAAGTGGATAAACTTCAGAAGTGAGTACTTACCCAGCACGCCCTTCCCCTGGGAATGGTCCAGGTAGCAGACTTGCTGGGGTTGTGCCAGTTTTCCACATCAGGGCCCTAATGAGTTGAATTAACCACACAGGTAACTTTCAGTAACCATAAAACACTGAAGCTTATAATTGATTTACTTTAAAAATACAAGCTAGAGAGCATTAAAAGTAATGCCTGGAATAGCATCATGTCATTGTTTTCCCTTCAAGAAAGGCAGGGAAATGCCACATACAGTGTCTAAACTCTGCCTCACCTGTCAGCTGCTCATACTGCCTGAGCCAGTGATCAGTCTAAGGAAGAGGGTGACCCTTTTGACAGAACAGTTGTGAGAACTGGGAAGTGGCATTGTGCTTTACCTCTCCCCAGAGTTTTATTTGTCAAAATCTGGGCGTGCCGATGGTGGTTGTGCATGAGAATATTATTTGTCATGAGTTATGTCTCCCTCCCCCGCCTCAAAACCAACAAAACCCAAACAAACAAAAGTCAGTGCTTTGAAAGATGCTGTCAATCTTTAATTAAGCAAAATCAAGCTGATTACCTTTAGTAGTGGTAGAATTTTTGCTAGTGCTTCACGTTTGGTGCCTGTCTCTAGAAAGAGCCCATGAAAGACAGAGTTGAGAGTGCATGGGGCACATCTCTCTGGTTTGCAGAGGGAGTGCAGGTACCTTCTCAGCTGTCTCACTGACATTCTTCCCTGCCTGTCCTCCCAGTCCCTTTAGGGCAAAGAGAATGATGGCAGCTTCTCTGAGCTTTGTAACCAACTGCAAGTGAGGAAGGTCCTGATAAATTTGTCAGACTCCCTTTCTCAGACCAAGGGTATCTGAATGAATAATAGCAAGGAAATAAACTCAGCCGTGACACGGACAGCATCCTTATAACCCCAGCCCAGCACATCCAACACAATTGGGTCACTCTTAAAAACAGCAACAACTACAGCAACAAAACTTCAAGCAAATGTGCCATTAAAAACTCTTACATAATTGGAACAGATTTGAGTTTCCTCTGGTTCAGGTTTTCTTGCCTCTTTGATAATCAAATGATCTGAAGAAAGGCATAGAATTTCAGGGGAGAATCTGCATGACAGGCTTACAATAAGGCTATTCATGGAGACTCTTTTATTAGCTTACACAGGATCTGCATCATTCTTCGTCTCTGGCTTTGCTACAAGGCTCCATTTAAACTTAACCCAACTTGCAGACTTAACTGATCCAGGAATGACTAAATACAATGAGCCAGCTACTGTAGCTCTTTTTCCCCCTTTGATAAGGGGAGTTAACACAATGGGCTTTACAGTTCTTAAATGACTGATTTTTTTTTTTCTGTCTTTGAGATGTGATGCTTATGCGACCTTTGTTTCTTTAAAAGATTCACATGGTTTAATTATATTTTAAAAGTATAAAAAATCCAATATGGGCTCCCTACCCTTACAATAAAACTTTAAAAATCTTGTAGATAATATAGATGCAAAATTCATGTCACACTATTTACACAGCTGATTTCAATATGTTAGATATTATTAACTATTAGCATTATTCAATTAAACTTGAAAACATTTATTTTTGAAGGGTGATTCTGATACAATTTCTAGTAGTACTTCAGCATTGAATTTCACATCTGCACAATTATCTGCTGGTGTTTATACTGTATTCATAACCTCATATGATATGTAAATTTAACATTTTAGTGAAATTGATCAGGTGGTTAGGGACCATGAGATGGCTGCAGTGCTAATAACCTTCCCATTTCCCATCAGGGCACCTTGTTTATCCCTGAATAGTTGGGATGGAGAGGAAACCCTTGAGGATGCGTTTCGTGGCACACGGCACCGAGAGCATTAAGGACTGACGCTTTGGAAAGACACCTCAGAAGAGTGGTTCCCAAACTTTAGTGGGAACAGGAATCATCAGGGACGCTTGTTAGAACTGCAGATGCCTGGAACCCACCCCCCGAGACTCTGATTCAGTAGGTCCGGGATGGGAGCCCAAGAATTTGCATTTTTAACAAGCCACGCAGTTGATTCTGATGGGATGGTTATTGCACCACACTGAGAGTCATTCTCCTGAAGTCACTGGGGAATGTTGGGAGGCCCTACCTCCTCCCCTGCAGCACCTGTTGCCCCTAGGTGAGCAGGGACCTTGGTTAGGAGTGACCCCTGGTGTGATCCCAGAGGTGCAGATGTCAGGAGGGGAAGGACAGCTCTAGTATTTCCAAAGCGTCAGAGCAGCTCTTGCATCTTCCCCCTGGTCTGCTTCCATCCACAGCAGGGCAGTGTCCTCTTCATCCTCATGTGGCAGGGAACACGCCTCGCCTGTGGGCCAGTGCTGGGTGTTAGAAGGTATCATCTCACTCTCACTCTAGCTTTGTAATTAGAACTTGAGAGTGGTTGTTATCTGCAGTATTTAATCCAAATTTGCATCTTTATCCCACTTCCCTACCCCGATTAACGTAGTTTTCGATTTTTGGAAATGGAGATCTTTTTCAAAAGGATCTCCAATTAGAAATGGATTCTCAAGAAGCCTTTTGGGAATTACGGATGTAACATGTTTGTTCATTTCATGAGGATGAGATTTTTCCTTGGAGATCTGTTGATCTGATGGTCAAAGCAAATAAGGAAAATAAATGTTGATGATAACTACTGATGTTTTTAGCAGTTTGCCTGGGGTGCTGTTGTGTGTTTTGTTTGTAGAATCCACCCCCATATCGTTGGCAGACTTTTTTATTATGAGAATTTCCAGGCTATTCAAAATTAGAAAGTACAACAAACTCCCATATATTCATCACCCACTTGCCAGAGTTATCAAGATTTATCATATTTTCCAGCAGCGTTTTCTCGTCCTTAAATCTTGCTGGTGGATTTTGTAAGGCAGAACAAGTAAAATCTTTTCTTCTCCTATGGAAAGGTTCATGGCTGAGGGCCCTATAACAAAAGATAGATGAACGAGAGAGAAACATACAGATGTATTTATTGTAAGTTTTACACGACACATGCTTAGGTTTGATAAAGAATAGACAGTGTTTCAGAGGTATACTAGGACAAAGGGTATGATCTAGCTGGCATTAAACTAGAGGGAAGTTGGCAAGGCCTGTTTGTTCAGATTCTCCCCTGTGTCCTTGCGTCTTCAGAGACAAGGAGATTGTTTTTCTCTGGGTGTAGGGAGGGTACCTCTGGTATGAGGGTCTTATGACCTGCTTCAAGGGAAGGGCAGAAAATTCTTTTACAGCCTGCTTTAGGGGAGGAGAGAGCAAAGGTCAGAGGGACCTCCCTGCTTCAGCTGTTTTCTCAAATGCCAAGTTGCCATATTTTGGGATAACATGTCCTGAACCTTATCATTTTCAAAGTGGTTCATTTGAGGAATGAAACAAACATGAAATGCTTTGTTTGGGGCCTGAGTTGAGTGGTCATGAATAGTCATTTCAATGTGTCCTTTTCAGGAGTGTGTTCCAGAAGACCTAGAACTGAAGAAGAAGATTTTTGCTCAGTTAGATTCCATCGTTGATGATCGAGTGATCTTAAGCAGTTCCACTTCTTGTCTCATGCCTTCCAAGTTGTTTGCTGGCTTGGTCCATGTAAAGCAATGCATCGTGGCTCATCCTGTGAGTATTTTAAATCTGGAGGATTGATTGTATCTCATTCTGTTTTTTATTTTTTATTTTTTATTTTTTTTTGCGGGGGAGGGGGTCAATAACTTGTGAGTAATCCATTAGTCTTTTAAACTGCTTTATTAAGATATAATTCACTTACACAGTTCGCCCATTCAAATTGTGCAGTTCAGTGGTTCTTACTGTATTTACAGAGTTGCACAATACCAGTATTTTAAAAAAGAATTTTATCCCAAAATTCCTTGGATTTGTATCTGTGTACCTAACGTGCAACGGAATAGAGTGAGCAATGCTTTGAGACTTTCACCCCCAAGTAACTGTGTAGCTGAGGAGACCGACTAATAAACAAATAATTCTACTGTCAATATAAAAGTGCTGCATCAAAAACATATACATTGTGTAGGATTCTATAGATATGTCACTTGCACTGTGTAGTTTACTCAGCACAATTCAGATGGGATCTATTTTGTTAAAATGCAGATTCTGGGTCCCGCTCCTGAGATTCTGACTGTAGGTCTGACTTTAAGGACTTTTTTCCCCTTGTGGTTCCCTTCCACCCACTCATTGTAATTAACTGTGCAAGCTTATTTTCCAGGAGTACATTATGAGGTGCCTTGGACAATAAGTTTCAAATTGGCATGCAAGCACTCAAGGAATCTTTTAGCGGTTAACGTATTGAAGTGAGGAAAGGGGAATGAGAGAGGAGATTCAGTCAATGACATTTGAGCCCCAGCTGTGAGCCCAGTGTGACCCTGGAGAACCAGGATGCCTGTTCGAACGGGAAAAGTGACTTAGCTCAAGCTGTGATAACTATAATAGTACAAAATAGTGACCACACCCTTGGCATCACCAGGTTGTCAGAGGTTCAGATCAGGGAGAAGCAACACAGAGGGCCCAGCCTGGCTAGGAACTGGTTGGGCTGATGAAGGGATGAGAGGGTCGGAGGCTGGGGAAGAGCATAAGCAAAGACCCTGGGCCAAGGACACTCTCGGTGTGCAGAATTATGGGAGGCCAGCCTGGTGGTATGAGCACACATGCCTTGGAGCCATGGGAGAACACTGGAGGGCTCAGTAATGGTTGGGTCTGGAGAATCGTGAGGGTTACTCTGAAGAGCTGGGACAGACAGCTTGGGTCCAGAGCATCAGTGTGATGTAGTGGAAGTGCTGCTTGGGGAGGGTAACATGAAGGTCCTTCCTGGGATGAAGACGGGTCAGAGAGGGGAGCAATGAAGTCACAGGAGTCGGGCAGTATTCCGAGCATGAGTGACCAGGGCCTAGGATCAAGAGCTGGGCAATTCCTCTTTCTGAGCAAGAGCCATTTCGAGTGTGGAGGTAACAGATGCCTACCACATCTGTAGATGCCCGCCAGGTTTTATGTGCTAAGAAGAGCAGCAACTTGGAACACCATTTACATAGCTGCATGGTCCTAGGAGATATGATGGAAAGAATGAGGAGTGGTTATAAAATAAGGAGGCTGAGATGCATAAAAGTAGAAGAGAACCCGTCACATTTGGTTACCACTCAAATACGAGTGAGATTAGCATTACGAGGGACCCTAATTGAAAGCGAGTCCCGAGAAGCCTGCCGTGCCTTTGCTTTGGTGACATACCCATGTCTGCAGAAAGGGGTCCTGGAGGCCTCAGCACTTTCGAGGTTGCTGCTTGATTGCTTCAGTGGAAGGGGTCAGCCTCCTAATTTCTAACCCATGTTCTTGCTTCTAAGTTAGTTCAAAACAAAACTAATCTAACAAAGTTGTTCAGAAAATACCTCCTGAGTTCTTTGATGAGACCTTTACTATGTCTCTTTAATTTTAAATTGCCAGATGGGTGAGAGGACACTTGAGTCACTTTCTTCTCCCTCACACCCAACCCAGTCCCTTGACCAGCAGGAGCTGGTAACTGTTGAATAATGACACTTTTCTCCCTCTTTCCTACTCTTGTTCCATCCCACTATTGCTCACTTATTTAATGAAACAGCATAAAGTCCAGACCTTATTTTAAAAATTAATCTTCCCCTTTGGGAGGCCGAGGCGGGTGGATCACGAGGTCAGGAGATCAAGACCATCCTGGTTAACGCAGTGAAACCCCATCTCTACTAAAAATACAAAAAATTAGCTGAGCGTGGTGGCGGGCACCTGTAGTCTCAGCTGCTCAGGAGGCTGAGGCAGGAGAATGGCGTGAACCCGGGAGGCGGAGCTTGCAGTGAGCCGAGATTGCGCCACTGCACTCCAGCCTGGGCGACAGAGCGAGATTCCGTCTCAAAATAATAATAATAATTTAAAAATATCTTCCTTATTGTTACAAATTATTTTTAAACAAAACCCATGTTAATGAAAGCAAATCAAATAACCCAAATTAGCCATCTTTGGACTTTTCCCTTTCTTTCCTCTATGTTCCAGCTGCCCACCTCTCTCTCTCTCTCTTTTTTTCTTTTTCTGTGGCTCTGTCGCCCAGGCTGGAGAGCAGTGGTGCCATCATAGCTCACTGCAGCCTTGAACTGCTGGCCTCAAGCAAGCCTCCTGTCTCGGCCTCCCAAAGTGATGGAATTACAGGAGAAAGGCACCCCGCCTGGCCCCACCTCTTGCTCACCTCACGGGACCTCTAGGGGACTGGACAGGCAGTCCCTACAAAATCAAGACCTATTTGTGATCTCTGAGGAACCCCAGTTTCCACGAAGCCCCCACCCCCACCCCGCAGCCAGCTAGGAGCCCAGCCTGCAGCCCCAGTCCCTGCTTGGGGCCCTTTGTTTCAATCATTAGTGATTTTTGCCTGGGCCGAAAATAGGATGAAGAAAAAGGAGGCTTGTTCATGCTGTGACAAAAGTGGATATTCAGCAAATTGGAAAGGTTGCTTCTGTCTCTGCCCATACAGAGAAGCCTGCAGCCCTCGTTGCACGGCCACGGAAACGTGTTCCCCGGGGCGGGGCCAGACTACTGGTCCGTGGATTGGGAAAGGCGCTGGCCAGGCGGGCACGCACTCCCAGCGCAGGAGTTCGGGCTGGGTTTTAGGGTGTGCTTCCAGGACTAGAGCTGCTGATGGCCACAGGCCGGCTGTGTTCTGGATATTTTCTTCTCCTGTGTCTTTTGTGTTGTTTCCTCGACTCCTCGTGGCAGTGACTCTGGAATTCCCACGTGGAAAGGCTGGGGGAGGAGGATGTGCTGGCTGGGGCCTGTCAGTGACAACGGTGTGCACGTTGCATCGCAGTCTCAGGCCTTATTGAGCTCTAGTTAGCATTGACAGAGTGGCAGTTTTCTACTGATAGTTGAGGCACACTTTACAAAGAGGCTCCCTCGGTTTTTCTCCTCCTTAGTTCAGTCTGGGAAGACGATGGCCCGACGGGACAAGTGGGGTCTTTGGAGCCCACCAAGTACTGTGCAGTATGGACAGGTCTGCCTGGGAAAGGGGCCGCGGCTGGCAGACTGGGGTGTGCGGTGGTCGTGGGGGGAGAGGCCACCAGTTAGCCCCGTCCCCCGCCCCAGCCCGTGCTTGGCCTTTTCGGGCTCACCTCACGCCTGACACTGAAGTCATCTGCCCTGGTATTGTTGGCAAATATTGGACGTATGGGCTTGCTGTTTGCCAAGCGCCCGTGCTGTGCGTCCCTTTGCACATCTGCGCGCCCCTGCGGCCGCTCGGAGCTGCCTTTGACCCTCCCTGCGAGCGCGCCGCGGAGAGGATGGGCTGTCCACGAAGCGTGAAACACCGAGGGCTGGCAAGTCTGCAGCCCGGCTGCCTCCCGCGGGGGCGCTGTCGGCCCTGGGGTCCTCGCCATTTTGGTTGGTCCCGGCGCCGGGGGAAGGGAGCCTCTGCGGGCGGCGGCGCTGTCGGCGCGGTCACACGGCCCCGGGCGGCGGGGAAGAATGCGCCCCTTGTGCTCCCCCGGCCTGCGCGGGCCCAGGCCCAGGCCCAGGCCCAGGCCCAGGCCCCTGCGCGGCGCTGCCGTGGTATTTGTCTAACCCTTTCGGGGGCGTGTTTGTGAGTCCACCTCGCACATTCCCACACGGAAGGTTGGGGGCGGGGGAAGCTGCCCCCTCTCGTCGCTGGTCTCCTCCCCTCCCCGCTGCGGTGGTCAATTCAAAGGGCACCTGACCTGATTGGCAAGATTGACCTCTTGGGTCAGAGGCCGAGGGCTGAGGTTAGGGAGACTGTGTCCCAGCCAGGAGACCCCAAGGTCCTTTTGCGGCGACTTCGGCAGGTGGACACGCAGGTGTGGATGGAAGTCGGGGTGGATGGAAGTCCGTTTCAGGGGGATTGGGTGGGGCCCAGTCTCTGGCCTCTGCATCCTGCTCAGCCGCGTGCTTTGTTATCGTGGGTGCTGGGGAGCCCTTCAAGATTTTTCGCTGGAGGAGTCCTGAGCAAAGTCCTGTTTTTTACTTTTAAAGTTTGTAACTGTGGTAAAATACACATAACAATCTACCGTCTTAGCCATTTCTAAGTGTGCAGTTGGGAGGCATTAAGGACATTCTCATTAGTTAAACCACCACGACCAAGGATCCATGGAACTTTCTCGTCCTGTAAGACTGAATCCCTTACCCATGAAACCCTAACTTCCCACGGCCCCGCCCCTGCACCCAGCCGTTCTGTTTGCTGCTGTTGTGGATTGGATAGGCTCCCGCCACAACACGGATTGCTCTGGGAAGATGAGATGGAGGGGCTGAGATCCCAGTAGGAGTCCCGTGAAGGGAGTGCAGAATCTATTTGGAAATGGGGGACCTGAGCTGAGGGTAGCGGTGGGAGTGGTTTTTCTGAGAGAAAAGTGAAGACAAGTAACAGGACTTCAGTAGCTGATGGTGTGTCCGGAATTGGTTCTTGCCGGTGGGTTCCTGGTCTTGGTAGGTTCTGGTCTTGCTGCCTTCGTGAACAGCAGAGGTTGGCGTTGAGTGTTACAGCTTTTAAAGATAGCACTGACCCAAAGAGTAAGCGGTAGCAAGGTTTAGTGTGAAAAACAAAAGGACAAAGCTTCCGCAGCAAAGACACTGCACTTAAGCCCCAGGGTGGGGCGGGGTGGTGACCAGCTTTTATTCCCTAATTGGCCCCGCCCATGTTCCGTTTCTGTCCTATCAGAGTGCCCTTTTTCAGTCCTCCCCGCGATTGACTACTTTTAGAATCCTACTGATTGGTGCATTTTACAGAGCGCCGATTGGTGCGTTTTACAAAGCGCTGATTGGTGCGTTTTACAATCCTCTTGTAAGACAGGAAAGTTCCTGATTGGTGCGTTTTACAATCCTTTTGTTAAGACAGACAAGTTCCCCAAGTTCACACTTGATCCAGGAAGTTCAGCTGGCCTCGCCTCTCAATGGAAAGTGAGAGGGGCTAGGGAGAGGCAGGGGCCAGGAACACTTCTTCTGGCACTGACTTGGGTGTGGGGATGTGACACATTCTCACTGAGATCAGGAACCTCCCAGGGTGCCGGACCGTGGGGGTAACCCACATGAGACGAGTCTGTGCTGGGATGTGCCCAAGGGAAGGCATCCAGCTCCAGGGTGAGGCTGGGATCTGTGTGAGACACGCAGGTGTATTCTGTGTCCTCGAGTCTTGGTGGTGGTGACACCAGGGAGTGGGGACAGGTGGGCCACTGTGGCAGACTGGGGGTCACCATCACTCAGGGAAAGTGTGAGCAGGAAAAATTGCAGAGAAGACTGAGAGGAGGGAACTGGTGAGTTTTAAATAGAAATGCTTTCTAACTCCTTGTCTCCGTCTGTTTTTGCTACCAGCGAGGCTTACAATGTTCGAAAGACCCCAGCCCCGGCATGCCTGCTTTATATAAAATAAAGCAAAATTCATCTGAGAAAGACACACTTCCAGTTCTTCTAATCTTGATTTTTCAAAAGGTCAGAGGTTAGGTATTTCTGTAAGAATTCAGTAAGTGACAGGTGTTTAACCGAGACATCGATTTACCATCTGTCTATTTGGAAACAGGAGCCGTCTTTTCTTGATTCCTGAGAGGGAGAGCGGGCGCCCAGGACGGCCCTTATTGCTCCTCCCCTCTTCTGTGGGAGTCATCTTTAGATGGAAGCTTTTGCTCATGGAAGCATCACTGAGCAAATGTGACATTCTACTTATCACCCATATGGTGGAGGAAAACCCATTTAAAAGCACCATTTGGGGACCAGTTTCCTGTGGTATACTTGGCTCAGGCCAGTCCGGTTCTACTAAGCACTGTTTTCTACGAACATTTGATAATTCTCTGTGAGGAATCTGTAAGAACAGTTTCTCAAAGTAAACCAAGAACACAAGAGTTGAATGGTAAAGTCCGGGGTCCTCCCTCGGGGCCCACTCACCTGGACAGTGCCTTCCTGTCTTGGGCTCGTCGGGGTGCTGGGGCTGCTGAGGTGTGTTGATGCTTGTTGATTTCTAGAGCTGGAAGGTGATGTTAGATTGGAAGAGGCAGATGCTTAAGGTACAATATGGAGGAATTAAGGAAATACCAGGTTTTGGGAAGACACTGCTAATAATTTATTTTTAAGATCATCTGGCACTGTCACTTAGGCTGGAGTACAATGGCACAGTCATGGCTCACTGTAGCCTCCACTTCCTGGGCTTAAGTGATTCTCCCACTTCAGCCTTCCAAGTAGCTGGGACTACAAGTACACAACACCACACCTAGCTAATTTTTTTATTTTTTGTAGTGACAGGGCCTTGCCATGTTGCCTAGGCTGGTCTTGAACTCCTGGGCTCAAGTGATCCCTCCACCTCGGCCTCCCAAAGTCCTGGGATTATAGGTGTGAGCCACCACACCCAACTTGCTAATAATTTTTAACACTGACACAGGAGAATGTCAGAGCCTGTGGTGACTGCAGATGGGAAGACATGATTCTCGGGGGAATGGGCTGCGAGGAAGCTTTGAAGACAAGACAGATGGGAGCAGAGAGACTCTGTCCTAGGGAGGCCAGGGATGTGAAGACTAGCCGTAAACATACAGGATAGCAAGCTGTTCCTCCAAATTCCAACTTTGTATTTGGGGTATTTTTTTTTTTTTTTTTTTTAAATAACACCACACAATTCTGCATCAGGTTCCCTTTTTCTCTCTCCTTTGTGAACAAATTTCTTTCTCAAGTATGTTGTTGTTGGCCACTGAATCTAAAGGCACCATTCCAAAGATGCATCTGCTGCTCTGACCATTCCGGGTGGGTGCCTCGAACCCAGGGTCATCTCCTTGGCTCCCCTACTTCTCTCTCTCTCCTAAGGTGAATCCGCCGTACTACATCCCGCTGGTTGAGCTGGTCCCCCACCCGGAGACGGCCCCTACGACGGTGGACAGAACCCACGCCCTGATGAAGAAGATTGGACAGTGCCCCATGCGAGTCCAGAAGGAGGTGGCTGGCTTTGTTCTGAACCGCCTGCAGTATGCAGTCATCAGCGAGGCCTGGCGGCTGGTGGAGGTGTGTGTGCCCTTCCTCTCCTCCTGCCTCCCTTCCTTGCTCCCTTCTTCTTCCCTCCCTCCCGAAGCTGAGCAGGGCAGTGAAAGTTGTTTGTTGGACAGCCTGGAAGCTGGGAAAGTCAGAGGCTGCTTGGTTCTTCTTGCTCTATGCTTTAGAAACAAAATAAAATGCAGCAATTCATTGTCTGCCCGAGAGGTTCTTCTTACAGTCACCTGATACCAGGACGCGATGACAGGCTTCTCTCCTTCTTGCCCTTTCATAGTATTAGACATAATAACCCGTGTGGCCCACTGCATTTTCCCACAGAGTCAGCTTTTACCCCTCAGCGTTATAATTTTTCAAGAGGAAAAAAATTATATTTTGTGTAAACTTCTGTCTCCTGAAGGAACCTAATTGTTTCAAGAGCTTGAGAAAGAAATGATGAATAGACTTGTTAGAGTAAATGCTTGTCTTACATATAAAGAGGAAATGATATATAAATATATTTAACATCATCCTCTAATGAAAGGATTTTACATGGAGGTGAAGAAATGGCCTGGCTGCACACATTCCCGTGTACATTTGCATGAGGGGTCCTGGCACCTGGGGGAGATAGGTCAGCTGGACCCCAGGACGAGGCGGAAAAGTCTCGGGATCTGGGAGTGGAACTGTCCAGCCTCCCTCATGGCACTTGCCCAGCTTCTGCAGGGGGAAGGCAAGACTCTGCCCACGCCTGTGTTGCAAAAACATTGTGGAAGGCTCAAGGGCCGGAAGTACCCAGTTGCACAGCGTGGGGAGGACGCTGCTCGGGCTCGAGTCATCTGCACCTGGCTCCACAGTCCCTTGTTTGGACTCGCATGGACACAGGCTGAGCCTTGCTTGAGATGGCAATCAGGAAGCTGACCGTGCCCTAGCTTCCTGGAGTGTTGCATTTCAATTTCCCAGCAGTTCTTCCAAACCAGGCAGGTGTGCGTGACAGACGTGGCCTCCCGCAGCCTGCTTCTCATGTTGGGTTCCCTGTTAGGTTCACTGTCTGACTGGACTGTCAGGTGCATTTGCCATGCAGTTGCCTCGATTCTGTGTCTTGATCTTTAAATCCACTTAAGGCTCCTGTGTTTTCAAGAAACAGTGCTCAGATTTCCACTGTTGTGGCGGCAGTTTGAATTTCCTAGTAATTCCTTGAATATCAGTCAGTGTCAACGAAATTTTGAAGAAACACTGATCTATCAGAACCTTCTTGGAGATTTATTTAAAATATTTCCATTTGTCTAGAAAAGGGGAACAACTTTAGACTCCTTGCCCATGTTCACTTGTTGAATTAAAACCTTGTGGGGTTTTACAGGCAATCTCAACTTTTTATATGTAAGATATTTTAGCACCCTGAGTAAAATCTTGCTTTCTCCAATCTGAAAGGTGTGAGCCCATTCAAGGAAGAGTTTGGGATTCTGGTGTAAGGGGATCGGGTGGGAGGTGTACACAAAGAACTCTCCATTGCAGAAGCCATGGAGGACTCTGGTGTTTCCTTTTGCTGCTGGAGGAGGGCAGGCGGGAGGGGTGAGTTGGGCTGCTCTGGTAGTTCTGCTGACTCACGATGTCCACCCTGCTTTCGGTTGTCCCGCTTCATGGGTCATGGCAGCCTGAGTGACACTGTGTTACTGGCTAGCAGGAACGTTCTTACTCCTGGCTTTCCGCGGTGACATACCTCCTGAGAAAGTGAAGCCTGCATATGTCTCTGTGTTGGCTGCTGTGGGGACTCACATGCCTGGAGTCCCTGTAAGGAACTGAGTGCCAAAATCTAGCAGGATACAGTTTGTGACAGAACAGGAAGAGGTCAAGAGAAATGGGAAACTAAGACAATGTGAATAAAACTCCAAAAGAATTACCTTGGTGAAAGTCTAGAAGATAATTTGTTTCTAAAAATAAGGATGATCTATCTATAGGTAGCGGGCCCCAGGCAGTTCTAGAAACTGCAGGTCCTCTCCTGGCACGGGTGGGGTGGGAATGGCACTGCCCGGCGCCTCGAGCCCCACAGGGATGACTTCCAGGGTGTGAGGGGCTTTAGTTATGGGGCAAGGCTGGCAGAGAGGGAACATGGAGGAATTCGGGGAGGAGGGAGGGCTTGGCGTGATGCTGACCTGGACCATAACCACTCAGTGGCAGCACCTCCGTTGGCCAGCTACTTCAGGAGCAGGGTCACGACCAGCGTGCCAGCACTCCAGTAGCAGGTTGGAGTTTGACCCTTGCTTGGCGTGTTAATTGCGTAGAGCCAGGATGTTCTCAGGGTAAGAGAGGGGCCAGGTGACTTGGTTCAGGGCGCTGGGGGAGCCTGCTGGAACTGGAGCACTGGTCATGACCTTGCTCCTGAAGTAGCTGCTGACATACACTCCTGAGCATCCACGTGGATACCCTGTATTCTGTAAGGCTCCGGGGCTGCGTGGCAGAACCATGCCTTGTCTCAGTGTGGCCCTAGAGAAATCTTGCCCACCATGATTGTGCCAGCCACAGTGTGCCTCCCACCTAGCAGACAGTGGTGTACCTGACACAGTTCTGGTGGGTTGTTTTAAGGATTCTTGACTTTACTGTAGGAAAATCTATGCTGCTGTGGCCAGTTTCCATGCCAGATACTACAAGTCAGCAAACGTGAGCAAACTTCTCCAGGGCCCCACCTCCCCGTCTCGCAAATCTGTACGGTTGCTCCAAGCCACAGTTGAACACAGGGTGCAGTGACACCCCTTTGACTCACAACTTCCAAGCCAGATGAACTTGAATTTTCATTTTGGAGTCTTTCAATAGTTGAACATATATTTGGTGTTTTCCAAGTTTACCTCAAAACTTTCAAGAGCAACTTTTAATAGAAAAAGGAGCAGAATTGGGGAAGTTTCACAGAAGAGACTAAGTAGGCTTGTGCATGTTTTAAGTTGAAAAGCTCCAAAGGCCTTGCAGAGCTTCTCCTTCTCAGTGAGGCCTGGCATGGGTTCCATGTGTGGCCAGAGTGCCTGGCCCCTGAGCTTTGACTGTAGTGAATGGGATGAGCGTTGGCAGGGGCAACCAGGGCTCACTGCCCTTCTAGGACTCACTGGTGTGGGCGCTTCTGTCTTAGGATCCTCTGGGCTCACAAAGTAAGCTGAAGTTCTGTTTGACCCTTGCGTGGCACGTTAATTGGGTAGAGCTGGATGCTTTCAGGGTAGGAGAGGTGCCAGGTGACTTGGTTCAGGGTGCTAAGGGAGCCTGCTGGAAACGAGCTGTGTGCCTCTGTCCAGGCATGTGGGTACTGGGTCAGCAGGTGAGGAAGGAATGCCGATCCCTGCCACCCCTGCCATCTGCAGGTGAGGCAGCTCTCCACAAATCATAGGAAAGTGTGAATTTCCAGGGGTCTGACCTCCAAGTTGAGGTAGGAGCTACAACAGGATGGAAGGATGGCTTGCATTTCCACCCGTGACAGTGTCTTGCTGCTGACGTCAGGGTGGGGCAGAAGAAGCTGCGTTGCCATTCACTAAGTGGTGATAACAAGGGATCCCATGGATTGACTTTTGCGTGTTCAACTAGCCTCACATACTTGGAATAATCCTACTTGGGATTGCTGGATTCAACCTGGTTATGCTTTGTTGTGAATTTTTTTTGCATCTAAATTCATAGGAGATATTTGTCTGCAGATTTCTTTTTTTTGTACTGTCTTCATTTGATTTTGGTATCAAGGTCGTACAGGTGGAGAAGCCCAATGCTTGGGACCAGAAATATTTAAGATTTTGGATGTTTACAGATTTTGGAATATTATATACTTACTGTTTTAGCATCCCTAATCCAAAAATCTGAGATCTGGAATGCTTCAGTGAGATTTCCTTTGAGTATCACGTTGGTGCTAAAAAAGTTTCAGATTTTGGAGCACTTTGGGGTTCGATTTTCAGATTAGAGATACTCAGCCTGTTCCGACTGCATAAAATGAATTGGGAAGTTCTTCCTCCTCTCTATTTTCTAGAAGAGATTGTGTATAATTTTTGTTAATGCATTTTTAGATATTTGGTAGAATTTTCCAGTGAAACCATTTGGGCCAAGGTGGGGTTCTTTTCTGGGAGCTTTCTCATTATGAATTTAATTTCTTTAATGGTTGTGGAACCATTTGGATTGTCTGTTTCATCTTGATTGAGTTTTGATGGTTTGTCGTTTCTGAGAAATTGGTCCATTTCTTTTAACAGGTTAAGAGCGTAAAGTTCTCGGTAGTCCTCCTTTTTATCTTTCAATGGCTGCAGGGTCTGTAGTGATATCCCTGGTTTCCTTCCTGAAATTGGTGATTGGTGTGTTCTCTCTTTTTGTCTTTGTTCTCTTGCTAGAGGTTTATCAATTTTATTGATTTTTTTTTTGAGAAGCAACTTTCTGTCTCATTGATTTTTTTTTCCTTTTATTTTCCCATTTTCAGTCTCACTCACTCACTCTGGGACCATATTTTTACACCTGCAGCCAAGCATTAAAGAGACATTCTAAGAAAGGGGCAGGGGTAGCAGGGAGGCTCCCTCACTATGGCACCTGCGCAGCTCTGTAAGTCCTCAGACCTTCGTGGCGTGGAATGGACACCGGATAGCCAAGGAATGAAGGAGCCAGGTCTGTGGCGCCATCTCATAGATGTTCCCTCCGTTTTCTTTCTCTTCCCAAATCTGGCTTCGGATTTGGGATGAAGCAGCCCTGTGGTCTTGGAAATGCCAGATGGACATGTGTGGCCACAATCTACTGACACTTACTTCCCCTGCCAGAGGCATGCTCCTGGGTGACAGGATCTTACTGGCTGGGATATCATTTCAAGTCTACATTTTTAAGGCATTAGCATAATGAAGGACATTGTGTTGTGACAGTAGACTTTTGGCTGGACAGTAGCTGAGTTTGTTGCCTGTAAATTCTTTCCCATGAGGACAGGGTATGTGGAGGTGCCTCGGAATGAATCTGCAACCCTCGGCAGGTTCTCAGCCTGCTGGTGTGAGTTGGTGGTGATGGGCTTTGGAAATTGCTGACCTTGGGTTCTGCCTGTCCTTCTGAATGATGTCATCCCTGTGCTGGACTGCTGTCCTTAGGGCCTGGGCTGCAGAGACTGAGTTCTTGGTCTCTTGATTTGTCAGGGCGGGTGTGGTCTGGGGCACCTGGATGGGGCCCTGAGATTCCAGAACTTCATCATTGAGCTTTATTTCAGACACCACTGCCAACTGTTAGGAGACATTGTTTTAGTTAATGAAGTGTATCTCAAAGATCGTGTAGTAAAATTGGCAGATGAGGCTTGTTGTGGCAAACTTACTCAAAGGTTTCTGTTGAATATCATTGGTATGCAGATACCACGTCCCTGGCTGTGTATGTGTCTCTATGTGTCTCGTCTCTTGTTTCTAACTCTTTCTCTCTGACCCCAAGCTCACAATAGATACATATGCAGCTAGCCGGGTGCAGTGGCTCACGCCTGTAGTCCCAGCCCTTTGGGAGGCTGAGGCGGGCAGATCACGAGGTCAGGAGATTGAGACCATCCTGGCTAACACCATGAAACCCCGTCTCTACTAAAAATACAAAAAAATTAGTCAGGCGTGGTGGCAGGAGCCTGTAGTCCCAGCTACTCGGGAGGCTGAGGCAGGAGAATGGCGTGAACCCGGGAGGCAGAGCTTGCAGTGAGCCGAGATCGCACCACTGCACACTCCAGCCTGGGCGACAGAGCGAGACTCTGTCTCAAAAAAAAAAAAAAAAAAAAAAAACAAAACAAAAGAAGATACATGTGCAGCTCTAACCAGCTTCTACTTAGTTGGAGATTCTCATGTGGTCACTGTGTAGTTGTGATTCACAGTCCTAGTTTTAAGACACTGAATACCTCTGGTTATACCAAAAGATGTAAAAATTGATTTTAAAAAAGTAGCTGGGCAGGTGGCACACGTCTACAGTCCCAGCTACCGAGGAAGCTGAGGCAGGGGGATTGCTTGAGCACAGGAGTCCAAGACCAGCCTGGGTAACATAGTGAGACGCTCTTTTTTTTTTTAAATAAAGATAGACTTAATTCACTTTTAATTAAAAACACAAACATATTAGAATGAATGAACAATATATTGTAACTGCACAGAGGATGAGAATCGCTCTCCCAAATCAAAACCTCACCCAGCCAGACCTGCCCTGCGTGGACTTGCTGGAGAGCGATGCCCAAGGGAATCTCCCTTGTCATACTGCTTGCACGCTTAGCATCAGCCACCCGCCTCCAGCCGTTTGACTTCCTGAGCAGGGATGCAAATTGTGATTCGGTTTTCCTTTTAGGAGTCATGGGCCTGTGTGGGCAGAAGCAGGTCCCTCAGGAGGGATACCTGGAAACAGCCCTCCCCATGACTGATTGTAGCTGACCACCTGTGCTTGGGTGTATCCGCCGGCCGACTGTACAGTGGGGCCTCTGTGTACCAGGGCCTGGTCTCGTGCCGTCGGCCGGGTTTGCGTGTAATCCGCTGCATTATGAACTGTTATGCTGCAATTAGAATGTAAATCAGAAGCTCCTTGCAGACTGGGAGGTTACACAAAGGGGAGGCAAGGGCATGAACATATTCTGGGGGGAAGATGGCCTAAAATGTTTACATTTGCTGCTGTAACTACCTCTTACATTTCTCTCACATGTGCTGTGTTCACTTGGAGGTGAATGGTCCTTTGACTTCTTCTCTCCTCTTACCAGCCAGCATTCCTATGGGTCTAGTTCTCCACCTCTGCGTGAATTCCCAGGAAGTTGCCTTCTCACATGTTTCATTTTCTGAGCAGGAAGCCATCTCAGCAAGCTGCCTGCGTGGCCTGTCCTTTTCTGGCAGTCCAGGGAGGCTCTGCCGTTTCACTAAGTGGCTTTTAATATCATTGTCAACGTGAACAGGTGCCCTGAGACCCTGTAACAGAGCCAGGCAGGCTCACTGATGGTTGCTCAGATGCCGACTCTGGAAGAGAATCAGCACAAAGCAGGGGCTCCAAGGAGGAGCAGAACTGGGCTCCGTCATCGTTTCGTAGGCTTTGAGGTCAAGGACAGGAACAGCAGTCTTGTGGCTGGAAGCAGCAGAGCTTGACAAGAGGAAGCCTGTGCGGAGCCACTGCCAACAGGAGATGGGGTCCTGCTGGCAGCTTTTCTGGAGAAGGACGGTGTTGGAAATGACTGCTGTGGTTTGCTTCAGACCGTGGTGCACCTGGAATGTGTCCGAGCGAAAACGTTGAGGCTTGAGTAAAATAGCAGAGTGCAGACACTGGCGACATCTGTCTGGTTTTGGCACAAAGTCACACAGAGCGATGGGCCCAGCGTATGGGGAAGCTGGGGGAGCCAGGAAACAGCCAAGTCCGGCCTCTGCGCCATGCCTCAGCTGGAGGGGTTCTGCATTTTACTTAGTTGAAAACTGAACCCTAAGAGTTTAGGATTTTTTTTTAAGACACAACATTTGAAGCCTCTGAGTGAATCGCTGAGGGGGCTTCCAGAGTTCCGTGTATCTCGGCGCTGCCTTTTCTCTGCTGCTCTGAGGCTCACATCACCCCGGAAAGGCTGTGTTCTCCCTCTGCGGCTTGGCCCTGGGCTGGGCCTGTGCGAGCTCTGCAGGGAGTGGAGGTTTCTCCTGCTTCTTCTACCGGGCTCCTTCTGTGACCTGTTCCGTGATCTCTCCTCTCCTCTGACAGCATCTGCCCAAAGCCCAGGTGCCGCTTAGAGCTGATCCCTGAGGCACCCCAGGATGCTGTGCTTTTCTTCCCTTTCTTTCCTCTCTCACAGGGCCTGGGCCATCGTCCCTTCGCTCAGCTGGCCTCTGTCTTCTGTGCCTTCTGAAGTCTGGGTGCAGCGTGTCTGTGGGAGTCAGGGCCTTACCAGAGGGTACTGGAGAGCTCTCTTGGCTCTGACTAACCCAGCTCCTAGTCCCCAGGAGGTTTGCTGAAGACCATCCTGGCTCCACTGTGCCTGTCCTCGTCCCCAGCTCCTTTCCAACAGAGTCCACATGCCGTGTCTCAGTCCAGCCACTCAGTGTCACGTCTGTTGGGACTGCAAGGTCTTTAGAGCGGATACATCACCCCATGTTGCCAGGACCAGTCTCCTGGTTCATTGAGACCTGTGTTTTTGTTGGCTTCAAATGCAGAGAACTCTGTATGAGTGATATTCTGCCAGAAGCAATGAGAGAGGTGATTTTTTTCATCTACAGGGAAGTACTGAAATATTATTTTGGGGAGCCCTAGAAGTATATCAGAGCCCGTACCTGGCCGGGCGCGGCGGCTTGCGCCTGTAATCCCAGCACTTTGGGAAGCTGAGGTGGGGGAATCACGAGGTCAGGAGTTCAAGACCAGTCTGGCCAACAAAGTGAAACGCTGTCTCTGTTAAAAACACAGAAATTAGCCGGGTGCAGTGGTGGGTGCCTGTAGTCCCAGCTACTCGGGAGGCTGAGGCAGGAGAATCACTTGAACCCAGGAGGCAGAGGTTGCAGTGAGCTGAGATCGTGCCAGTGCACTCCAGCCTGGGCGACATAGCAAGACTGTGTCTCAAAAAAAAAAAAAAAAAAAAAAGAACCCACACCCATGAGTCAGTGAGTACTCAGCGTCCACCAAGAGAGGCTCCAGTCAAATCGAGAGTAGAGTCTGGCCTTCCTCAACAAAACACTAGCAAACTGGATTCAATAGCACACTAAGAGGATCCTGTATTTAATACCATGATCAAGTGGAATTCATCCCAGGGTGCAGAGATACTTCACCATAGACAAATCTATAACTGTCATGTCAACAGAATACAGGACCAAATCCATGTGATCATCTCAACAGATGCAGAAAAAGCACATGACAACATTCAGCATCGTTTTATAACAAAACTCCCATCAAATTAGATGTAGAAGAAGTGTTCCTCAACACAATAAAGGCCATACGTGACACACTCACAGTAAATACCATACTCAATGGTGAAGAGTTGAAGGCCTTTCTTCTAAGATTAGGAACAAGACAAGGGTGCCTACTCTATCCTACATAGTACGGAAGTCCTAGCCAGAGCAGTTAGGCCAGAGAAAGAAATAAAAGGCATTCAAATTGGAAATGAAGTTAAATTGTCTCTGTTTGCTAGCGACATGATCTCATATATAGAAAACCCTAAAGTTCTGTTGGAACTGATAAATAAATTCAGTCAAGTTGCAGGATACAAAGTCAACAGACAAAGGTCAGGAGCATTTCTATACACTAACAAGGAACTATGTGAAAAAGAAACCAAGAAAACAATTCTGTTTACAGTAGCTGCCTCCAAAATGCTTAGAAATACATTTAACCAAGAAAGTGAAATATCTGAACAATGACAACTATAATTACACTGAAGAAGAAACAATGGAAGGACATTCTGTGTGCGTGGATTGGAAGAATTAATATTGTTAAAATGTCCATTCTGCCCAAGGTGATCTACAGACTCAGTGCAATCCCGATCAAACTTCCAGTGGCATTTTTCGCAGAGTAGCGTGGCCCTTTGGTTGGGAAGACTATAGATGCCAGTCGAAATGGTTTCGGATGCACATGACAAACTGTTGGAATATGGGACTCTTCCAAAAGGAGAGCAGGAGTGCAGGACTTTTCCAGAAAGGCTGGTGGCTTTGTGCAGAGAAATGGCATCTAAGCATATTTGTAAAGCTTTCTCCTCTATCTTAGGGTCGAGAGCTGCAGGCCACCCGTGTGTACAGCCAAGTCCAGCTGAGCCTTCCCACAGGTTTGCTTACACTTGCTGGGCGACCCCAGCCTGGCTGGAGATGCAAGGGAGCCCCTTTGTACCTTGTAATGATTTCTCTCTAGAGCAATGCAGATGTTTGCAGGGATGATGTCAACTGCCACAGCAGCTGGAATTCTATCTGCAAACTTTTATTTGCTGGCTTGGAATCATTAGTTAATTAGGACTTTTTTTTTTTTTGGAAATGGAGTTTCACTCTGTGGCCCAGGTTGGAGTGCAATGGCGTGATCTCAGCTCACGACAATCTCCATCTCCCAGCTTCAAAGGCTTCTCCTGCCTCAGCCTCTCAAGTAGCTGGGACTACAGGCGCATGCCACCATGCCTAGCTAATTTTTTGTATTTTTAGTAGAGTTGGGGTTTCTCCATGTTGGCCAAGCTGGTCTTGAACTCCTGATCTCAAATGACCCGCCCGCCTTGGCCTCCCAAAGTGCTAGGATTACAGGTGTGAGCCACCACGCCTGGCCTTAATTGGGATTTGTTTTTCTAGCAGCAATTTTCCATAAGAAGTAGACTTTTTATAGCATTATTTATTATTTTGTGGGTGGCCATTTTCTGAGTAGTCACATTGGTGAGCAACAAAACCCTGTTGAAAAGAGAGATACTGCTGATTTATGAATTTAGAGATACCTGTATCACCATTAGCAAGCAAATAAATCACATCAACCACATACTCATTAAAAATCCCCCAAATGCTGCAAAGCTTCTATGTTAGTGTTCTAATTCTAAAAAATCAATAAATAAATGAAAATGCTGTTGCTGTAACACCTTCTAGCAATCATTACCAATAGGTGCTTGAGCAGTAAATATAAATGATAGATTTCAGCTCCCTCAGTTTGAAGTTGGGAAGTTAACAGGCCAGGGGTAAGGGTCCCCAGAAGTAGAGGATGGGGGTGAGGAGTCCCCAAGAGAAAAGGCAAAAAGAAGGGAGGCGGGAGGTGACAGATTACACTGCATCCTCTTCCCTTGTGGGAGCCAGCCTTTGTGCCTTCCATCAGCTGCAGGTAGAAGCCAGGTGAGAGGCCACTGGAGCCCTGTGGGCCATCAAGGCTGGAAGCGTCTCTCGGTAAGGATGTGGGGAGCAGGCAGATAGGGGGCTTGTGTTCCATGGCTGTTTTTGGAGTCAGGGCTTACACTCTTTGCTTCAAAACTTATTGTCGTAAACTGTATTCCCAGAGGACCCCTCAGTGAAAGTATCACTGCCCTGATAGAATGGAAGTGAACATACATTCATACACGATGGATTCTTTTTGCTGTTGTATTTGTTTTAAAAGTCGAGGCCTTTCCTTTCTTTCACACTCTATAATAGTGTTGTTTTTCCCCCGGAAAGCATCATTATACACATAGTGTACTAACAAAAAGTGCACCAGGAATTAGCACTGGGGCCTGAAGTCCTCTGGAATGCCCCTTTTATTAGGGCAAAGTCTTTCCTCTCTTTCCTTTCCATTTTTTTTGTTGTTGTGTTGTTTCTATTTAAAAGCTCTATTTTAGGCTGGGCAAGGGGGCTCATGCCTGTAATCCTGGCATTTTGGGAGGCCAAGGCAGATGAATCACGAGGTCAGGAGATCGAGACCATCCTGGCTAACACGGTGAAACCCCGTCTCTACTAAAAATACAAAAAATTATCCGGGCGTGGTGTCCAGCGCCTGTAGTCCCAGCTACTCGGGAGGCTGAGGCAGGAGAATGGCGTGAACCCGGGAGGCGGAGCTTGCAGTGAGCTGAGACTGTGCCACTCACTCCAGCCTGGGCGGCAGAGGGAGACTCAGTCTCAAAGCAAAACAAACAAACAAAAAGCTCTATTTTAAAGAAAAGTCAAAGGGAAAAAGACCACCTGTGTTTGCTCTGCCCTAATTCAAATTGCCGTCGTTTTCCTTTGTTCCTGTCTAGTCTCTATTATGAACATGCTGCTCAAGTTTTTATTTATTCTTAATGGCTTTATGATGTTTCATTTAGCTGGTCTTTTTTTTTTTTTCTTTTAAATCCAATCTTTCCCTTATTGAGGGATGTGTTAAGGTCAGGCCTCGGTGAGCCTCTCTGCCCAGGTGGTCTCTTCTTCTGAAGTCTTTTCTGGAATAATTCTGGGAGTGGGCTCGCCCTGTGGGAGAGGAACATTTTTATAACTTGACAGGTGTAGCTGAGATGCCTCCCAGAGGGGAGACCCGCCTCTCCTCCGGCAGCTGTGCACGTAGGCTTGTTCCCAGCAGCCTGGCCAGGGTGGTCCACCCGGTGTTTCTCATCTTCTTTCCCCGGAGCGCTGACTGCTGCGCGTCCTCTCAAAAGGCTCTTGACAGGACGGGTGTTTTATGGGCGTGATTCAGTGTCCTCTTGCATCAGTTCAGTGTGGTGGTGTTCAATCAACCCTTGTAGCGTTAGCAAAATTTGCTCAAGTCATTCCGCAGGAATGTCTGTGTCTTGCTTCCAAGAAAGCTTGTAAGTGCTGGCAACAGGCCGAGCAGCTCCCAAACCTGACCACAAGCCTCTGAGTAATTGTGGGGCAGCACTTAGCAGTCTTTTATTTTCGACTTATTAAAGTCTCATCTTGGCCTCACCTTCTCCCTGGAAGGTGGCGTGGGTGGGGACCGCTGGGTCAGATCTTTTTCACCCTTGCCATGGAGCCAGTTTCCTGTTGCATGTGGGAGAAGCAACATGTGGTGAAGAGTATAGAAAATGAAAACATGTGGGTTCAGTATGTATAAGTGGAGGAAACAAACTCACAATTCTGGCTAGTTTCTCATGAGAGTCTCATGAATCATTGTGATAGTTCTCAATATAAACTTAATCTAGGCCGGGCACAGTGGCTCATGCCTGTAATCTCAGCACTTTGGGAGGCTGAGATGGGTGGATCACTTGAGGTCAGGAGTTTGAGACCAGCCTGACCAACATGGTGAAACCCCATCGCTGCTAAAATACAAAATTATCCAGGTGTGGTGCCTCACACCTGTAATCCCAGCACTTTGGGAGGCTGAGACGGGTGGGTCACTTGAAGTCAGGAGTTTGAGACCAGCCTGAGCAACATGGTGAAACCCCATCGCTACTAAAATACAAAATTATCCAGGTGTGGTGGCTCACACCTGTAATCCCAGCACTTTGGGAGGCTGAGACGGGTGGGTCACTTGAGGGTCAGGAGTTTGAGACCAGCCTGACCAACACGGTGAAACCCCATCGCTACTAAAATACAAAATTATCCAGATGTGGTGGCTCACACCTGTAATCCCAGCACTTTGGGAGGCTGAGATGGGTGGATCACTTGAGGTCAGGAGTTTGAGACCAGCCTGACCAACATGGTGAAACCCCATCGCTGCTAAAAATACAAAATTATCCAGGTGTGGTGCCTCACACCTGTAATCCCAGCACTTTGGGAGGCTGAGACGGGTGGGTCACTTGAAGTCAGGAGTTTGAGACCAGCCTGAGCAACATGGTGAAACCCCATCGCTACTAAAAATACAAAATTATCCAGGTGTGGTGGCTCACACCTGTAATCCCAGCACTTTGGGAGGCTGAGACGGGTGGGTCACTTGAGGGTCAGGAGTTTGAGACCAGCCTGACCAACACGGTGAAACCCCATCGCTACTAAAAATACAAAATTATCCAGATGTGGTGGCTCACACCTGTAATCCCAGCACTTTGGGAGGCTGAGGTGGGTGGGTCACTTGAGGTCAGGAGTTTGAGACCAGCCTGACCAACATGGAGAAACCATGTGTCTACTAAAGATACAAAATTAGCTGGGCATGGTGATGCATGCTTGTAATCCCAGATATTCGGAGGCTGAAGCAGGAGAATCACTTGAACCCGGGAGGCGGAGGTTGTAGTGAGCCAAGATCCCACCATTGCACTCCAGCCTGGACAGCAAGAGCGAAATTCCATCTCAATAATAATAAGAAGAAGAATAGACGTAATCTCTAACTCTGTAACTCCCTGTAGCATTTGCAAGGGCTGGATGTTTCTCAGAGGGAGAGTCTAGTACCCTGGCTCATGCTCGAGTTAGTTCTGTACAAGTGATTGTTCTTGTCTGGGTCAGTCCTTGAACGTCTCTGGAGATGAGGAAATCACCGAGATTTAACTTTGTTCCATCCTTTCTTTCACTAGAGACTGAGGTGGACGTGCTGGTGTAATCCTTTCTTCTTGGCCGCTGCCCCGGGGTGATCTACACGAGCCCAGTGCTTGCTTCACGTCACCCTCGTAGGGCTGAAGGTGGCAGAGGACTCTCCTTCTCACTCTTGCATTTCTTTATTTGACACTCAACTAAGATAAAACATTTTGTGACTCCTGACTCTTAATTTTTCTCCTGTTTCTCAGTTGACAGTGGACTTTTGCCCAAACTCTGGCTGAGGAGTGGAAGGACTTGAATAGAACCTCATCCAAATTCTTGGGTAGCAAGTCTGTGTTCCTAGTGGTGATGGTAGTAGTAAAGTTATGGTAGTGTTTGCACCAGAAAAATGTGAAAATTCAGGACCAAGTTTGAGGAAAAAGTAGAGCAAAACAAAATAGATCAAAAGCTGGGAATTAGTAAAAAAGAAGTGGATAAGGAAGAATGATATGAAGAAAATGAGAAAACAAATGAAAATGAGGGCATGCAAAAAATACATGAAACAGAAAATTAAATCTAGGAATGGGATGATTATAGAGAAGGAAAGATAATTCTGTGTAGCTGGTAATCAGTAGAGGAGATAGTCACGGAGGATTTACCCATCAAATATCGTGTGCCTCCAGCACAAAAGTTTCTCTCTTGCCTTTCTCTTCTGGGACTGTCTGAAGGACCAGAGTAAGTGCCACAACACCTGTTAACCCTTTGCTATTGTTAATTGTTAGATGTGTCTTGCTTCCTCCTCTCACCACCCCACAAAGAAACAAAAGTGCTTGATCCAAGATCCCCGAGGGTATCTGTCCTCTGAGAGGGTCAGCTTGGCCAGGCTACAGCATCCAGTCACTCCGTCAAACTCAGTCTAGATGTTGCTGGGAAGGTGTTTGGTAGATAGTTGACTTTAAGTAAATGAGATTATTCTCCATAGTCTGGATGGGCTAAATTCAGTTCATTGAAAGGCCTTGCAAGCAGAACTGAGATCTCCCTAAGGAAGGAGAAATTCCACCTGCAGACTGTGGGTAGTTCCTGCCTGGAGTTGCTGGCCTGCCTTCCTGAGGTCCTGTCGATGGCTTTCTGACTTGCCAGGCCCACAGTCACATGAGCCAATTCCTTGAAATAAAACTCTTGATGTATGTATGTATATGTGTGACTCTTATGGCTCTGTCTGGTAGAACCCTGAGTGAAACATCCCTAAACCTTTCATTCTACTTAATATTTGTGTCATAGCAGTTGGGTATGTGATTAACTATCTTGCATTTTCTCCTCACGGATGACAGTGTTGTGGCAGCCTGGGCATCTTCTCCCACCACATCAGGTGCGACGTATACGCCCCAGCTATCCATGTGTTACTTGACTGTGGAAAAATCTCAGGTTTTAACTAAGGAAGCAGAAGTATGAAGTTTTTCAATACAAGGGGTTCCTTAACACTGTCTGGGATCTCTTTGCCCAACAATTTTCAGGACGTGAAACCAGGTTTTCAAATAACAGTGATCGTAGTGTTCATTGCTTTGTATGATTTTTAAAGAATCTTTTCTTTGTATGCGTGACTTGATAATTGTACCATACAATGGAGTAAGTACTGATTGCTAAGCTGATCAATGTTAACGGAACCACAGAAAGACTGGGCCCAGCTAGGGTTCCCATCTCCGCACAGCTGTGCTGCCCACCACCTCTTCCAAGGGATGGTTCGTCAGTTCCCTGTTTCAACAGAAGCACTTGTTTATGCAAACAGCATAAGCACAGGGATAGCTGGGGCATGTACTTTGCACCTGATGTGGTGGGAGAAGATGCCCAGGCTGAGAGGAGCCACAAGACTGTCATCCATGGAGGAGAAAATGCCAGATAGTTAATGAGATACCCAACTGCTATATGCCACTTGTATATAAGCAAATGATTATTTCTCGTTGTTATGGTAATATTAGGTCACAGATGTCACAAGGCTTTGGGTGGAATTGAGCTCAGTGGCAAAATTAAGCAGCCTGAGCTTCAAAACATTCTATATGGGAAAAGCTTTAGTTCAGCACCAAGTGCAGCAGGGGCAGCTCAAATGTCTGCCTTGGGGACGTGAAATCCTAGTTGTGGAGCTTCTCAACCGAATGCCTTGTGCTCCTTTTCTTTCTCTGTATTTAGCTTCTTGGTAAAAACTCAAGCTTTAAGAAACTATTTCAGAAATTCAAACGGGCAGAAAGGAGGAGTGAGGAAGGGAAAGTATCAAAACGTTTTCCCCTTTTCTAACTTGTTCTACTGTGAATAGTGACCGATGGAAGACCGACAGCCCTTCTCTAGACGAAATCAGGCAGAGCTGCGAACATGGGGTTGGAGGGAGTGTGGCTCCTCCCACGTCATGGGGCAGCATGGAGAACCCTTCTCAGGCATTAGTCGGGGGCTGTTAGCTCAGATGATACAAACCAAAAGGAACTACTCTTGGGGACTCACCTTTTTTCTATTTTGCAATCCTAAAAGTGATTTTTTAAAATCAGCTCTAAAATACTCAATACGATTCTGAAAGAGCCAAGCCAAATAACATTGCAAGTATAGGGTGCTTCCATATTTGCATACTTCCCAGTTTGAATACTAAAATGAAAACTTGGGGCTCTTTGGAATGTTGGCCTGGAAACCAAGGGTGAGGGAGAGTCTGCAGGCTGCCTGGCTGCCTTTCACAGCATTCCAGAGCATTCCAGAGCCCACGGGGGTGCGAGGGGCCACAGCCCAGGCCTTCCAGCAGCCTGGAGAGAGGGCAGGGAGCCACCCTTCCTGCCTCCAGACCTCCTGCCAGGGGGAGGAGGCGGCGATGCCTGTGCTCCACACAGGATTCTTGACCGTTCCAGGCGTTTGTAGATCTCCCCCCACCCCCACGATGCGCCTGACCCCTTAAAGCTTTGCTGTTGGGAGTGAAAGGAGGCGACCCTCCTCACCTTTGGAGTGACCTGCACAGACTGATTCGCTTTCCTTAACAGTCACAGTGAACGTGTGTTAGGGTGATTTAGAACTCGCAGGAAACCCGTGAGATCCCATTTCACCCCACCAGATTAGCCATACTTTGCAAGGGTGAGAACACCAAGCGTGGTGAGGCTGAGGCGCGACGGGACCTCTTCCACACGGTGCTGGAGGCCGGGCCGCAGCGAGGGGGAGATGCAGGCTCTGGGCCCTGTGCGCGTGTCCCTGGCTGCCCGACTCGCAGGAGCCCCAGACTAGCCACAGGCTCACGGCCGCAGGGTGGGAGAGTCAACTCAGGTCCCTGCATGAAGGAGATGGACACATGAGGCAGGTTAATCTGAGAAACAGGATGGTGAGACACAAGTCAGGCAAGAACGCGCGCTCAGTGATTCCGTTTACAGGAAGATGAGAAACGGACCAGCGGCAAACGCTGCGGTTGAGGAATGTGGACACGGGCAGCCGGTCTCAAGCGGGACTGCCGCTATCGCAGAGGGCAGGTGCGGGCCAGAAGCAGGCCGAGGCTGCGGCGGTGGAGGCCGGGGGGTTTGCTTTGTAACTTCTGGAAACGTGGACCGTGGCTTGTTCAGTCTCGATACGTTTGTGTCCCATGTGCACAAACAAAACGCAATGCAAAGTGGCTGTCCAAAAGGTGGTTGCGGGTCCCAGTGAGTGGCCCTGGCCCTCGCCGGTGGCGTGGCTCTGGCGGTCCTGGCTCCCGGGCCGGGCCCCTGCTCCCGCGTCGCCAGCGCGCTCTCCGCAGACGCAGGTGTCCACGCCGCACACGGACCGAGGCACCGGGGTGTCGCCCGCCGCAGCCGGTTGAGGGGCACGGCGAGGGGTTTGAACCCCTTTTCTCGCCTCTTGGGGGACCCCTGGGGCTGCCCTGGAGGCCCAGGAACCTGGAAGCCAGGCCCAGGCGCCCCAGGCTCGCAGGAGGACAGAGGACGCCTCCCTGCAGGCCGCTGTGCCGGTCCCCGCAGAGCCCTCCGGCCGAGCAGGCCCCCAGCTCCGAGACGGCCTCTGGGCAGAGACAGGCTCTGCCCGCGCCCCGGGGAGGGAGACGCCCTGTGGACCACCGGCCGGGGCCCGTGGCTGGGGCCGGGTGCGCGCGTGGGGAGGTGCCCCGGGGTAGGGAAACCGGGCCCAGCCGAGGGCAGGCGGGGCCGCCCGGGCCGCGATGGGAAGGGCGGGCGGGCCGCACCGTCCACGGTCGGGCTCTCGCAGGTGGGCGGGCGCTGCTGCCTCTGTCCCATCCCACCGAGCTGCGGGAAAAGACAGCGCCCAGACGGATCCGATGAGACCCGGGGCGGCGGATTCCGCGGAGTGCTGCCCGGCTGGGCCGTGAAGGCTCAGGGGAAAAGGTGGCAGCTTCCCTCCGCCCGCCCTCCTGGCAGTGGAAAGGCCCAAGGGGGAGGCATCCTCCGACGGGAGGGGCCGCAGATCATTATCTGCGCTTCCCTGCCTCGGTCCCAAAGCCACGTGAGGCCAAGGAACACAGGTGGCTGATCAGACGTCCAACCTCAACACATAACAACTTGCCTCTTGCTTTGAAATTTACATTGCAGAAGATTCTAGGGCCCCATCTTAGCAAACAAACCCATGGTTCTAAGCTGCATGTCATCAAAGAATATCACTTTTTATGAACTCATTAAAAGTTGAACAAGGCCGGACTTGCAGGCGGGTGAAGCCTGGAGAGCACCTTCCCACGTCTTTTGATGGCTCTAATCTTACTCCTCCCGGGTCCTAGGCAGAAATCTAGAAAATCCTTCCTGCCCTTTTCCTAGGATGCCCCTTCCTCGCGCTCCCCTTGTCCTCAGCCTCTCCCACTCCCTGCAGCTGCAGGCTGTCCGTTGGTTGTAGCATGAGATGAGGAGGCAGGGAGGTCAAGAGGAATTGATTTCAAACCCTAGTGGATTGCAGGGATGGAAAAGGTGAATTTGTGTTTGACCATTTCACACACACACACACACACACACAAATATATATATATATATGATTTTTTTTTGAGACTGAGTCTCACTCTGACGCCCAAGCTGGAGTGCAGTGGCGCGAACTCAGCTCACTGCAACCTGTGCCTCCTGGGTTCAAGCAATTCTTGTGCCTCAGCCTCCTGAGTAGCTGGGACTAGAGGCATGCACCACCACGCCCAGCTAATTTTTTGTATGTTTAGTAGAGACAGGGTTTCACCATGTTGGCCAGGCTGGTCTCGAACTCCTGACCTCAGGTGATCTGCCCACTTTGGCCTCCGAAAGTGCTGGGATTACAGGCATGAGCCACCACGCCAAGCCATTTATAACATACAATAATATTATAGTTTTGTCATGCAAAATTCAATCAAAATGCTATCATAAATTGAGCATCCCTAATCTGAAAATCCAAAATCCAAAATGCTCCAAAATCTAAAACTTTTTGAGCACTGACATGAGGTAGTGATACCTTTGCTCTTCTGATGGTTTTGTGTACACAAACTAGTTCATGCACAAAATTATTGAAAATATTGTGTAAAATTACCTTCAGGCTCGGTGTATATGAAACATAGATTTTGTGTTTATTCTCAGGCCCCATCCCCAAAATATCTCATTATGCATATGCTGATATTCCCAAATCTGAAAAATATCAGCCATCCAAAACACTTCTGGTCATAAGCATATTAGATAGATGGTACTCAGCCTGTATAGTGCTTTGGAGAAGATTTTGGGATCCTGCTCTAATGAAGTTAGGATGGAAGTGGTGGTCATGAAATTGTCTTTTTACAGAACTCATCTATGCCGCCCATTTTCTCCATGTAGGAAGGAATCGTGTCTCCTAGCGACCTGGACCTTGTCATGACAGAAGGGTTGGGCATGCGGTATGCGTTCATTGGACCCCTGGAAACCATGCATCTCAATGCAGAAGGTATGCATCTGGGGCCAGGATAGAATCTCATTCTATTTAGTGTTGTCGTGGGTTTTGTAAACCGTCACATTTTGCCTTTTCTTACAACTGAATAGAGACAGTAGGATATATAGGAGATGATGGCCAGCCCTGGTGTTTCACAGACAAGGCAGGGATGCGAAACGCTGTGTACTGAGATGTCAATCCATGCGGAGTGCGTGCACCGCAGGGCTCCGCGTGGTGCATTCTGCTCAGGTGAGAGCTCAAAAGAAGAGAGGTGGGTGATGTCACGGAAACTTCGCTGCATGTCACCCAGCCTGGCAGAAGGGAAAGTGGTAGTTTCCTGAGGAAGATGATGACATTATTTACAGAGGCAAGAAGAAAAGACAGGGGACTGACTTAACCCTTAACCCGCAGGGACCTATGCTGGATATATCTGCTGCCCAAATATGAGCGAGGTTTTCTTCTAGAAGGCTAGGCAGCCTACAGTGAGGGCTTCCACAGGCTGGGAGCTGGGGAGGGGCCTGTGGGTGGGGCAGACCAGACACTGGCCAGATGCTGCCTCCAGAAGGCTTGGGGGGAATTAGGTCTGAGCCCATTATCTGTGATCTGGTAACTCTAAAGGAAAGACGACTTGAGAAGGACAAGAAGCTTCCAAGAATGAAACTCTGTCAACCAGATTTTAATTGATCCAAAAAGATGTCATTTGATAACCAATAAAACTTATAGCAAATTAAAACGAAGTAAATTTTTAAAACTATGTATAAAATCTGGAGAGAGATGTAACCTAGATGTTATTATTGCCAGCTACCTCTTGGTACTGAGATTGTAAGTAACTTTTAGTATCTTTTTGCTTGTCTATGTTATAAATTCCTACAGTTACTATAGATTAATAATAATATTACTAACTTGGAAAACGTATAGAAAGAGAAAAGAACTATTGTTTGTAGCTCCATGGTCTGCATTTAACAAAGGATACTAAGAAGCTGGGGCTTATCTAGAAAAAAGTGACCAGAGTCTCTTGTATGTCTCTCGGTCTGTATCTTTTGTGGGACGGAAGTGGAGTGAAAGACTGGAAATGGCAGACAGACAGGTTTGGGCTCAGTACATGGCAGGAAGAACTTTCTAGTAACAGGAGCTGATGTCCAGGAAAGGTCCATGCTTTAAGTGGGTAAGCTGAGCAGGGGACTTGGTTGCCTGCCTGTGGGAGGTTTAGATGTTGAGAGGAAGCTCCCTCCCTGAGAGGGGAGGTTAAGAGTTTGTGACCTCTCTCTGTCTGTTTGACTTCAGTTCTATAATTTCAGTATTACTGGCCGGGCACGGTGGCTCAAGCCTGTAATCCCAGCACTTTGGGAGGCCGAGACGGGCGGATCACGAGGTCAGGTGATCGAGACCATCCTGGCTAACATGGTGAAACCCCGTCTCTACTAAAAAATACAAAAAAACTAACCGGGCGAGGTGGCAGGGGCCTGTAGTCCCAGCTACTCGGGAGGCTGAGGCAGGAGAATGGCGTAAACCCGGTAGGCGGAGCTTGGAGTGAGCTGAGATCCGGCCACTGCACTCCAGCCCTGGCGACAGAGCGAGACTCCGTCTCAAAAAAAAAAAAAATTTCACTATTACATTTTGGTAATAGTTCAGTCAATTTTCACAGTAGTTAATGAAATATGCTGTCTGATGAATAATTCAAGGCAGCTTTACTAGACCTGTTCCTGCACATAGCAGGTACACAGATGATTTCTGAAGTGGATGGGCCGTGTGTTCTCTGCTTCAGTCCTTATCAGAATCAAGCTAAGAGGAGTGGAGGGAAGAGGGGAATCTGCTCCAGCACTTGTGTGTTAGTTTTATGGGAAGATAACCACTGAACAGAGGAAGATAACGTAGAGAAAGATGGCCTCATGCAATGAAACGAGAGTCTTGTTGTATTATTAACACAAAGTCTTAGATCATTTCAAACGGTGTTTTCAACCAGAACCTCAAAACTTGTGAGCGTATTTAAGCATTTGAAATGTATTTACATTTGTATATATTTAAGCATTTGAAAGCTATGGAAATGTATACATTTGAAATGTGTCTAGACGCTGCCTGATAACCACTGTGTTTTTCTTTCTTTCTTTTCTCTTGAGAAAAATAGGATAATTGAGGTATCATAATAAATAGATAGGGACAGAACTGAGAACAGCTTTGACTTTCAAACAAGTAGAAACAGAAGCCAATGAAACCAGAAACTCAAGAATCAAATAGAGCGGCAGACAGGAAGGAGGCCCATAACAATTTTTCAAACAAAGCAGATATGATAAGAAAACCTAATTGGCTTCATATGATAATGGTGGACGGATGTAGTTTTCAACTTCAGAGCATTCCAAAGACCAGAGTTGGAGAGTTATAAGATCTGGCTGGGAACCCGTGGAAATGTTCATCATTCTTCCCTGCGTCACCCAGAATATATCAAGATTGGAGTTGGGAGAATTTTTCTTCTTTTCTGATACTGTTTTCATAAAGCCAGCATCTCAGGTTAAGGGTAGTTATTAGCCTGAAAAGCTACCGTTTATCTAGAACTAGTGCAAATATTTTAGGATTTATTTTTAATCTAATGAAATAGCGTCTGAGAAACAGGAGGCCAGCGCGCCATTGCCTTTTGGCTCCTTTTACAAACAACACCCCTGAAGGACGTGCCCGCAGAATGGTGGTTCTGGCCTGTGGAGCCAGTGGGCCGACTCCTTACCCTGGCTTTCCAGCCTACTGGCTGTATAACCTTGGGCAAGTGACTTAAGTTCGCTGCATCTCAGTTTCCCCATCTGTGAAATGGGGGCAACAGTAACTGCTTCCTCAGGGTGGTGTGAGAATTGAGCCCGAGGGAAGCTCTTAGCTGGATTGCTGGCACCTATTAAGTCCTTAATAAATGTTGTATTCAAATAGAGTTTAAAATGTTGTATTCAAATAGAGTTTTGTCTTGTTTGTTTCTTGTACTACTTTTCTAGTTTTTTTGTTGTTGTTGTTTTATTTTAGTTTTAAAATTCTTCCAAAAGATTCACAAGTGCAGAGAGAGGAATAAATACAGATTAGGATTTTTGCTGTGGCGTGGAGAAGCCTCTGGAGCCAGGTACCTAGAGTTTCCAGCCGGGTTTATTTCTTTGCTAAGCTTTAAACTCACAGGTCAGTAGAGAGACAAACTGCTCTGTCTTGTCCCTGGTGCTGTTTGGGTTCCTCCTGCGTTTTGTTCCACTCGAAATGAGGACGTCTCGGAATCTGGCAGCATGGAAATCACCTCCAGGGGATGTGGATGTTTATTTACCATTTTGCCTCACAGATTTCCTCTCCTGTGTAGATACTTGCCTTTTTAAAAACTGAGATGCCTGGTGGCTAGTGGGTTTGGTTGATTGACGGGAAGTGATTATTTGCCAGCCAGTGGAAGAAGGTGAGCCAATGGGCGGGGACTTGGTGAGGTAAGGTGAGGGGCCCAGGTCGGTTCTGCCTCCCCTACCCTGGGCAAGTCCTCACTCAGGTGGGAATTTGATCCTGAGAAGAGGAATGAGATAATGTCACTCTGTGCTTTGAGGCATTTTTGATCTTCCTTAATGAGTTCTGTGAAACCCTGTCTCCAAAAAGCAGGTCACTCACATAGGTATGGGTTCATAGATGTATGAAAGAAAGCCAGACTTCCCCGGTGTGGGTGGCGATTAGGGCTTTCCAAGGAGCTGATGTCTGGAATCCCTCCTAGTGGCTGTGGCCTCGGGCTGGGGTCAAGGTGTCCTCTGGTGCCTGCTCCATACATGGGAACAGAAAGGATTCCTGCCTGTGCACCTGGGCACGCACTCAAACCCGCTGTTCCTCAGAGGCCCACAGCCCAAGGCTCCCAAGTTAGAAAGCAGCAAGCAAGTTAAGCTACATCCAATCTCACGAGAATCAGTTCTTTTTTCTACTTTTTTTCTTTTTCTGGATAAGCATCTCTTAAGAAATTAGGTTCAGAATCTTCTAAAAAGCCAAGCTGTACAAGGATTTTGGAAGAATTAGAACTCAGGACAGAGGGCGTGGAAGCATAGAAGGAAAAATACAGGGGAGGCTGGATTAGATAGAAATCGTGGGGAAGAGCAGACCAGGGGGATCAAAAGTGACATGGGCTGTGTTGTGTTTTTCCTATTTCCAAAGAAATTGGCATTTTAGAGTAATTTACACCCAATTCCCCTCTTATGGTGTAGAGAAACCAAAATAATTGTTGAAAATAAATTATACCTCCCTAAAACGGAAGGGGGGGAGTTGCAAAGAACAATCACAGTCATAAGTTTACTGGAACATGGTTGTAAATAATCAGGCAGATGCAGGTCGTAAGTCTAAGTCATGGCGACCTCCTGCCCTTGGAGCACCCGGAGGCTGCACCCATCTCATGGTGAGCATGTGGTATGGGAGCCTGAACTTTGTCACTGACAGTGAGGGCTCTTCGTCCCAACAGCATGTTACAAAAAGTTTATATGCTTTCCAAAAGCAGAAAGGAAAGAAAGTTCTAGAAAGCTCCTGGGAGATTCCAATGGTTTCACAGAACAGGGGGAGATGAACACTTGCTCAGAGAATGTGACGTGTTCCAGAGAGCAAGTGCTGCGTGAACTGAACCCCTGGCCTGTTGCTGCTCTGGTAGGAGAGGGAGATGGAACCGGCTGCTGAGGGGTCTTGTGAGGGCACCTGCCTTCCTGCAAGGCGGGGATATGCAACCATAGCCACTCTTTACATTTTCTTCTAATTTAATATATTTTCAACTTGATTCTTGTGTCTCTGCCCCTCGCTCCAAAAGGAAAGAATAAACTGTATTTGTGTCTAGATTTGTCTCCTTTCGTTTTAATACATAAACAACTAGCAAAGGTGAAGTAAATAATTTCCCAAATGAAATAAATGTATAGGTTGTTTTCCGTTCTGCAGAAATGCTAAGCCATCTCCAGTACCTATGCAGTGCTGGAAAGCTCAAGAGCCTTCCAGAATTCTGTACTGCCAAATCAACACAGGTTAAATGAGATGAAACCCCTTCTTTTATAAACAGAGCACCCATCCGTTAATTTCAGGTGCTCCTGTCAGAAAAGTTGGTATGTTTGAGTCGTTTACCATTCAGAACCATTTTGGGGGACATTTTAGCACACTGAGACAGAAGAACTATTTGAAGCAAATAAATTGCAACCCAGTGATTTTAGGCTTTCACATCAGCATAGGTCAATCAAAACTAAACCCCAAAGATGATGTTTGTTTGTTTATTTTTTGCTTTTTGAGCGTATCTAGTACTGATGGTTCGTATTTTAAGTTAATCCACAGTTTTTGTGGGGAGTTGGAAGCTGAGCTGGGGCAGGCTCTGCACATTCTGCGGCTTCCTTTGTCCCCGTGTTATCGTTGTAGGCGGACTGGCCAGTTGTTGAGCCTTTAAGGGTTTGAAAGATGTGGTGGGAAACGGGTCAGGGTCGCAGCAGTAGCCCAGCCTGTGTCCTCCATGGCGCCCAGAACTAGAAACGCCGCCTCCTCCTCTTCCAGGATCCCGGCCCTGGCTTCTGACTTGACTTGCTAAGCACAGGCCAGCACCGGCGCATTCGCCTCCCGGCAGCAGGGAGGGGAGGAATGTGAGGGAGAGTGAGTCTGCGGGCCCCGCGGGTCGGGGCAGGCTGGTGCCGGGTGGGGGCCGTGACTGGCCTGCGCTTTCCCCTGGGCGCACCCCATTCTTGCGCAGTCAGCCTAGCCCATTCGGCTCCCTCTCTCTGGCTGCAGGATAAGCCTCTTCCTGTGCCTCTTCACCAAAGTCCCAAGGCCCTCTCCTTAGAATCGGAGAAATCATGGCTCCCCAAGGCTGGGGAGCAGCAGGAGCATGGGGAGCGTGCATGGGGGCTTGTGCAGCTGAGCGCCTGGCTCCATCCACCCAAACCAGCAAGGCACAAGCCAACATGAGCTCTCCAACCAGTGCTTCAAGTACCTGCAGCCTTGACCATACCCAGTACAGTGGGGTCTCACTCTGTCACCCAGGTTGGAGTGCGGAGATGCTATCTCGGCTCAGCGCAGCTCAGTGCTAACTGAGATCTGTGGCCTAACAGTGAAATAAGTGATGGATTTACCTGAGATCTGACATCTTTAATTCTTGGAAAATGCGTTTAAGCGTTGTACACAAATAACCGCGTACATGGCTGGAGGAAAACACTTTTGGTGACATTAGGACTTACTGTGATAGCCAACAAATCCGTGTGTGAACGCAGGCCAACCGGAGTGTTCCATGAGATCGTGAGATGCACCAGCAGAGGTGGCATGCGAGGTCTGAGGGACCTGGCCCTTTTTTTTTTTTTTTTTTTGAGATGGAGTCTCGCTCTGTTGCCCAGGCTAGAGTACAGTGGCGTGATCTCAGCTCACTGCAACCTCTGCTTCCCAGGTTCAAGCAGTTCTCCTGCCTCAGCCTCCCAAGTAGCTGAGATTACAGGCACCAGCCATGCCACCTGGCTGATTTTTTGGTGTTTTTAGTAGAGATGGGGTTTTACCATGTTGGCTAGGCTGGTCTTGAACTCCCAGCCTCAGGTGATCTACCCACCTTGGCCTTCCAAAGTGCTAGGATTATAAGCATGAGCTACCGTGCCCAGGCAGGCCCAGCACTTTTTGACATTCGAACACCCAGGAGCCGGTGTGGATAGCGGGTAATGGGGAGGGTTACTTCTCCAGTGCCAGCAGGCCCATACACATTCCCCAGCTCTGTCTTGTCTTCACAGGAAGGGAGGAGTATAGCTTATCTGACCCCAGGGTGAAACTCACTGAATGCATTTCTGAGTTTAACTAAGAATGTTTTTTCTGAGATTGTGGATTCTTGTCTTCATGCAATTCTAGGTATGTTAAGCTACTGCGACAGATACAGTGAAGGCATGAAACATGTCCTAAAGACTTTTGGACCCATTCCAGAGTTTTCCAGGGCCACCGCTGAGAAGGTTAACCAGGTGTGTAGACTCACTGTGGAGAAGCATGTCGGCCACCTGGAGCGCTTGCCGCCTCTCACCTCTGCAGCGGGTGGGCCTGCATCTGCAGCTGGAATCTTGGCCCTTGATCTCGGTGTTTCCTCATTCATAACTTTGTTCATGCTTCCATCATGTCACCAGGACACCTTAAGGACAGGGTGACCAGTGAACTGGTAGCTCACTGTGGCTTGTCTCTGAGGGACTGAGGTCTTTCAAGATTTGGAAAGCTGCCGTTCATTGAGGGTTTACTGCTTTTGTCTTTGAAAGCAGTTTCTGCACAGTTTGCATAAACAAGAGCAATAATTACACTCCTGGTAAATTATTTCCTCTTTATTGTCCTTTTATTCCTTCTCCTTCTCGCAGGACATGTGCGTGAAGGTCCCTGATGACCCAGAGCACTTAGCTGCCAGGAGGCAGTGGAGGGACGAGTGCCTCATGAGACTTGCCAAGTTGAAGAGTCAGGTGCAGCCCCAGTGAATTTCTTGTAATGCAGCTGCCACTCCTCTCATTGGAGGCCCTATTTGGGAACACTGGACGCTCTTCATCAGCCCTCTGTGACACAGGTAGCAGCCCACGGAGATCCTAAGCTGGCTGTCTTGTGTGCAGCCCGAGTGCGGTGGTGCAGGCCGGTGGTCTGCCCGTCACTTTGGGTCATAGCCCTGGGCCTGACAGCACAGCAGCACTTCTGTTCTCGGGGCTGTCGATTTCCTGCCACCTGGGCAGATAACCTGGAGATTTTCACTTTTTCTTTTCAGCCTGATTACATATGACTATATTTTACAGCCAGTGATTGTAGTTTCATGTTAATGTGTGGCAAAATATTTTTGTAATTATTTTCTAACCCCTTTCTGAGTACTCTGCGGCCCTGCCTTTATGAGGCACCTACCTTCATTTTACTAACGCTTATTCTGAATAAAAGTTTTTGATTCCTTAAAGATGTCTTTTTTCTTCTCATTTTTTTTTTCTGAGAAACACAGCATTTGATCCTGATGACCGGCATATTTTAGGGTGACCATGACGAATAAGTCATAAGCAGATACTTTTTTCCAGGCCCTTTGTCCATCACTCAGCAGACATCCAGCAATGTGTGCTTTTCCCAGAGTAGCTTCCAGTGTCCTGAGGCTGTATGAGCAGATGATGTTTTTGAAACACCACTGACTGCCCAGCCCTTAGACACCTCATGTCTATAGCAAATTAAAGGCACCAAAGTTCTACACTAAAGTACCTGTTTGATCCAACATTCCATTATTGTCTTTGATGTGGTCTTTTCCTAGATCTAGTCCCAGTACATGCCCCACCACCCACAAGGCCATGCACACAACAGTGGCCAGATGCCACCACTGGGCTCCCACGACACTTCCAGCCTTGCAGCTTCTGGTGCCCAGCTTCGTCCAGCAGGGAGATGCCTTTTCTTGGGGCCAGGGCTGTGGAGGTGTTGGAAGCAGTGCCCCGGTCAGGAGCCGTGTAGACGTGGTCATCTTGGCTAACCTGTGCTCACAGACTCCTGCCTCGCACTTGCTTATTCTCACAGCATGCACTGAGCGGCTGTGATGTGCCAGGCATCCCACAGGTGGCCCCTGCCCTTCAGAAGGTCACCATAAGAGAACACAAATTGAGAATAAAACAGGACTGGTGCTCCAGAGGAATCCAACACAGGAGAGCCTGGCCAGCTGCCTGCCCCGTGTGCCCTGGAAGGCCTTGAGGAGGTGGCCCATGAGGGGGCTCAGGTAACAGGTGGAGTCAGCCAGCCCTTCCGGGAGAAGGAGAGCACAGGGAAGGGCTGGAGTGCTCTGGAAATGAGGAGCTGCCCACCCTGACCAAAAAGGAGCCCTGGAGGGGATGCTGAGTGGGGCCAGGTGGGGAAGAATCCAGGGACTGTGCCAATGGCTGGGCCTTCACCTAGAACCAAGCATTCTGCAGGCAGGGAGTGCCCCATCAGGTCAGGCTCTCAGAAAGCTCATCCCACAGCAGAAGGGACCAACCTGGAGGCAGAGAGTGTTGGGGTCCACGTGAGAGCGGGTCGGGCAGTGAGTGCAGAAACCATCCCGGTGGAACCCACAGTCCCCGCAGGACCCGAGAAGGGCGGGAGCTTGGAGCTGATGTCACCCACAAGATAAGGAGATTAGGGGAGAGGCAGGAAATATGAGTGCCCCGATATGCAAACTTCACTGAAAAGGTGATGTGGCCAGACATGAAGGAGGATTCAGCAGGAAAAGGATCCTTCTCTTCATCTGATTAAGTTTCAGAAATTCCTTAACTGGTGACTAAATCCCTCACCCCTCACACCCTGTGACCTACTGACAGAGTTCCTTTCCGTAAGGTCTGCACTCCTCCCTGAAGCCTCTGGCTTTGGCTGCTTTCCTTCTGCACACTCCCAGGTCTTGGCCCTGTCACTGTGCTGTCCCCTGTGCCTGCAGGACTCCCCTGATGAGCTGGCCAAGGCCATCTGCAGTTCCCAGGCCCAGATGTGGGGTCGCTGAAATGAGGGAGGCATGGGGTGCAGGTGGCCCCACCCATGGCCTGCTGGGCTCATGGCATCCCTCAGCCACGCATACCAAGAGGAGCGGCCGCGGCGGCCCTGGGCAGCACTGGCGCCAGCATGCAGGGCGGACCTCTGCATGGCTTTGAGGGACATCCATTCATTTAAGTTCTATTTTCCCACGTTTGCTGTCAGGCATTTTGTGTGGATATCAGGCATGTTCTGGCAGAAGGAAGCTGACAGAAGTGCTTTATGATCTTGCTTGAAGCAGGCACAGTGTGCAATGAGGAGTGATCAGCTGTGGGAGTGCCCAGAGAGTCTCATGTAAGGGCTGAAGTCAGGCTCTTCAGGCTTGAGAACAGCAGCGAGCTCATTTATGGTTCTGGGCCCAGCTTCAGGAAGACAGTTATGGAAACAGCTGGATAGAGCCAGGAATTGACCCAAGACAGAGCTAAAGAGAGAGCAGGGTGTGTGAGCCTAACCTCACACAAAACCCAAGCAACAGGCCCTTCAGGTATAAGTGGGAGGGCTTCAAAGCAATCAACTCTGGCTTATGGAGGCCTCTCTGCTTTTCAGTTTGCCGTCCCTGGGGTCTGGCTACCAAAGCATTCGTTTGCATTGTTAGTTTAGCGACTGTATAATTTCATGTGACAGTTTTCCCGTAAATATCCTCTTTCTGTTCCAGGATTCCATCCAGGAGCTCACATTCCATGTCATTGTTCCATCTCCCAGTCTCCTCTGGTCTGTGCCCATTTCTCGGCCTTGCCTTGCTCGGAGCAGGAGAGAGTGACAGGGCGTACAGGTAGGGTGTGTGTGCAGTTCTACAGAGGTAATCAAGGAAGATGATTATAACATTTGTGCAGAGACCCACAGGAGTGTGCAATGAGACCACGGGGAGCTCTAGGGAAGAGCGCTGCAGGGAGAGGAAACAGAAGGGTAGAGGCCCCGAGGTCAGGGTGAAGGAGTGCGTCCAAGAGACAGTTGGATGGTCCATATGGCTGAGTGGCAGGAGTGAGCAATGGAGAAGGTGGCGGGGGACAGACCAAGACAGGAAGGGTGGGAGCCGAAGGCTGACAGGAGGATTGGCTCATACTCTGTGAGGTGGGAGGCCAGAGGAGCAGCGCCATCTCGCTCTGTTTCTCAAAGCCCTTTCCGGCTTGGGTGGAAGAGGGACTGTCCAGAGGCTGGGGTGGAAGCAGGGAGTCCAGGCTTTCTTCCCACTGTCTCGGTCAGGGATGGCAGCAGAGGTCTGGAGGAGGAGGAGGGGAGCAGCAGCCAGATTCTGGAGCTGTCTTGGAGATAAAGCCAACAGGATAGGCAGACAGTGTGTGGGGGATGAGAGAAAGGTAAATGTCAAGGACAACTCTTCTGTGGATGGAGGGAGAGTTGCTGTTTCCTGGGATGGAGAAGATGGGTGGGCAGGAGAGTAGGACCCAACCATGACCAGAAAGTTGCTTGCTAGCTTGGTGTCTGAGCAGGGGTGTGGTGGGCACTGCTGAGCCGTGACAGCCTAGGGGAGGGAGCGCATGGTTCCATGGGAAGAAGCTTGGCCCTTCATGGTGATGGGGAAGAACACAAGACCGGTGCCTAGGCTCCCTCCACACTCTGTTGTCACCATTTTGTCTTCAAAGAGATGAATACTGCTGATTCTGCCAGTTCCCTTATTCAATAAATGTGTTTAGAGCAAGGACTATGTAGGCGTCTGAGGCTATGGAATTGTGTTGACCTTGACCGTGACAAGTTCACAGTCTGGTGGGGAAGATGCACACATGAAGAGAAAAGCATAATTTAAAACTGCAAGTGCAACCACAGAGCCATGCACTGGGTGGGTGTCCTAGGAGCACCCGGGAATGACTCTGGGCTGAGCCTGGTGGGTGACAAGGGCTGTCAGGGGGTGTTTCCTAAAGTAGGTGATGTCTCAGTTGTCAGTCCAAAAAGAGAGAAGAAAAGCCTAGTAGAGGTGAACTCCTACAACCTAGAATAGCATCAGGTCCATAGAAGGGACCAGAGAAATAATCATTGAGGCCAGGCATGGTGGCTCATGCTTATAATCCCAGCACTTTGGGTGGCTGAGGCGGGTGGATCACCTGAGGCCAGGAGTTCAAGACCAGCCTGGCCAACATGGTGAAATCCTGTCTCTACTAAAAGTACAAAACAAAACAAAAAATTAGCTGGGCATTGTGGCGGCCACCTGTAATCCCAGCTACTTGAGAGGCTGAGGCTGGAGAATTGCTTGAACCTGGGAGGCAGAGTTAGCTGAGATCGTGCCGTTGCACTCCAGCCTGGGTGACAAGAAAGAAACTCTGTCTCAAAAAAAAAAAAAAAAGGAAAAAGAAATAATTGTTGAAAGAAAGAATGAAAGGGCATAGGAGGGAGGAGCCGCAGACGGTGGAAAAGCATATTGTGATCGGGGTGGCCTAGACCTCCAGCCCTGGCCCCTTAAAGGCGATGCTGTTTGTGTGTGTCTGGAAGACATCCCACCCCACAGGGCTTGTGCAGCGGGCTCGCCTTCATCCTGTGCTCATTTCATTTCATGTCATCACAGTTTACCTTCATTATGGGCCTCACCCTGAGACCAACCTCACATCTAAGTGCAAAGGGCAACTTAAGCACTGATTAAACCCCCAAGCCATACAGTCGTCAAATGTTTTCTAGTTCTGTTGGCTTCCTTCTAGCCTGGCTGACATCAGGGACATTAGCGCAGTCCATGGGGCAACTGAGAGGAGGGTTACAGGCACTTCGGTATCTGTCAACATTGTCTCTTCAGATCTTTCTCCATACCATTTTCCTTGTATCACTCTCCCTTTTATGTAGGCAAAAGCTAGAAACGTCTTCAAACAGGCTACCAGATATCCTGTATGTAAATATGGCACAAAATATCATCATTGGTGAAGCTTGTACACACAGCCAAGGCATCTAGAGAAGACCAAGCCATCTTCACACAAATGTCTCGGGGACAGAGTGGCAGGCTGGAAGCCTGATGAAGGGACTTGAGTCCAGGGACTCTGCATTTGTCCTCTTTGCATCCCTGGCCCTGAGCCCCAGTGCTGTTCATAACAGGTACCCAGTAGGATCTAAGCGCAAGGCCACAGACACAGGCGGAGCTCCCAGTCAGGGGAGGGTGGCATCCCTTTGCCAGGCTGGTGGACATGGGGAAACTGCCCACTTGTCGCACCTTGGAGGATGGGGCAGAATGTGGGGACTTCAACCCCACACCTGAGTGTAGATCATGAGTGTGAAAGGTGTTTCCTCAAGTGGTAAAGGCTGCTGACACTGGAGCTTTTTTTTCTCTTTTTTTGAATGGAGTCTCACTCTGTCGCCCAGGCTGGAGTGCAGTGGCGCAATCTCGGCTCACTGCAAGCTCCACCTCCTAGATTCACGCCATTTTCCTGCCTCAGCCTCCAGAGTAGCTGGGACGACAGGCACCCGCCACCACGCCCAGTTAATTTTTTAAGTATTTTTAGTAGATGGGGTTTCACTGTATTAGCCAGGGTGGTCTCGATCTCCTGACCTCGTGATTCACCCACCTTGGCCTCCCAAAGTGTTGGGATTACAGGCGTGAGCCACCGCACCCGGCCTGGAGCTTCTTACTGAAGGAGGAGATGGTGTACTAATCTCTCGAGACCTTGAAAATAGGTCAGTTTAGAAGAAAGAGGGCCTTGGCCTATCCCATAAGGAGAGCCGGACATTAGCTTACATACGGATATTTAGGTGGAAAACACCTGGAAGAAAGCACACAGAAATGTTAAACCTGCTTATTTGGGGGCAATTCTGATTTTCTTCTTTATGGTTTTCTTTATTCTGTCACTATCACCATAAGCATGTGTTATTTTTACATCAAACACCTTGACGCTGTTATATCGAGCTGTCTCTGTCTGCCATGGGGACTTCCGTGTGGCCATGTGCATGGAGGAGATGACCTCCAGGCCCTCTGTCGACTGATTTTGTGTGTTTGACAGGCCCCAGCATTTCTAAGTTGTAAGTTGTCCAGTGGCCCAGTAGATCCAGGCAGGTTGTACACCACTGAGAGCCCAAGCATCTTGATGCAAAGCAGATGCTCTCCCTGTACAGAGTTGTGCAGTCCCTCCCAAGATCTGCCTGCATGTCCACTAACTCAAAATTGCCACCACCATCTTATTGCCATCTACCACCACCACCATTACCATCACTATCACCACCACCATCACCATTCCTACCATCAATACCATCATCACTACCATCACCACCACAACCACCCACCATTCTCTCCACCCACCCCACCGCAATACATTCATCACTAACACACACCCAACACATACAATAACACGCAAACACAAAAAAAACAAAGAAAAAACCATAACAAACCACCAATATCATACAAAAACACAAAACAATAAACCAAATGCAGTACAACAACTAACAAGAAAAAAAAACCAACAAACACTCAAAAAAAAAAAAAAAGACACATAAAAAAAAACCAAAAAAAAAGAAACACCATACACTACCAACGACCACCACCCACGCAATACCATCATCAACAACCAGAACCACCAACACCAACATTACCATCACTAATCACCCACCCATCCATTCCTACCACCACCAATACATCATCACTACCACCACCCCGCACAACCACCATCCGCTACCACCCACCACAATACCGATGCATCAACTACAACCACCAACAGTGACCACCGTTACCATCACTATCACCCCGCGACCACATCACCACTATATCACCACCGAATACATTGTTAGAAACCACCACTACCATGACTACCGGCACTGCTACCACCATCCACCATACCACCACCCATACCATCATCACTACTCCACCAGCCGCATCAGACCACTACCATACCACACCTGACCATCAAACACCGACACTATCGACTACCACCCCAATACCATCACCCCACGCCACCATCACCGATCCAGCCATCACACTGCCTACTCTTCAACAGTTACTGATCTACTGTGACAAGTCCAGGGGATACTGTGTGAAACAAAACTGATCAGAGGTAAGTGCCCATCAGAGAACGCAGCTGATGATGAGATAGTATGCAGCCGAATGTCTACTCCATGTTGGGTGGCTGGGAAAACCTCTCTGAGATGTGAACGACAAGGAGGATCTAGCCCTGTGTGGATCTGGAAAGGAGTGATCCTGGCAGACAGTGTGGTTCGAGCCCAGGACTCAAAGTAGGAGCCTCACCCGGTACAGGAAAAGCCAGAAGGCAGCATGGGCATGGCGGGGATGGACAGAGAGGAGGTTGGAAAGGGACCCAGGCTTGATCTTGTGGGACTTTGTAGGGTTAGGTCAGAATTTAAATGCAGAAGGAAGCCCCTGGAGTGGCATGATTTCATTGCATTTGAAAAGATCATTGGCTGCTGTATGGAGTCAGAGGTCAGCAAATCTTTCCAGTAGAGGTCCAGATAGTGGAGCACTTTAGGCTTGTGGGCCATCCTGTGTCATGGGGTGTTTGTTGCAACAACTCAACACTGTCTTGAAGTCTGAAAGCAGCCATGGGTAACGTGTATGAATGAGCATGGCAGTGTTTGTTCCAATAAAACTTGTGTATGGACAATGAAACCTGAAGTTCATACAATTTCCACATATCACCACGTGTTGTTCTTTTAATTTTTTCCCCAATCGTTTACATGTAAAGCCCATTCTTAGCTCAAGGATGTGCAAAGGTAGACGGCAGGTGGGTCCTGATCCTGGAAGGGACCGAGGGAGGCACTCTGGGCACAGGGATGGGGCCGGAGAGACCCAGGCTGTGGCTGGTGTGGACAGAAGGGAGCACAGAGAGGGTCCAGGAGTGAAGGCGGAAGCAGCAGAACTTGTTGATGGCTCTGATGTGGGCCGTGAGGGAAGGAGAGTGACGCGCCTCATGACACCTTTGTCATCCAAGTCGCAGGTCAGACCAGACCTGCGTGCTGCCAGTGATTCAGCATTTGGAGTGGGTGAAGGTTAAACTGCTGTCCTGAGCTTATGACAAAACACGGCTTCCGGCCTGTGAAAGGTAGATTGCCAAGGGCTGCTCCAGGGACACGTAGGGGCTGATTGTGGTTGGAGAGTCTGACCCTTGGCTCAGGCACATCCTGCAACCTCAGCTCCAAGTGCCTGGCTCAGGCCTTGTCACAGGCCCATGAGCTCTGATGTAAGGATCCCTCTGAGAGAGTAGGGGGAGGAGCATCCGTCATTCTACCCAGCAGACGAGATCTGTCCCCTTCAGAAGAGTGGGAAATGTGGGGTGGCCAAGAGGACACACAGCATGCACACATGGCATGACGGTGTGCACACGATGACACAGTAGTGTGTACACACGGCACGAGAGTATATACACAATGGCATGGATTGAAAATGAGTATCACACGACTGCCCCGGGAGTCGGCTGGCTCTTTGAGAAGCAACCAGGATGCAGAGATGAGGAGCTGAGGCTCTGGGCCAGACTGCCTTGCTTGGGTTTTGGGGTAGCACATGCTAGCAGGTGGCCCTGGGCACATAGCCTGGCTCTGGGCCTCACTCCGATCCTAGCACCTCGTGGCGGGGTTTGAATGAGATGATGGAGAGCGTCGTTACTTCAGTATCTGGCGGGGTGAACAAGCCGCTGTGGACCGTGGATGAACCACAGTGAGAACCGCAGACACCTGCCTGTGACCTTTGAGTCCCTCTCAGCTAAGTCAACGATGCTGGAGAGTGCTCCTCCCAGGAAGGGCGCGCGAGGTCTCTGCCAGGTCGCTGCCATGGAGGGCCCCACTCGGGACAAAGGGAATGGAGCAGGAAGGGGAATTCTCACGGTGTCTTCTGCCTGCAGGGGCTGCTGCCGGGAGGCCCGGCCCACAGAGAGCTGCTTCTCACGCCGTGGGGGTGCGCCTTGCAGGCGGCCTCTTCCTCGCCTGTCCTCGGAGTGTGTCCCCGCACACTCAGGCCACCAATCCTTTCGAATGAGGATCCCACCCTATGACCTCGTTACTTCCTCAGATCCCGACCTCCAAATGCAGTCACTCGGGGCGTTAGGGTTTCAACATATGAATTTGTTGCAGCTCAGTCCACAGAACCCCTGGAAGAGCAGGAAGGGGAACCCTGCTGAGCCCAACACGATCTTGTCTCTGCCGCATCCTCCGAGGGGAGCACTGAAGCGATTCATTGTGTGTGTGGTGTGTGATATGTGTGTTTTGTGTGGTGTGTGTTTTGGGTGTGTGTGTGATGTGTGTTTTCTTGTGTGGTGTGTGGTGTATGTGTCTAGTGTGTGATATGTTTTGTGCATGTGTAATGTGTCTGTTTTGTGTGTGGCGTGTGTGGAAGTGTATGGTGCATGTTTTGTATGTGGTGTGTGATACGTTTTTGTGTGGGGGTGTGTGATATTTGTGTGTATGTATATGTGTGCTGTGTCTTTTGTGTGTGTGTATCGTGTTCACTGTGTGTGTTTGGTGTGTGTGAGGTATATGCTTTGTGTGTGCTGTGTAATGTTTTTTGTGTGTACCTTTTTGTGTGTGTTTGCTTGTGTATGAAATGTGGGTGTGAGGTGTGTGTAGAGTGTGTGTGATACACATGTGGTGTGTGTGAGGTGTGTGTGATATGTGTGTTTTGTGTGTGGTGTGTGTGATGTGATTTGTGTTTGGTGTGTGAGGTGTATTTTCTGGGTGTGTGTGGTGGTGTGGTGTGTTTTGTGTGTGAGGTGTAATATACATGTGATGTGTGAGGTATGTGGTGTGTGTGTGGTGTGTGATGTTTTTTGTGTGTGGCTTCTGTGTTTTTGCTTGTGCATGAAGTGTGTGTGTGGTGTGTGTAGAGTGTGTGATGTATGTGTGAGATGTGTGTGATTTGTGTGTGGTGTGATGTGTGTGATGTTTGTGTGTGGTGTGTGTGTTTTCTGGGTGTGTGTTTTGTGTGTGGTGAGGTGTGTGTTGTGTGTGATATGTGTGAGGTGTGTGGGGGTGTGTATGTGATGGGTGTGTGTGTGAAGTGTGGTGTGTATTGGGTGTGTGTGAGGCATGCAATATGTGTCGTGTGTGGTGTGTGATATGTGCAAGGTGTGTGGTGTGTATGAGGTATGTGGTGTGTGTATGGTGTGTGATATGTATTTTCTTGTGGGTGATGTGTGTCATGTGTGAGATTTTTTGTGTGTAATGTGTGTTTGGTGTGTAATAATGTGTTTTGGGGTTTTGTGGTGCATGTGTTTTGTGTGTGGGTGTGAGGTGTGTGACTTGTGTCATGTGTGCTTTGGTGTGTAGTGTCTGTGCGTGAGGTGTGTGATGTTTGTGGTGTGTGTTGTGTGTGATATGTGTTGGGTGTGTGTGTTGGGTGTGTGGTTCATGGTTAGGTGTGCGTGATATGTGTGTTGCGTGCATGTGTGTTTGGTGTGCAGTGTGTGTGAGATGTGTGATGTGTGGTGTTATATGTGGGTTTTCTGGGGGTGTGTGGTGTGTTTTGTGTGTGTGAGGTATGTGATATGTGTATTTGGGGTGTGTGGTGTGTGTTGGGTGTGTGATGTTTGTGTGTGTTGGGTGTGTGAGGTGTGTTGTGTGTGATAGTGTGGATGATGTTTCAGGCGTGTGATGGGGGTGTGTGAGGTGTGTGATGAGTGTGTGAGGTGTGCGATTGTGTGTGTTTGAGATGTGTGAGGTGTGTGATGGGTGTGTGTGAAGTGTGTGTTGGGTGTGTGTGACGTGTGTGGGGGATCTGTCTGGGATGTGTGTAATGTGTTTTTTAGGGTTGTGCGGTGCGTGTGATGTGTGCAGTGTGTGAGGTGTGTGTGGTGTTTGATGGGTGTGTGTGAAGTGTGTGGTGTGTGTTGGGTGTGTGTGTGATGTGTGTGTGTGGTGTGTGTGTGATGTGTGTGTGTGGTGTGTGTGTTGGGTGTGTGTTGGCTGTGTGTGAGAGGTGTGTGGTGTTTAATGGGTGTGTGTGAAGTGTGTGGTGTGTGTTGGGTGTATGTGTGGTGTGTGTGTGTGGTGTGTGTGTGGTTGTGTGGGGATGTGTGTGGTGTGTGTGTGGGGTGTGTGTGTGGGGTGTGTGGGGGGTGTGTGTGTGG
>NW_016803927.1:759116-780243 GCF_001698545.2 Rhinopithecus bieti
CTTCCTTCCCCCTACGCCTCGCATTCCTTTCCCCCACACCCCTCTTTCCTCCCTTTCCCCCCACCCTGCGCCTCCCTTTCCTCCCACCCCGCGCCTCCCTTTCCTCCCACCCCGCGCCTCCCTTCTTCCCCCAACCCCTTGCTTCCCTTCCCGGCTTTCCTGAGCCAGCCTTAGCAGGGAGGAGCCTCGCGACTGCAAGCCTGGTGACTCCAGCGCCCTGCTGGCTCCACTCAGCTTTGGCGTCCCCTTAACCCTTTCAAGGGCTGCCTGGCCTGAGGCTCTACCTCAGTTTCCCTGACTAGTTCCACAGAACCCCACGCAGGCCTGGGCTCCGCTCCATCTGGGACCTAGCTCTCCGACCTCCTTTCCCTGCTCCCACCAGGACGACAACTGGGCCTCTGGAGCCCCTCTTCGCGTGGGCCGTACCTGGAACACCAGTCTGGACTGTGGCAAGGGGCACGGGGCCCTCTTGGCAGCCTGCTTGGGGCAGCACGGCCCGCCAGCGCCTCTGCCTGCGACTCTTCCAGCCGCTTCCTGCCCTGACCACAGCGGGAGGTGGCCCCCCAGCCTCCCTACTCCCCACTCTGCACAAGCCACGCCCAGGCCCACAGGGCCGCCCATGACCAAAGGAGGGCTGGGGTACGTGGCACAGGCTCCCCGTTTTGTTCTCCGAGGACGAGTCTGGGGCGCCTGGCGAGGCTCCTCGGAAGGCTCCGTGGGCTGCAGCACTGGTCAGTCTGTCTCTTCACCCTGCTCCATGCCAACATCTCCAACAAACTTCCTGCTAGAAAGCCTGGGTGGGCTGACGGGACTCAGACCCAAACAAGAACCTTCTTCCCCTCGCCCCTTCTCATCTCTTTTGCAAGGGCAGCCTGAGTGACCTATAACCATGTGTGTCAGGCCTCACCCTTTGCTTAAAACTTCCCTGCAGAGGGAGGGGAAGCCCTAGGTCTTAAAGTACAACCCAGACTTCCCTTGGCCTACGAGACCCTGCAGATCCTGCCAATTCCCTTCTCCAGCCACCCTGGCTCTGTTCTAGGGATTCTCTTGGCCTGGAACATTCTCACATAGCTGGCCCCTCTTATCTTTAGGTCTTTGCTGGAATGTTCTCTCTCTGGAAGGGCCTCCAGGAGCCCCCCACTCCAGGGGGCTCACTGACATTCTCCAGCATGATAGCCTGTTTATTTTCTTCTTGGTGCTTATGAAACTCCTTGATGTTTTGTTCACATGGTAACTTTATTTTCTGACTCTTCTCCACAAGGGTGAGAGCCTCCTCCGTTCTGTTCGAGTGGTGTCTCCTTGCATATGTTAATATTAAATAACATTAAGACAGCCACATGTGGACAGCAGGAACCGATGGGCTAGATCAGATATCGAATGTTTCCATCGTGGCAGAAAGTTCTATTGGGCAGCGCTGATGTTCCTCAGATTCTTGAATGAAGCAATGACTCAACAAGTGACCCTAGCATCCTGGCACCGCACACTCATGCCCGCCTGCTGGGTTGAGATTAGATTCTGGGCTGCGGATCCCAGGAGGTTTTCTAGGACTAAATTTAACAAAGTTCGAAAATGACACAGTGTGCTTCACAGCAAATGGAGAACTGAATATAACGCCTTATCTTTAAGGTGGCTCTGGACAGGTTTGATTCCCATGTCACGATGAGAGGTGACGCCAGCTAGACTTCGTGGGTCGAGTGGGGACTTGGAGAACGTTTCTGTCTTACAAGCGGTTTGTAAAATGCACCGATCAGGCCGGGCGTGGTGGCTCAGGCCTGTAATCCCAGCACTTTGGGAGGCCGAGGTTGGGCGGATCACGAGGTCAGGAAATCGAGACCATCCTGGCGAACGTGGTGAAACCCCGTCTCTACTAAAAATACAAAAAACTAGCTGGGCGAAGTGGCGGCGCCTGTAGTCCCAGCTACTCGGGAGGCTGAGGCAGGAGAATGGCGGGAACCCGGGAGGCGGAGCTTGCAGGGAGCCGAGATCCGGCCACTGCACTCCAGCCCGGGGGACAGAGCGAGACTCGTCTCAAAACAAACAAACAAAACAAAACAAAACAAAAGCAACCATCAGGGCTCAGTAAAAAGGGACCAACTGGTGCTCTGTAGCTAGCTAGAGGTTTGTAAAATGCACCAATCAGTGCTCTGTAAAAATGCACCAATCAGCGCTCTGTAGCTAGTAGAGGTTTGTAAAATGGACCAATCAGCACTCTGTAAAATGGACCAATCAGCAGGACATGGGCAGGAACAAATAAGGGAATAAAAGCCAGTCACTCCAGCCAGCAGCGGCAACTCTCTAGGGTCTCCTTGCACGCTGTGAAAGCTTTGTTCTTTTGGTGGCAGTAAATCTTGCTGCTGCTCACTTTTTGGGTCCTTGCCACCTTTAAGAGCTGTAACACTCACGGTGAAGGTCCACGGCTTCATTCTTGAAGTCAGCAAGACCACGAACCTACCGGAAGGAACCAACTCCGGACCCAGCAAGGACACCTGGCACCCTGCTCGAAAGTCCCTCCTGTCCAGGACATCAGTCCAGGGTTCAGAGAAAGTAGCAGACTTGGGGAGGAGAGGGGAGGAGAGGAAAGGGAGAAAGAAAGGAGGGAAGAAGCAGAGAGGAAGGAGGGCAGTGAGTCCTGGGTGCCCTTCAAGTTCAGCTGGTGGTCATTGCTTTTATTCCTTGGTGAAGAGTTTAGCCTCCTCTGGGGAAGGTGGTTCGTATTTGGCTGCAGTAGGGTTCCTTCTGTTCCCTTTCCCTTAGCCTTGCTGTTTCTGCGTTTTTCAGATCTCTAGGCCCAAGTGTGTTAGGTCACCACCCCACCCAGCATACTGACTCAGAATTCACTTTCCCCCCTAAAATTCTGGCTCCTTCTGCCCACAGCTCCCTAACCAAGCCAGAGGAAGGCTCTGGGACCTGGGCCACACTAAAGCCAGCCTGGCCTTTCCCTGGGCCCAGCGTGGGGACTCCCAGCCAGCCTGGCCCACAGGGTACTGGGGTTCCTGCCCAGTCCCGTGCTCTGGGCTGACATTCTTTTTTCCCCCGTGAAGATCTGAAATGATCCCCTTACCGTTTTGGAAAAATTGCCTTTTAATTTTGTGTCCTCAGATAACCCGTACTACTTTTTCTGTTTTGTTTGGTTTTGTTTTCACCTGACTCATTCCCAGAATAACTTCACTTCTTCTTTCTCTCTTTTATTGCAGGAGCGGGCTGTAGAAAAATATGTATTAGATGAAAATTTGTCTCAGGCCTCTTATGAGGATTAAGCTAAGAGGCTCCACAGAGGAGTGGCTGTGGTGAGAGAAATGTTTCCTCTGCGGCACTCGGTATTTTTGCGTAGAGGCTAGATGACATGTGCACATCGTGAAATACTAGAAATACAGACCACCAGGTGAAGTCCGGAATCCTTTCTTGGGGGCATGTCTCTTTTGGGTCAGCTTGGGTTAGGAGGCTGCTGGTATGTGATCTCAGAACATTCCCAGCAGCCTCTGCCAGACACAACTAAAAGAGAAGAAGGTAATGCCTTCTCCACCTCAGAATGCCCAAATCCTGCTCAAGCTTCCCGGCGCCACTTCCCCCTTGAAGCCTGCCCTGTCCCTGCCAATTTCCTTGAAACTCTGCTTGAACTTGCATGCATCACGTCTCCATCATGCCCGGCAGCCACGGTGCTCTTGTTTCTGACTCCCCTAGCTGACTGCGAATTCTTTAAGGACATCAGTCATTCTTGATTCATCATCTTGTTCCCCGTAGCATCTAGCATTAAGCAGGTTCTCAGCAAATACTTGTTAAATAAACCTATAATCAGGTATCTGAACTTCTACCAAGGTCAAACAAACGAACAAAAATGAATATATAAAAATCTTAAAGGCAGAGAGCAGATAAAGCAAGATTGTGAGAGAGTACTGGGCCACGATCTGAAAAACTCAGGAAGAGGATACCGTTAAACAAGGAAGCTCTCCAGAGCAGCGGGGCAAGTCAGGTCAACTCAGAGCCAACCCGGGGTGGGGGGGTGGGGGTGCTAATGCCCAAAGAGGGAATGGTGTTGGCACCAGTAAGAAAAATAACTGCAAAACAGAAAACCAAATACTGCATGTTCTCACTTCTAAGTGGGAACTAAACATTGGGTATACACAGATATAAACGTGGGAACAATGGATCCTGTGGACTACTAGGGTGGGGAGCAGAGGGGAGGAGAAGGGGGAGCATGGATTGAAAAACTACCTGTTGGGTACTATACTTGCTACCTGGGTGATGCCATCTGTATCCCAAACCTCAACATCATTCACTGTGTTAGTCTGTTTTCATGCTGCTAATAAACTCCTACCTGAGGCTGGGCAATTTCTTACAAAGAAAGAGATTTAATGGACTTACAGTTCCACGTGCCTGGGGAGGCCTCATAATCATGGCAGAAGGTAAGGAGGAGCAAGTCACATCTTACATGGATGGCAGTGGGCAAAGAGAGTTTGTGCAGGGAAACTCGCATTTTTAAAACCATCAGATCTCGGGAGACTTATTCATTACCATGAGAACAGCATGGGAAAGACCCAACCCCATGATTCAATTACTTCCCACCAGGTCGCTCCCACAACACATGGGAACTGTGGGAGCTACCAGATGAGATTTGGGTGGGGACACAGCCAAACCATGTCACTCACTACACCCACGGAACAAACCTGCACATGTGCACCCTGTATCTAAAATAAAAGTTGAAATTTTTAAGAAAGAAAAAAATCCTGCAATTTATTAAAGCACAACTAATACGTAAAAAATCCATGAGTTTATAATGATACCAATGCATTTTAAAAACCTCACTGGTAACGTTTGGAACTGTTATAGGCTAACTCATTACTCTGAAAAATTGCAAACAAAGAAAAGGACCCAAATATGTAACCTGCTTTTCTTATATGCAGTATGCCTCAGGGTAACCAAGCAGTTTAGGAGGGCATAGTTTTCTCTATGTATTCAAGCTAAGAAATTAAGAATGATAGAATTACACATTTTGCACACTTTTTGCAAAAAATTCCTAATACACAAATAAATCTAGAAAATGACAAAAGGCTGCTAGCGTCACACACATGCGGGCGTGTATGCACATAGACACACACATATTACCCACTAGAATTCCATAGTCACTTGAAAGATAAGACCATATTATAAACAACTTATATATATCAACTAAATAGAAAATTTGGAAAAAAGGGACAGTTTCCTAGAAAATATAATTTATCAAAATTCACTCTAAAAGACAAAAGAAAAAACCCGAATGGTTCTACAACCATTTTTTAAAAACTGGATGAATCATCAAACATTAGGCCCAGATGGGTTCTCTGGAGAATTATATCAACATTCATGAAAGGACTAATTTCAGTCTTATATCAACTATTCTGGATAAACTTTATAAGGCAAGATAACCTTGATACCAAAACCTGATAAGGACTGTATAAGAAAATAAGATTTTCTGCTAATTTCAGTACAAAAATACTAACAAACCAAGCCCTGTGCTGCATCAACACCAAGTCCACTTTATACTACAGATGCAAGGTTGGTTTAACATTAAAAAATCGATATATATCTTTTACCACATTAGCACATAAAGGAGAAAAAAAGATTCTCTCAATAGTTGCAGGAAATTTCTGTCATAAAATTCCCTTACTAAACAAGGAATAGGCAGATTCATAAGCTTGGTTACCTTAACATGAGGAAATTCTATTCAGCAAAAGATGTTGTAAAGAGCGTGAAAAGACAAGCCTCACAGTGGGAAAAGATAGGAGTTAGGTTCAGAATTATAAAAACTACTTCTGCAAACATATTTTTAAAATAAAAAATGAAGAGAGTGTTTCTAGAGCTGTCAGCATTCTACGACTTGACTTGGGCAGTAACTTCACAGATGTGTTTGCCTTTTAGTTATTTATTATCCTAAATATGCATTCATGTTTTATGAACTTTGTCTGTGGCTTGTATCTTACACAGAAAGTATTAAGAGTATATCTATGGCATTTAAAACACTTTTTACTATGGAAAATTTCAAATACACACAAAGGTAGAAATAATAATGTAACAAGCTGCACACACCCCTCATTCAGCCCCTAGCTTCACTACTCATCACTATTTCAACATGTCCTCCCTCCCCTCCATCTTCCTCCTTCTCTGTACGGGGCTTTTGGCCATCAGGACCCACCCTCCTGCTGTGCTGTAAGCGGTGGCCCTTACACATCCTCATGAACCCTCCTCTCCCCTCTTTCTGCGTGCTCTTTTCCCTCTGGAAACTACTATCCATGTATTCTGCTAAGACAATGGTCTTAACAAAGTAAGAAAGTTTACCGTTCACAAGAAAAGCTTACATTTGATATGAGTTAACTTTTGAAAGCTAAACCAGCAGTGCTTGTATAATATGAGGACTTGAGAAAACTGCTTCTGACGAACCACCTGAAATAGGTATCCTTCCAAGTAATAGGGCTACTGTTATTATTGCGCTTAATAAGACAACAGTAAAAATAGTCCTTTAAAAAATGCTTACTGCACTCAAATATTCTCTGCAGCTGAATAAACTACTGCTTGTCATGCACTTCGGGAAGATACTTAACTCCTTTAGGCAGATGGGGTGACATTTAATTCAGTTTTACCAATAATTAAAGATTTCTTTATATTTAGATATATAGGTAAATATAGATCTCTCTATATATGCCTGTCTCTATAGCTGTCTGTCCACGTAGCTATCTATCTGTCTATTATCTATCTATCTATCTATCTATCTATCTATCTATCTATCTATCTATCATCTATCTATGTATCTACCTACCTGTCTAGTTAGATCAATAGAACCACTTTTCATCCTTCCCAATACACAATGAAAAAACTTGCTTGCTTGCAGTGAGGTGTTTTTCAATTAGAAAAACACAATATTTTATTGTGTTTGACATTTCTATAAGAAAATTTGCAGTTTTCAAAATATACAAATAGGGTCTTTAAACCATATTACCAAAAGCTATATGTATAGCTATATGTATATATGAGTTTTTCTAGCTTCAGAGTGTTAGTTCCACCACAGCATAGCTCTGATCCTAAAATACTGCTTGCCTTACCTGTATGTCTACAATTGAAAACCTACTGAGATGTTACAGAAGATATGTATCTCAACATTAAAGTTGTTACTTTGAAAATAGTATCTAAGTTGCCATGGCAACTGAACTCTATTTGTTAATAAACTTTCTTTTCTTGTTCTATACCATAATACAACCAAGATCACCCCATTATTAGATTATAAGTTATAGACCACTGGAATCAGAAGAAACGTTTTCTTTTTTTTTCCTGAGACGGAGTTTTGCTCTTGTTGACCAGGCTGGAGTGCAGTGGTGCAATTTCGGTTTGCTGCAACCTCCGCCTCCTGGGTTCAAGCGATTCTCCTGCCTCAGCCTCCTGAGTAGCTGGGATTACAGGCACCCGCCACCACATCTGGCTAATTTTTGTACTTTTAGTAGAGACAAAAGTAGAGACAACAGCCTGTTGGCCAGGCTGGTCTCGAACTCCTGACCTCAGGTGATCAGCCCACCTTGGCCTCCCAAAGTGCTGGGATTACAGATGTGAGCCACCGCCCCGGCCCATAAGAAACTTAAAGATCAGAATATCCTCTGATGTGTAGTGCTTTTTTTTTTTTTTTTTTTTTTTGAGATGGAGTCTCGCTCTGTCGCCCGGGCTGGAGTGCAGTGGCCGGATCTCAGCTCACTGCAAGCTCCGTCTCCCAGGTTTACGCCATTCTCCTGCCTCAGCCTCCCGAGTAGCTGGGACTACAGGCGCCCGCCACCTCGCCCGGCTAGTGTTTTGCATTTTTTTTTAGTAGAGACGGGGGTTTCACCGTGTTAGCCAGGATGGTCTCGATCTCCTGACCTCGTGATCCGCCCGTCTCGGCCTCCCAAAGTGCTGGGATTACAGGCTTGAGCCACCGCGCCCGGCTATGTGTAGTGCTTTATGGTGTTATCTAGGATCTAATTTGTCTTCACGATTACTATTCCCATTTTACAGGTGGAATGAAGATATGGATCACAGAGCTAGCATATGGTGAAGCTGGATCTAACCTCTGATTTCCTTACCCCTCAGTAATAATAACCCCTCAGTAATAATAATTACCATTGTATTGAACACCTACTATGTTTCTGACCCACCTGATGACGGGGCTCTTTATATACACCATAACCCTGAAGGGAGGTAATTTCATTAGCAGTTTTGCAAAGGAGATCAGAACACAGATCTCTTAGGCTTTAAAGACTATCTTTTCCCTCTATGATTTTCTGAATTTCCCTCACTTTTACAATAAATATGAGTGTGTTTCCATTACAAATAACCAGGCATCCTAGGGAAAGGGAAACAGCAAAGAGCTGAGAACATCACAAATGGTGTTCAATATTCCCAAACTGCCTTTCATTTAGATATATAGGTAGATATAGATCTCTCTCTATATGCCTGTCCCCAGACCTGTCTATCCACCTATCTATCTGTCTGTCTATCTATCTATCTATCTATCTATCTATCTATCTATCTATCTATCATCTGTTGGCTGCTACTAGGGAGGCTGGGGTGGGAGAACTGCTTGAGCCCAAGAGGTCAAGGCTGCGGTCTCATAAGTTGGCTTATCCTTTCTATCGGTCAAGGCCTGTGCTACTGTGAGTGGATTCTTCATTAGGAACAGGTAACATCACAGCCTAATTCCCACGAATTGCTCTCAGGAATTCAGCATCTCTTTATAGTAGATGCAGAATTCTTGCTCAGATTCCTCAAATCAAGCCTTGGCAAGTAAAAGAGTGAGAAAGGGAAAGACTGAATGAGGTTGCACAAGAATTTGTTCCAATGTAGCTAGTTCGAAGATTACTTCTTGTTGATTGGTCTATGTTGCAGAATATTTTAAAATCACCATAAGGGTAAGAATTTTTGGACTTCATGTTCCTACTCGGGGAATTGCCTGTGCCCTTGCTTTATTCAAACCCTACGCTTCCATTCCCATCAACACATTGATTAACTTAAAAGGAAACACTGTCAACCTCAGGAAGATAATTGCTGGAAAGATGAGTTAGATTATAGCTCAAAACGGGCAAGCACTGTACGTCATGAGTTTTCGGGATCACGGCTTTCTTGGGGACTGAGGCACCACGACTGTAGGGATGAACAGTGACTTGGTGGGCAAAGCCTCAGAAAAATTATCTCCACGGATGATACTATTTGCCTTTTATTGCAGAGAAAGTGTTCCTGGTAGAGTCTGTGGTTTACCCAGTCCTAGGTATTCTATAATTACATGGAATTGGCACTCGACCAAATGAACGTTTGGTGGGCACCGAGCATGGTAAGACAGCTGCTCTCCAGCTTTAGGTCATCCAGGCAGAAACGCATAAATAACACTGGATGTGTCGCGGCCATGAAAGATGGGAAAATGAATGCTCTGGCTCCCAATGACTTTGTGTTTCAGGAAACAGAACGTTAAATGAGCGTTAAATGGGTTAGGCGAGGGGTGGGCCAGAGAGAGTGGTGGGGGCAAACTCTACTTTGGTGTCTGTATTCGTTCTGTAGGGCTGCCATAACAAATTCTGCAAAACTGGGTGACTTAAAACAATAGAAATGTATTCTCTCACTCTTTTGGAGGCCAGAGTCCAAAATGAAGGTGTCAGCAGGGCCACACTCCCTCCCAGGAGAACCCTCCTGCCTCTTCCAGGTTCTGGCGGCCCCAGGCGGTCCTTGGCTTGTGGCAGCAGCACGCTAGTCTCTGCCTGCGTCTTCAGGTGGCCTTCTCCTCAGGGGCTGTGTCCTGTCTCTCTAATCTTACTATGCCTCACTCTTATAAGGACACCTGTCACTTGACTCAGGGCCCACCAGCTAACCCAGGAGGATCTCATTTTGAGATCTTTAATTATATCTGCAGAGACCATTTTTCCAAATAAGGTCCCGTGCACAGGTTTGGAGGCTGAGGACAAAGACATCTCATTTTGGGGGGCTACTACTCAATCCACTGCAGTATCTTCTTTGCCATGTACTAAACTGTGTGACTGACGACTCAGAAATGATTACCCCTCTACATCTCACTTCCTCATGTGTACAGCCATCGATAGGACATGTGTCTTGGATGGTGTGAGAGCAAATCAAAGCATGGGTTCCAGGCGTTCAGCACAGCGACCGGCGTGGATTTAGCAATCATTATGATCATTAGGCAACTCATGCATTATTTGTGTGTAAAAACATTTTATTTTAACACGTGCAGTAAGTGGACTGGACTGATTACCTATTTATTGCTGGGCACCTATGGAATGTTCTGTATACATTTTTCTCTAGTTGTCCTATTCTGTCAGAGTAAGTCATGTCATTCCCATTTTTGGAAGGGGAAGCCGAGGCTCTGCAAGACTGGGTAACTTGCTCAGTGTAGAAGAGCAGTACCCTATACCTTCACTTACAAGCCGCTAGTGGCCTGAAGCCACTGGAGAGGCAAAGTCATGAAACAAATTCTGAGACTAAACTCTGCCAGACTCCCTTCCAGACAGGCAGGTCCTACAGCAGGAGCCCACCCAGAAATACCTCTGGAGTGGGAGGAGTGTCCTTCAGCTCTGAAACACCCCAACCGGGTACCGGCAACAGCAGCTACGTAGTCCCAGCACAGATCTGGGGCATCCGTCTACTCCAGATGAATCCAGGGGTCCAATTTGTGTGAGGGGATCTTTGCACTTAGGATAACTGGGCCCTGCCGACTTCACTCTTGGGCTGGATGAGGTCGAGACTGGCCTGTGGGCTGAGAACAGGGCTTTGGGGGCCTCACACCCCACGCTTTTCAGGTATGAGCCGATGGTCTACAGATAGTCAGGAGTTGTTGATTGCATAAAGTTTGATACTGACATTCATTGTTTTTTTCTGAGTCCTACATGTTCATTATAGAAACTTTGCGAATTTTTTTCATACAAGCATGAGAAGTATAAGGGAAAGTATAAAAGGAAAAAAGAATCACTTTATATCTCACCACCCCAAATAGCCAGTGTTTATATGGTATGTTTCCTTCTGATCTTTGTGTGTGTGTATGTAACATACACAAATACATGTGCGTTTTTACCTTTAGAAACTAAAATAAGCAGTATGCAAAATTTTTATTTTTATTTTCTTTCTGGACCAGCGTTACATTTGAACGTATTCTTTGTCTTTCTCACTCAGTCATTCAATCATTTATTTATTCAGCAAGGTGAATGTGGCATGTCTCTTCTTGTCCAGAGCTTCTCTGCAGAGACTCAGAGGCAGGCGAGCACTAGAAAGAGCTTGAGAGGAAGCCCTGGTAGTGGGGAGAGAGCTCCAAACCAGTGGATAAACTGGAGGCCGCCACTCACCAACCTCAGACATCAGCAGGAGATGCCACAGACGTCCTGGCTGAGGACCAGGCCAGCCACACCCCGGGACAGCACAAGCCCAGAGCCATGTTCTCCACAGGGACATGGCGCGTCAGGCCCTACCGGGTGCTCCACAGCACACTTGGAGAGGAGCAAGAATCCACAGATGGATGCGCTCACCTGAGCCGTCCAAGCAGAGACTGAATTCTCTAAAGAGACAGCATAAATGATGGGGCTGAGGCTGGTTCATTACCAGAGGGAGGATAATAAAATCCTCTCTCTAAATGACTCCTTCCACAGTTTTCTAGCGTGGAGGGGCTTGTGAGGAAGCCCAGCTCCACTGCAGACAAAGCACGTTGCGTTTTCTTTGCACATCTGCATTTGTGATCTTCCCTACGTGTTCATTAATTCAAATGCATATTCACTAAGGGCCTGCTTTGCGCCAGGCAGTGTGTTGGGGTGTGCAGGATAATGAAAGGGACGTGACCTCTGCCCTCCTGGAGTGCACACAGCAGGGTTGGCAACAGATATCAATCAAGTGATCATAGGAACACACAATGACAAATAGAGAAGTGCTGGGACAGACAAGGACAGGGACTGAGACAGCACACAGTGGGGGACTCGCGTAATTTGGGGGACTCAAGAAAGACCTCCCCGAAGAGCAAAAAGCTTGCAAATGAGTAAGCTGTGCGATGAGGTGGAAGGGGAAGGGGCCAGGCACAAGGAACAGTTGAGTGATGGCTGTGGTGGGCAGGAGCAGAGCTGGTTCAGAGAATGAAACAAAGCTCAACAGTGAGTGGGGAGGGAGGAGGTGCCCCCAGGACCTAAGGGGAGGCAAACTGCACACAGGCAGGATGTTGTGGCCAGGCTGAGGGTGAAGACTTTAACCTCAGGACCGTGGGATGTGGCGGACAGCCATCGGCCAAGGTCAGACTTGCACTTTCCTGCTTCACTTTGTCCACCAGGGCCCAGAGAGATTGGTGAGAGCTAAGAGCCAGGATGATGGAAGCAGGGAGCCTGGGAAGGATTCCGGCGCGGGGGCCAGGAGACAGCAGATGGTGGCTTGGACCCAGGGTGGGGTGGGGACGAGAGAAGTGTAAAGATCAAGAATGTCCTTAGAGGAGTAATTCATAGGACTTGGTGGTGGACTTGGGGGAGAGGGAGATGTCAGAGATGACTTCCAGGTGTCTGCCAAGAGTAATGGTTTCAAATTTCTGTTCTGCCACTGATCAGAGGTGTGGTCAGGGGTGGGCTGCATTTTTCTGAGTTCGTCTAAACTAACTAGTCTATCATATGATGGAGATGTTAACTCCTACTCTTTTATTTTCTTTTTATAAATTGAGATGTATCATATATGCACTAAAAGACACATCTTAAGTGCTCAGTTGGATAAATTTTGAAAAATATGTACAGCTTTCTAACTATAGGCCAAATCAAGATATAGAATATTTCTATATATTTCTGTATAAAACATTTCTATTTCACCCCTGAAAATTCCCTTGCGACCCTTCCCAGTGAATACCACGCTCTCACCCGGATGCAACCATTGTTATGATTTCTTTCCCTATAGATTAATTTTACATGTTCTTGAAGATTCATACGAACATAATAATACTTTAGCCGTCATCTTTGTCTTGCTCCTGATCTTGGGGGAAAAGCATCCCGTCTTTCCCCACGAAGGATGACATTCACTGCAGGGTTTTTGTGGATGGTCTTTATCAGGTTGTGAAAGTTTGTTTGTACTCCTAGTTTGCTAAGAGTTTTTAATCAAGAATGGATGCTGGATTTTGTTAAATGCTTTTTTTTTCTGCATCTGCAGTTACATATGTATTATCCTTTTATATACTATTGAATTTGATGTGCTGTAACTTTTTAAAAGAATTATTGCACTTACGTCCATGACAGCCAATGGTGTGTGGTTGTTTTGTTTTCTTTCTCGTGATGTCTTTGTCACTTTTGGTGTCAGGGTAATGATTTGGGGAGTAGTGCCCCTCTTCAGTGTTCTGCAAGGGTTGGGGTAGGATTGGTATTATTTTTTACTTGAATGTTTGGTAGAATTCACCAGCAACACCACATATGCCTGGAGTTTTGCTTGTGAAAATGTTTTGAACAAAAAATGTCATTTCTTTAGTAGCAAAATGGCTATTTACATTACTTATCACTTCTCTAGTTTGCTTTGATAGTTTCTGTCTTTCAAGGGAATTCTCTATTTCAATTAAGTTCTCTAATTTATTGGCATGAAGTTGTTGATTATATTCCCTAATTCTAGAAAAAGCTATAGAATCTGTAGTAATATCATCTCTCTAATTCCTGCTATTATAATTTGTATCTTTGCCTTTTTTTTTCTGCATCATTCTGGCAAAAGGTTCATCAATTTTTGTTGATTTTATTAAATAACCAGCTTTTGGTTTCACTGATTTTTTTTCCTATAGTTTTCTATTTTTTTTTAATGTTTTGATTTTCAGTCTGAGTTCTATTTTTTTCTTTTCTTTCACTTACTCTGAGTTTAACCTGTTTTTCTTTTTTTAGTTTCCTATGGTGAATGGCATATTTAATTTAATTTTATTTATTTTATTTTGAGACAAGGTCTCCTTCTGTCACCCAGGCTGGAGTGCAGTGGTATAATCTTGGCTCATTGCGACTTAGACCTCCTTGGCTCAGGTGATCCTCCCACCTCAGCCTCCTGAGTAGCTGGGACTACAGGTGCATGTCACCACGTGCGGCTAATTTTTGTATTTTTCGTAGAGATGGAGTTTCACTGTGTTGCCCAGGCTGGTCTTGAACTCCTGAGCTCAAGTAATCCACCTCCTTTGGCCTCCCAAAGTGTTGGGATTACCGGTGTGAGCCACTGCGCCCAGCCGATAGGCATTTTTAAAGATGATATTCCAGCGCATGCAGGTCTCTCTCGGGTGGCCAGAACCTGTCTGTCTCCCAGCCAGCCCACATGAGGTCTGAGAACTGCTCAGAGGACAACTTCCTGTCGGTTCTTTCTCTGGTCTTTTCTCCCTGCCTACCCCGTGGTGTCACCCTATACACATCCCAGCATAGAGTTCGGCCCATGACTCAAGGTTCCCTCTGTGCCAATGTCCAGGGCTTTTCTCGGAGTGACCTCCCCCATCTCTGACATGCTGCCCTGCAACTCACAGCTGCCTCTCCCTCCTGGAACCCCAGTCTGTGTCTTCCCAGTTAGCCAGACCACCACACTCTGCCTGAGGACCCCTTCCTGTACCACTCTGTCAAATGTATTTCCAGACAGAAAGTGGCGACAACCTTGTCTTTTTCCCTTGGAGGTCACAGTCTTTGCTGGCTCTCATTCAATGTGTAAAAACAGTTTTTAAATGATTTGTCCAGTCTTCTCACTGTTCATGCCAAAAGGGCCAGTTGGAAAAGTTATTCCATCATAGTGGAAGCTGATGTTCAATTCATTTCCGTCTAGTGTAATTAGTGGTAGGGCTGGATTTGAATCCACGTTCTGCTTGTTGTCTGTGTGTCTTGTTTGTTCTTTCTTTCCCATCTTTTAGTTTATTCAAGTAATTTGTAGTATCTGCCAATGTAAATAACAGAGAGACACTCTCTAAAGAACAAATATTTATTTGGAATAAAGTATTGCAATGAGACTGTCATAGTAAATTATATGCGTATTTAGGGAAGTAAAGGAAGACAAGGTTTTTAAAGAAACTATGAGGAGGATTATATAATTAATTGTTTTGAAATAATTGTCTTTGGTTACAAAGATCAATAACAAGGTTGATGCCAGTCTGAGGTCGGACAGGCAATAGCTGAGCAGATGTTCCCGTGGAAGTAATTTTTTTTTTGTAAGGTTGTGATGGACTTTGTACAGTTTTGCAGTCTTTTGTAATAGTTTTTGTCATCAGGCCTACAAGCATGAGAACCCTCTCTTCATGGCCTCCCTGGCTCTGCTTGTCAGGGTTTTCTTAACATTAGAGACTTCATATTTATTCTGACAACATTCACATATTTTAGCTCCTTGACGGGCTTTCAATCTCTTCGCTTAACCTATTTTAGTCATTGCTCTAGAGATTGAACTATACATTCTCAACTTATCATAAACTTAAATGACATTATGCCCCTTCACATACAATGTAAGAACCTTGAACGTTATAATTCCATCTCCCACCCTAGCCTTTTATGCTATTGCTATCATACATTTTACTTCTACTTAGGTATAAATCATATGATAAACACATTTTATTGTATTATTTTGCATTTTATAGATCATACACTTTTAAAGAATTTGAGAAAAATAGCCTTTAATAATACCTGTAGACTTACCATTTGTGTGATTTCAGTCTTTCTTACGGATTTAGATTTACTTCTGGGATAATTTCCCTCCAGCCTGAAGAATTTTCTCAAACATCGTGTGTCCTGAGGATTTAGGAGCAATGAATTCTCTCAGTTTTGTGTGTCTGGAAATGTCTTTATTTTGCCTACATTTTCAAAGAATATTATTTCTCTACATAGAATTCTAGATTATTTTCTTTTCTGCACTTTAAAGATGTTTTCAGTTGTGTTTACCTTCTGTTCCTTCTGCTGAGATGTCAGGCATCATTATTTTGAATGTAATATGTCTTTTCCCAGCCATTTTTTTTTTTTTTTCCTTTTCAGAGATGTTTTCCTTTTTTATATTTTCAAAAGTTTGGCTATGTTGTGTTCTTCGTATTTATCACACTCAGGGGTGCTGAGCTTCTTGAATCTGTGGGTTCTTACGTCAATTTTGGAAAGAAAAATGGCCATTGTCTCATTAAATATTTCTTTTACTCCATTTCCTCTGTCCTCTCCTTCTGAGCCTCCAGCTGTATATGTTAATATATGAGACAACCATTTGCTGTTGTCCCACCGGACTCAGATGCTTCTGTTCGGTTTTTTAAATTTCTTTTTCCTTTTGTGCTTTGAAAAGTGGATAACTTCTGCTGGCCTGTGTTCAAGTTCATAGTCCTTTCTTCTGCTGTGTAGAGTCTCTAGTGGAGCCTATCCAGTTAATTTCAGCACCGTATTTTTCAATTTTAGAATTTCCATCTGTTTCCTTTTTAATGTTTCTATTTCTCTGCTAAGATTCTCTGTCTTTGCCCTTCTTTTCACCCTTCTTTGTAACCCCACTGACTTACTTATTTATTTATTTATTTATTTATTTATTTATTTATTTATTGAGACGGAGTCTCTCTCTGTTGCTCATGCTGGAGTGCAATGGCGCGATCTTGGCTCGCTGCAACCTCTGCCTCCCGGGTTCAAGCTATTCTCCTGCCTCAGCCTCCTGAGTAGCTGTAGCTACAGGTGGGCGCCACCACACCCGGCTAATTCTTGTATTTTCAGTACAGATGGGGTTTTACCATGTTGGCCGGGCTGGTCTCAAACTCCTGACCTCAGGTGATCTGCCCTCCTTGGCCTCCCAAAGTGCTGGGATTACAGGCGTGAGCCACCGCGCCCAGCCTCCTGACATATTTATAATAGCCGCTGACATATTTATAATAGCTGCTTTAAATTGCTCATCTGCTGAATTCAACATCTAGGTGATCTACAGGTCTGTTTCTTTTATTCTGATTATGGGTCACGTTTTCTGTTTTTGTGCTTGTCTAGTGTCTTTTTTTAAAAGTTATTATTGTTTTGGGAATTGTGGATTTGTTGTAGAGACTGAATTACATTATCTTCCTTTACAATGTGCTGTTTTGTTCTGGCAGGCACTTACATGGCTGGCAGGTCCTGTAGCTCTTGTGAAAGCCTGGATTTAGGGTTTGTTGGTTGGGTGTGCCATGATTCTAGGTCATAGCCTTTAGTTTTGTGTGGTTCTTACTCCTAAGGTGTGGTCCTGCTGGTTTTTCAGGGAGAGCCTGTAGTGTGTGCCAAAGCCTGTCTAAGTGGGACTCGAACCCAGAACTCTAAGCAGTAGGTACCCGCTGAGATGCAGCTTTTTGGATTCCAAGTTGCTGCTTTCTGCCGGGCTCCTGGGTGTCTCCTCGTGTACTCTGTGCACAGTTCATAAGTCAGCCAAGGACCCAGGGGAATTTTACACTAATTTTGTGGTTTCCTTTTTTCTTCCTGCTTTCTGGGATTTTGCTGTTCAGTTTCCAGATGGGATGGCAGCTCTGAACTTCAGTCCGTGTCTCTTTGGCCAGATAACATCACTCCCTCCTGCTTGACCGCCTGTTTTGCCTGCGGGATAGCATCCTCCGGGGAAAGCCGGTTAAATGTGGGGCTCTTAATGGGCTCTTTTTCTGTCCAGGATGAGGTGTGTGCCTGCTTCGGGTTGGTTTCTTGTGTCTTCAAACGGTTGCTGATTATATTCTGAGAAGGGTTTGTCATTGCTGTTAGCAGGACTAATGTCCAGTACAAGTGAGTGACTCTCTCATGACCAGAATCAGAACCTACCAGAGGAGCTTTGACAGATCCGGATGCTGAGTCTCCATCCCAGACAAGTTACATCAGAATTTCTGGGTATGGAAGCCCAAGCAGCAGTATTTTTCCCCGGTGATTTCTGTGTGTAACCAAAGCTACCAGCAGCAACACTGTGGAGGCTAAAGCAACTCCATCTTGGATGCGAGCTATGTGAACTTCTGATGAACCTGTGCTCTGGGAATGCCTCTAAGATCTCTACTCACACTGCTACTGTAAATCCTGCCCTTAGGTCAAAATGCCCTTGATCAGAAATCCTACCCTTAGGCAGATTCAAATAGAATTCTTACCTGTCTCTCAGGGATCCACTTCCCCTGTCCTACACATTCCTCACCTGTGGTATGTAAGCTCTAGGTCTGCAGGGTAATGGCGCAGGAATCCACCAACTTGTCCCACAGCCTCCGGGGACAGACAGGGCTTCTGTTCGCAAGTCCCTGTTAAACATTTCTTTCTGAGAAATTGGATGTGTCAGCCTTTTTCTTTGTCCCCTCAGCTTCTTTGGACTTTGGAAATAGGTTTGCATAGACCTGTTCGCCATGGAACATTTATTGAGCCTTTATTATGTGTCAGCATTTTTCACTAATTATTTTACTGAAATCTCTGGTAGCCTTATTTTTTTCATACGAGAAAACCAAGGCTTAGGTAAGTTAAGTAAATGTCCAATGTCACACAGTTAGAATGTTCCAAAGCCAGGATTTGCCTGTAGTCAGTCTAACTTCAGACCTCCAGTGAACACACTACACTTTATTGCCATGCATTAGGGAGGACAGGTTCAGAGGGGAAGACTGCACATTTAGTTTTGCATGAATAGTATTTTTATAATTGGCATAATTTATTTTACAATTATCCATATTGTCAGATAGTTGGGATACTGTCGATAGACAATATTCTGCATAGGGTATTTTGTACATGAAGAGGAAGTAGTTGGTAAATTGATAGGAAGTTTTAAAAATCTTGGTATACTTTGCCAGACACCTTGCACAATGAACAAGAATGCTGGGTAGACCATGGCTTGGGTAATTTTTTCACTGGGAGATGCATAATAGATTGTTTTTATTTCAACTCGCCAATCTGGACTTGGACATCTGATTTTTATTCCATCTTTCTGCCTGTTGACATTGAATTTGTTGAGCCTCAGACTTGTCCTTCCAAATGTGCTTGGGCCATTGTCTGATGGGCTTCCTGGTAGGGGTAGTGCCTGGAAGAGAATGGAAGGGGGATGGCACTGTTCGCACAACACAAACACATCCTTCACGGAGTAAAACAGGTAATTCTGCAGCTGAGTCACAGCCACAGCCCAGTTGTCTCTTAGGCCACCTAGGAATTTCCTGGCCATGTTTACGTTTTCACAACCACCTTTCCAGAATTCCCTGTCATATTGACCTTTGGAGTGACTTCTGAGGTTGGTGAAAAAATAAGATGAGATTTTTTAAAAACATGATACACCCTTTCTGGATTGACTACCTTCTTGTTTGGTGGTGAAAGGGCAGGAACAGAAGAAAGTTGAACACGTGGCAGGCTATGTGTGAGCCTGATTTGGTTGGAGCAGGATCAAGAGAATTGATTGTTCTTAGCTCTTTCTTTAAAAATTTTTTTTTAGTGACAGACTGAAAACCTGGCATTTGTAGATATTTTCAAAGCATTGTTTCAAATAGAAAATGCTATGTAAACCGAAACAAAAAGTCGGTCGTGCACAGTTCTGCAACGCAACGCCCTCAATTTTTCTTCTTTTCTTTCTACTGATTTTTTTTTCTTTGAGACATTCTTGCTCTGTCGCTAGGCTGGAGTGCAGTGGCACTGTTGTAGCTCACTGCAGCCTCAAATTCCTGGGCTGAAAAGATTCTCCCGCCTCAGACTCCGTGGTAGCTGAGATTATAGACTTGAACTACCATACCCAGCTAATTAAAAAAAATTTTTTGTAGAGATGGGGTCTCACTATGTCGACCAGGCTGTCTTTTCCTTTTTAAAATGCTCTTTTCTGGGGAACTAACACAAGATTGGTGGTTTCTCCAAGGCATAGCACCACTGCATGGAAAATTTAGCACCACTGCATGGAAAATTTAAAGCCACGCTGAAAAGTGTTTTTGAGGTTAAATTCAGAATCTGTTGAAAAATCAAAGTAACTTCCTGACTTCCAAGATGAGTGTATCGAAACCCAACACAAATGAGTCCTGTTCAGTGTTACTGTGGTTGTGTGGTTGCTAAATCTCGGAACCAATTTCTGTGACAGCCACATGAAGACCTGCCAGTGTGTGACAGAGGAGGCCACAGGTGACTGCATCTGAAGAAGGTCTTTGTGTGTGAGTTAACCATTTTTGTGGAGGTATAGCTACATGCAATCAAATGCACACATTTTAAGTGTATGCTTCAGTGAATTTTGACGAATATGTACAACCACGTAGCCACCATGCCAATCAAGATATGGAACATTTCCACGTAAGGTTCTCCTATGCTCTTTGCAATTTTCCCTCCAAACCCCTGCCCCAGGTAACAACTCATCTGATTTCTATCACCAGAGATTAGTTCTGCCAACTCTAGAACTTCATGGCAATGTTGTCATACAGCATGAATTCTTTTGTGTCCAGCTTATTTTGCCCTCAGAGTGATGTTTTTGAGAGTCACCATGTGTAGGTGTGTGTCAGGTTCATTTTTTCAAGGCTGAGCAGTAGAGTTTCTATGGCATGAACATTCCGTGGTTTTTCCATTCACCTGTTGATGGATACCTGGGCAGTTTTATTTTAACCCCAAGTGTTGGTTTTGTGAATTAAGCTTCTGTGAACCTTTGCATACAAGTCTTTTTATGAAAACATGTTTTTATTACTATGTCTAGAAATGGAACACATGAATGGTATTATAAGTCTATGTTTATAAGAAATGGCCAATCTGTTTTCCAATATGGTAGTACCATTTTCTATTCCTACCAGCAAGGTATAAGAGTTTTAGCCAGTCCTGGCAACATACAGAGACCCTGTCTCGGTAAAATTAAAAATAATAAAATCAGTGGGGTGTGGTGGTGCACACCTGTGGTCCCAGCTACTCAGGAGGCTGATGTGGGAAGATTGCTTGAGCCTAGGAGGTTGAGACTGACTGCTGTGAGCCATGATCGTGGCATTGCACTGTAGCCTGGGCAAAAGAGTGAGACACTGTCTGAAAAAAAAAAAAAAAAAAAAAGGAGTTTCGGTTGCTTTACATCTTTGTCAGCACTTAACACAATTGATCTTCTCAATTTTAGCCATTCCAGTGGGTGTGAAGATATCCTAACACGGTAATTGACATTATCTGATGATGATGTTGAGGATCTTTTCATGTGCTTTTTGGCCATATGTATATCTTCTTCTGTGAAAATCTGTTTTCTGAATTCCAATTTTTTTTTTTTTTTTTTT
>NW_016803927.1:780398-827254 GCF_001698545.2 Rhinopithecus bieti
CGCCTCCCGGGTTGACGCCATTCTCCTGCCTCAGCCTCCCGAGTAGCTGGGACTACAGGCGCCGCCACCTTGCCCGGCTAGTTTTTGTATTTTTTAGTAGAGACGGGGTTTCACCGGGTTAGCCAGGATGGTCTCGATCTCCTGACCTCATGATCCACCTGTCTTGGCCTCCCAAAGTGCTGGGATTGAATTCCAATTTTTTAAATTAAAATTGTTTTAAACTTTTATTTAAAACTTTTTTTAGCGATAGAGTCTCACTATGTTACCCAAGCTGGTCTGTAACTCCTGTCTTCAAGTGATCGTCTCTCTTCAGCCTCTGAATTTCCATTCTTAATGGCTTGCTTGTTTATCGGATTTGTAAGAGTTCTGATATATTTTGGATAGAAGTCGTTGGAAGATTATGTGTCCTGCAATTATTTTCTCTCAGTCTGTGATTTATCTCATCATTTTCTGAATGGCTCCTGGAAGAGTCCTTCTCCCTCTCTTTCATACAAATTTATACTTGAATTTCATTTTTCTGAACTTGTCAACTGTGGCAACTTCAGCACTTTTAGGAGGTATTGCTCTTTCTATAAAAGACATGCTGTTCAGGAAACCTTGGCCTTTTCTCCACCGCATGTTGTCAACTAGAGTAAGTTGTCCATACTAGGCTTTGGATCTATTTAACTGTGCCCAGGTCAGGCAAGCGACTCCTTTCCTGATTTGGGCAGCTGAAGAACTACGTCAGGTCCCCACCTTAAAGCTTGTGTCTCACGTGCAATAGCTTTGCTGGTGCTAAAATCAAAAGTGCAAAACTACCTGTGGGACGGGCCTTCAGTGGGAGAGATGAACAATGACATGACCCAGGCGAAGCATGAACATGCACTCGATAAAAAGCCACCAACTTTCCTCTTACGCCAAACTCCCGAGCCAAGGCTTGAGTTGCCCCATGACTGTTTTATGACCCAGTGGTAACCTGAGAACACAAACGCCTGCCTTGGTCACTGTGTGATCTGGAGTTCCATCAGCATCCACAGGCCTACATTTTTGGTATGGAACTTAAAAAAAAAAAAAAAAAAATCCTATCCTAAACGTCAGAACCAAATGGATCACCGAACCTCCCTTACCATTGTCTGAAAAATGTTACCTCCTGAGCCAGTCATTTTTCTGGCATGGCCATCCAAAACTGTTAACAATTATTTTCTGGTCACCTTTGGATTTTAATATTCAGAGCTACACATATGGTTTTTTACCACATTTTGCTACAGTTAATTACACCTGGGGTCTGGAAAAGAGTGGCGCTACTTACTACAAATAAGAATTTGCGTGGAAAAGGAGGAATGAGCAAGAAATAGAGACAGATTTAAGGAAGTCTAGGTGTTGGCTGTTCTAGCTCAAACTCAAGATAAATCACAATTTTATCCTAGTGAATATCCCAGTGATGGGATGGATGGGCAGAGGGCGTGTGAATTTTAGAACCTCACTTGTATCAGAGTCCGCACTAAGAACCCAGACCAAGGTGCGGAGTTCTCCCAAACTTCAGTCGTCTTATCGGACATGCTCTCAATGTGTTTGCTACAGTTTGGTTGTTATTCCCCCAAACCTCATGTTGAAACTTGAACCCCAGTGTTGGAGGTGGGACCTGATGGGAGGTGCTTGGGTCCTGGGGGCGCACCCTTCACGAATGGCTTGGTGTCCTCCTTAAGGTGATGAGTGAGTTCTTGCTCTGTTAGTTCCCATGCGAGTTGGTTGCTAAAAACAGCCTGGCACTGGCTCCCTCTCCCTCCCTCTCCCTCCCTCTCTCTCCCTCTCTTTCCCTCCCTCTCTCTCCCTCTCTTTCCCTCTCTCTGCATGTAATCTCTGCACACATCTACTCCTGTTCACCTTCTGCCATGACTGGAAGCAGCCTGCGGCCCTCGCTAGATGATGCCCAAACTCAAACGTTTCTTGACATCAGAGTCATGAGCCATACAAACCTTTTTGATCTATAAAGAACCCATTTCTGGTGTTCCTTCAAAACAACACTAAACCAGTGAAGACAGTGTTTTATTGTGAATCCTTTTTTTAAAATAAATGTTAAATAAAATAAGATTTACTCATGGCATTGACATGGGCCTTTATATTTCTTTCTTTCTTTTTTTCTTTTTTCTTTTCTTTTCTTTTTTTTTTTAAGACAGAGTCTCACTCTGTCGCCCAGGCTGGAGTGCGGTGGTGTGATCTGAGCTCACTGCAGTCTCCTGCGTTCAAGCGATTCTCATGCCTCAGCCTCCTGAGAAGCTGGGATTACAGGTGTGCATGACCACGCCTGGGTAATTTTTATATTTTTAATAGAGATGGTGTTTTGCCCCATTGGCCCAGCTGGTCTTGAACTCCTGGCCTCAAATGATCCACCTGCCTCAGCCTCCCAAAGTGCTGGGATTACAGGCGTGAGCCACTGTGCCTGGCCTTTACTGTGAATTCTTACCGTGCACATTTCAATTGTGCTTTCTTTTTCTTTCTTTCTTTCTCTTTTTTCTTTTTTTTGAGATGGAGTTTCACTCTTGTCGTTCAGGCTGGAGTGCAATGGCGTGATCTCGACTCACTGCAAACTCTGCTTCCCCGGTTCAAGTGATTCTCCTGCCTCAGCCTCCCGAGTGCCTGGGATTATGGGCACGCACCACCACGCAAGGCTAATTTTGTATTTTTAGTAGAGACGGGGTTTCTCCATGTTGGTCAGGCTGGTCTCGAACTCCTGACCTCAGGTGATCTGCCTGCCTCAGCCTCCCAAAATGCTGGGATTACAGGCGTGAGCCGCTGCACCTGGCCAGTTGTGCTTTTAAGCAACACCACATGAACTTTCCTAGGGAAAATACTTTCTGATGCAAATTTTGATTTTGATTTTGAGTGAATTTGGGTTTATGTTATAGATAGATATCCAAAACACATAGAAAATTATCTTACCTTCTCTTCCTTTACCCAGGGGTGAGGAGAATGACCTAGGGAAACTGCTAAACGCCTCCCAAGGGTTTCTGCTGTCTCGGGCCTGAACTCACCGGTCAGCCCTCCTCATGTGTGGATGTTGTGTCTGCACAACCATGCTGGAAATGACTGAGCAGGCCAAGGTGCCTCAGGTCTAGCTTTTGTGAGCGGTTAAGACTGTGCCCACCAAGAGGAAGAAAAGGAGAACTTGGCTTCCAGGTTTTGGGGCATGGCCTTCTTACCCAACACTGTTGGCTCTGGAGAAGCGTGGAAACAAGAAGTCTGCATCTGTGCCAATGGTCATTAATTCCTGCAGTGAAGCCCAAGCCGCATGCTAGCGGCTCGTCTCCCGTCTTCATGCTTCATGCTGCACTTGCTTCTCTTCAGTTGTTTACCAGAGAGACACTTCCTGGTCATGTCTCCACAGAGCAGTGGGAGCTCTGCATGCAAGACCCCAGGCCTAGGCAGGATGTGCAAGTTTGCCGGCTCGTTTGTAGGGTGACTTGGGAATAAGAGCAGCTGCCGCCCAACAGGAGTTTGAGTAAAGATCATAGTAGTGTCTTTTCCTGCATATTAGCTCTTTTTTTTTTTTTTTTTTTGAGATGGAGTCTTGCTTTGTCACCCAGGCTGGAGTGCAGTGGCACAATCTCGACTCACTGCAACCTCTGCCCCCCAGGTTCAAACAATTCTTCTGCCTCAGCCTCCTGAGTAGCTGGGATTACAGGCACCTGCCACCATGCCTGGCTAATTTTTGTATTTTTTAGTAGAGATGGGGTTTCGACATGTTGGGCAGGCTGGTCTCGAACTCCTGACCTCAGGTAATCTGCCTGCTTTGGCCTCCCAAAGTGCTGGGATTACAGGCATGAGCCACCGTGCCCGGCCCATATTAACTCTTTTGATCTAGAGCCCAAAGACAACACACACACACACACACACACACACACACACACACAGAAGCAGGGCTGGCACTGTTATCCCCTTCAGCACAGAGGAAGCCAGCTTTCCCAGGGATAGGAGCTTAGTGGCTTTTCTGTTTTCAGCACTGAGCTACAGAACTGTCAGGAATCCAAGAACAGACCTGGTCCCAGTTCCTTCTACGGCAGCTCTTGATCTAACTGGAGCTTCATGGTAATGACACAGAAAGTCATCAGAGGACCATCAGTGGCCTTCCACACTGTGGTTACACACCCACCAAAGCGTCTGTAGAGATAAGTGCTCAGGGAGACAGACCTCACGAGGACAGACAGCTGCAGAAGCCCTCACTGAAGCCTCGAGCTGTATTTTGAAGGCTGGGCAAGACTCTTAGGAGTGGAGAGCCTGGGCGGAGGCAGAGTGGGTGCACGTGGAACTGGAGTGGATACAGACACCCCATGGTAGGGCACGTGTAGGACAGACAGACCAGCCTGCCAGGCCCGATGTCAGGGGAGGAGTCATGGAGAGACAGGATTTCTGTGGTTCCTAAGGCTGACCTACAAGCCTGAGGGTCCCTGTCCCCTCCCCAGCTCTCAAGGTCCCGCGGGTGGAGATGAGGCCTGGTCTCCAGCATATCTCACTCTCCCTCCCGTGTAGAAACCAAACTCGAAGCTCTGCCCACAGCCTGGCCACACGGTGGCTTCATTAGCTGTGAGAGCAATGGGTCTGATGAGGAAGTCACACCCCTTAAAGAACCCGCCACAGCTCAGGGGCCTGATTACTGTCTTCAAGCATTTGAGGGCTGCCTCCATGACGTGTCCTGCTTTACAGATAGTGGGTTCCCCGTGTTTGCTGAACTGAACCACATGTTAAACTCTCCTTGCCACAGTCACTGCCCTAGCTGGGGCATCGTTAACACTCCTGACCTGCACTATTACAGGACAGTTTCAGCCCCTCAAGTCTGGCAGCCTCTCTTCCCCACCCTCTCCCAAGCACAGATCAGTCACCTCTGCCTTCAACCTTGAGCACCTTGCATCGGCCTAGAGTGACCATGGCCTACAAGGCGCCCCTCCATGGGACCCCAGCGAACCTTCTCTATCTGCTTCCACTGTGTCCCCCGCCCACCACAGACACCTGTGCTTAATGGCATCAGGCCTGGACAAGCCCTGTGCCCTGCCCACGCCTGCCCACACCTGCCCATGCCTGCCCATGCCTGTCCAGGCCTGCCCATGACTGCCCACACCTGCCCACGCCTTCCCACGCCTTCCCACGCCTGCCCACACCTGCCCACGCCTTCCCACGCTTGCCCACACCTGCCCACGCCTTCAAAGTGCTTCCTTGCATGCACCTGCTCCAGATCCCACTCAAATACGCACTCCTGCTTCTCCCAGGCAGAATTCATTTACTCCTCCACTACGCCCCATAGCACCTTGTTCCTACCCGCCCCTCCCCCCACCCCGCTGCATCATACTATTGCCAGGCGCCTTGCAGAATTGTTCACTGTGCAGGGGTGGCTGCCTCTAGCCTCAGGCTGTTAGCTGCCCACAGTCAGGGACCCTGTCTTCGAATCTCTGCAAAACGCATTACATGAAACAGGTCCATGGAGGCAGGAAAGTGAGTTGCTTCTGCCGCTCCAGTAGCAGAGCCCAATCAAGGCCAGGAAGTTGAGGACAAATTTTACCTTAGTTTTAAAAAGCTCACTTTTTTTCTCCCATTTTTATTTGTTTGGTTGCTTTTAAAACTGCAGCATTCCATAATGGGGAAATTGACCTCACCTCCCCAAATACCAATCTGTGTGTAAGGGTTTGAGCAGCACCTGCCAGCCCATTTGTCCTGGATATTACCGATGAAGTCCCTTTAATCCTGGTCTCTAACACCACAATGGTCCAGCGCTGTGTGGCCCCACAGCTGGAGGTGAGGGAGCAACTGTGGGGAGGGGGGATGGGGGACCTTCAAAAGGCTCTTTGCTCTGTGAGCTAAGCCAGGGGTTCCCAGTCTTTGGTATGCACTTACAAATCCCTGGGGAGCTTTAAAAAAAAAAAAATCCGGGGCCAGGTGCGGTGCTTCACGTCTGTAATCCCAGCGCTTTGGGAGGCTGAGGAGGGGAGGATCACGAGGTCACCTGGCTAACACGGTGAAACCCCATCTCTACCAAAAATACAAAAAATTAGCCGGGCGCTTGTAGTCCCAGCTACAATGGAGGCTTAGGCTGGAGAATCGTTTGAACCCGGAGGCAGAGGTTGCAGTGAGCTGAGATCACGCCACTGCACTCCAGCCTGGGCGACAGAGCTGCCTAATTATTCTAAACAAACAAACAAAAACAGAGGAAGAAATAAACAACCTATGTCACACTAAGGATGGAGCGGTAGCCAGGCAGCAGTATTTTCTAAGAACCCTGGAAGTGAATCTTTATGCAGAAAAGGTAGAGGATCAGTGGGGCCTTAGCCTGATGGCAGAACTTTACTGAGGCTGCCGGTGTGAAATTAGAAGTGTGATCGACTGGACCCGGATCCTGGTCCCTTACTGGGAACCAGCATATTGCAGAGGTCAGATGGCGTGCAGAGGGCCCTGGCATCTCTCTGAATGGACGAGCAGGCCTGGGTGCACTTTGGTCAGTGGAAAGAGGAAGTTCGAGGGCTCAGTATGGTGAGGGGAAACCACGGGGAAGACAGACCACTCTGTGGGGTGGAGGGTGCTGAACGTCATCACCACGGGTGCCTGTCCCGGTGTGGCCCACCCAAGTCATTCAGGTTCCTTCTCTGTGCATTGGGATGGTCCTGCTGTTACTAGGGAAACATTGAGCTGCTCAGCATAGTATGAGTCCAATCTCTGCCTCTCAGGGGTAATTAAGAGAATAAGTGGAAAGCAAGCCAATGATTTATTTTCAAGGAATGTGCCAGGAACCAAGGATTCCAAAATTAGTAATTAATCATTGCTGCCCTGAAGATTCTCTGAGATTGGTAGGGGAGAAAGAACATGTAAATAAAAAGTAGTACAATGTGATAATGCCATTGGGGAAATTAGTATGTTCCATGCTCAAGCCGTGGCAAAAATAAGTGCTAGTTTCCTAACGGCCTCCTGAGATGAACCAGGACCATGCTGCACACTTTACACTTGCATAATTTACTTCACGCTCAGCACCCTTTGGGCATTCCACAATCCAGGGTGTTGCCGTTCAAAGGTTATATGACTTGCTAAAGTCTTCGGGTTAAGAAGAGGCCAAGGTGGGCTTTGGATGAGCTCCATCTGCCTCCTGAACACAAGGGTTCATCTGCTGCTCTCTTGCTTCCTCCAGCAACGGCCCTGAGCTGAGAGGGAGCGTATGAGTTCACGGAAGTTTCCAGAAGGGAGGTGAGCCTTACATTAATAAGAGTCCTGGGAGAAGGATAAGGGTGGGGATCACGTTTGTGTGGTTTACTGCTGAATCCCAGTGTCTGGCGCATAGTAGGCACTTGCTGGACAGTTGGATGAGGAAATGCGAGGGAGGGGATCTGAAGGAATCCACAGGAGCTGAACACGGCCAGGAGGTGCCTGAGAACCCCACACAGCTCCGTGCAGCTGGGGGTTTGCATTCAGGGGATACTGGGCTCAGATGCAGCTAGAGCAGCAGGTAAAGGCCACATCATTTCTGGCTTGTGTGGGCCCCAGAGTGTGCCCATGTTACCGAGCAATCAGTGGGTTCACTGCCCAATGTGCACAGAGGCCAATACCATGGCACCAGCTTTTGAAAAAAGAAAACCTTTTTTGCTGGTAGTCTGGCAAGGAGACAGAAAAAAAACATTCAAATCTGCCTCCCCAGGCTAGGGGCTGGGCTGGATTTTACAAGCATAGGGTAATGAGGGGTGGTCTGTTTGGATCTTGCAATGAGGTGCTGCTGGGAGGTGTGATCTGATTGGATCCTGCCATGGAGTGATGCCAAAGCTCAATCTGATTGGATCCTGGATCCTGGATCCTGCCATGTGTGCTCTGCTTCTTAATGCAACCCCTGCTCCTCAGTCTGAGCCCTTAGGTTCTGCCCATGTTTGCATGCTTGGTTCATTTTGGCACGCTCAGGTTACATGACCTTCAACTTGGGGTCCATGGCAACTGAAAAGCAACTCGCAACTTCCTTTCATAAAAATTGAACCTGACTGGTCTGGTGCAGTCACACTAGCTCCATCCCATTGATGACAGGACTCCACCATGGGGATTAGAGCAGAGAGGTCATAGTAACTAGCATTTTTAAGAGGGCAACCTGATGTCTGGATGAACTTCAGGGCAACAAAATAGGGGGCAGGTGAGCAGTTGAAGACACCTGGACACTGGGCCTGACCAAGGTGGGGTGGTGGGGATGGCACAGGAGGACATGGAATGTGAATTAATGAGGGCAGGGGCTTTATCTTGCTCGTTGATAAGTCCCTGGTACCTAGAGGGTGATCGGTAATGGTGCACAGCCCTATGACTCAGAGCACCGACGAGCTTGGGCAGTGCCTCCACACACCGGAGATGCGGGATGGGTGCGTAGGCATGTTCCACTCATGGAGAAAGAAGGTGGCTCAGCAATTCCACCCCCAGGCAAACCCAAGGGAAGGGAAAACAGACATCCATATAAAGACATGTACACAAGTACTCACAACAGCATGATTCATAGTAGCTAAAAAGTGGAGAGAGTCAATGTCCATCAGCCAGCAGGCAGATAAACTAAAGGTGGTCTATCCATACAGTGCAATACTTATTCAGCCTTAGAAAGGATGTGGTGGCTTGCATCTGTAATCCCAGCACTTTGGGAGGCTGAAGTGGGCAGATCACTTGAGGTCAGGAGTTCGAGACCAGCCTGGCCAGCATGGTGAAACTCCATCTCTACTAAAAATACAAAAAAATTAGCCGGGCATAGTGGCACATGCCTGTAGTCCCAGCTACCCGGTAGGCTGAGGCAGGAGAATGGTTTGAACCTGGGAGGCAGAGGTTGCAGTGAGCCAAAATCATGCCATCACACTCTAGCTTGCACGACAGAGCAAGACTCTGTGGGAAAAAAAAAAAAAAAAAAAAAAAAGGATGGAAGCACAGGTGCATGCTCCAACATGATGAACCTCATAAAATCATGCTAACTGACAGATGTCAGTCATGAAAGGACATATAGTATATGATTCCATGTATATGAAATGTCCATGACTGCTAAATCCATAGAGACAAAATAGATGAGCAGTTGTCAGGGGCTGTGGGGAGAGAAGAATGATGTAGGCAAGGTTTCTTTTTGGCGTGATAAAAATGTTCTGAAGTGAGGGGTGATGGCTGCACAATTCTGTGAATACACTGACAACCCTGCGTTGTACAATTTAGAAGTGTTAGTTTCATGGTAAGTGATGCATATCTCAACAAAGCCGTTATTTTAAAAAATGAAGGTTGGAGAGTTTGCTTGTGGTCAAGATCATATGAAGTGATTCTCTTTGATGGCAGCTAGGGGCATGTGTTCTCAACAGCCTTTTCTGTGGCACTCAAGGCTTGTTCTCCAGTAGCCTTTAATAACTGCGGGTAGGCAGGTGGTCACTCTCAGCCTCCACTCTTGGCCACTCTCTTGTGGGCAGTGTGTCACAGGAGCGGGACAGGGCACAGGCCGGGGGACAGAGGGTCCCAGTGGCAAACTTTATTTGTGCCGGAATCCCCCCTAGAGTTGGGAAACACCAGGTTGGGAAACACCAGTTGGGAAACATCCTGTGAGTCCACGCCCCCTGGACCGCTTTGTTGTAACATGACATAAAGGCTGATGAATGACGTCAAGCAAATGTGGAACCCGCAATTCTCTGAATTGCTCTCTTCCCTTCTGTGGAGCCAGAGATCCTGTAAGATGCTCCTTTGGCTCCTGCCAAGCACCCAGGATGCCGGTTCTCAGTCCTGCGGCTGACAGTGACTCAGGAGTGGGTGTCAGCAGGTGCGGGAGAAGGAGGGGTGTGAGTGAGGAGGATGAGAAGGGGGAGGTAGCGAGGGGTGAGGGGTGCGAGGAGGAAGGAGTGCGGGTTGCAGCAGCCCCCTGGCACCATCCAGCAGAGTGATTCCGGTTCACTGGCCCTCTCGGACGGAAGCAGTCCTCTCTCGGGCGGAAGCAGTCCTCTCTCGGGCGGAAGCAGTCCTCTCTCGGGCGGAAGCAGTCCTTCACGCAGGGCCACGGCTCTCCCCACTCTCCTTGGAGACTCAAGCCACAGTCTGAGCTCCCGGGTGTAACTGGGGCTCATGGATTCGCCATCTGCCATCTCTGCCATGTCAGGAAAGTAGTCCCTGGGGATCTCTGGCCGGGTCAGCTGGGCCAGAGCCTGCGGTCACCCCAGCACTGCCTGAACGGGGCCCAGGCAGGAGCCTTGGAATTGGCCCCGGGAGCGCATTCCCACAGGGAAAAAGACATTCTGTCCTGGGTTTGGCGGGGCAGTGTGCATCGTCCGTTTGAGTCTCGGCAGGGAGGGAGAACACAAGAACCATCGAGGTATCTACAGAGAGCACAGACGATGAAGCAGACACTGAGCGCCATTGTCCGCGCAGAAAAATTCTCACGGGCTCCCTGCAGTTAACTTCTTCTTCATGCAGCCTTTTCTGTTGAAAACATTAAACATACACTCGGGTCTCAGAATAACTGTGAGAATGGACAGTTTATAGTCACATCTTTTTTCCTTGCTGATCTTTAGTGTCACTATGACCTCACAACCAAATGTGAGCATTTTCACCACCTAGAGGCATAGAAACTTCTCCAAGCATTAGAGTTTTCATGATAAACAGGAGTCGGAGGAGACGGGAGGGTAGGGCCCCTGCAGATCTGCTCTTGGAGATGACCAGAGGCAGAACCCAGTACCATGCACAGTGGGGTCAGTAGAGCAAATAAAGTCCCCTGCAAGGTCCTTCAGGAGCATGTCTGCCAAGGCCTTTCAGGGGCCTTCTAGAGGATCACTGTCCTCCCAGCCACACCCACTGAGGCTGGGATCTTCTTCCTCCCTCCCTGCAGCCAGGTGTCTGGAGAGGGTGTATTTACCCCCTAAACTTGAGCCTAGGCCAAAGCTAGTTATACAATTCTTTGAGCATATGTTCTGTAAAAAAGACTTGGCCCAGGCTGTAGGTCAACATAAACTTTATTATTTTATTTTATTTTTTTGAGGCAGGGTCTGTCTCTATTTCCCAGGCTGGAGTGCAGTAGCGCAATCACAGCTCACTGCAGCCTCGAACTCCTGGGCTCAAGGGTTCCTGCAGCCTCAGCCTCCTGAGTAGCTGAGACTACAGGGATGCGTCATCATACCTGGCTAATCAAAAAAAAAAAAAAAAAGTTTTGTGGACACTGTGTTGCCCAGGCTAGTCTGAAACTCCTGACCTCAAGTGATCCTCACACCTCAGCCTCCCAGAGTGCTGGGATTATAGTCATAAGCCATCGTACCTGGCCCTGATGTGAACTTTAATAAAACCCCAGCACCATGGAACACCCCCCTTCTTGGGTACTAATGAGGGAATCGCAGCCCGAGCTTGACTATGATGGATGTGAGGACCGGAAGCATTTCAGGGAAGGCACACAGCGCGCAGCTGGAGCAGCTCTGGAATGTAGCCCAGCTGACAGCCAAGGGCTCCTGAAAACGACTTCCAGAGGCTGTTCATACTGATGTAGTAGTGATAGCAATGTGATAAGAAGTGGGTATATGAAGTTCAAAGTCTAATCCACATTTGTACTTTGAAACTAAAAATATTTACAGAAACAAAATGAATAATGAAGCTAGTTTTGATCCTTTGAGAGCATCTGTTAAAGTTAAATGTACTGTTTGGATGCAGGGAAGGAGGGATGGCTAGGCTGCAGGGCACAGGGGATTGTCAGGGCACTGAAACCATTCTGTGTGAGGTTGTTACGGTGGATGCAAGACATTAAGCGTTTGTCAGAGCTCCTAGTACGTACAACATTAAGAGTGACCTGACCCACCTGCAAACCGTGGCTGTTAGTTGATAATAAGGCATCCATATTGGTTCATCGACTTTAGCAGAGGTACCAAACTAATTAACGTGAGGTGTTAATCACAGGGGAAACGGGAAGGCTGCGGCACAAGTGAGCTCTCTGTACTTTCTGCTCAAATTGTTCTATCATCTGTCTATCTATCTATCTATCTGTCTATCTATCTATCTATCATCTCTATTAATTTTTTAAAAAAGCACTTTGGCTATTTGCTACATCTGTAGCAATCTAATTTTTTAAGACTGATTGGCTATGTAGCGTGGAATTTTTCATAAGCAGTGGAGCTGGGAAAAGAGAACTGATGCCCATCATTTGTGCAATCTTGGAGCCCCAGTGTTTTATGAGAGTTTTGTTCTGCAGGCGATGATGGGTACTCGTACATGACATGAGAATCGGGCTGTGTTTCCCATACATTTACAAATGCCAGCCAGTTTCCCTCAGGTGTTTGTCTGAGTGTGCTTGGCAGACCTCCTGTGTTAGATGAGATATGAGTGAAAAAGCACAAATCTCGGGCCCTACCTGAAACTTACCAAAGTGAAGCTAGAGCCCAGAAGTCTGCATGTTTAATCAACACCACAGGGAGCTGGCATGCACGTTGATGTCTGAGAACCACTGGAGTATTATCCCCAGCATATAGCCCCAGTGTTTGCATTTGGTAGGTGCTCAATACAGAAATGAATTTATGGAAGAGGCATGGAACCCCAGGCCATTGCATAGGATTCTTAGAAGTGGTTGGGCAACACGAGATTTTCTCGTGATCTAAAATTACCTATAGTTTAAGCAAGCGTGTGAGTAGAAAGGTCACGTGTGCTTTATTAACAACCCACAAAATGATCTAGAACCTTATAATCTGGCTAAATTCATTACAGGAATCAGGGAAAAATCGTGCTGGATCACTTTCCCAGCAGTCACTTTTTAAGGAGAATACAGCCCAATGGCTTAGCTCTCTTCAGAGTGAGATGAGGTTTTGGTTGCAAATCTGGTTTTCTCCAAAGCTCCAAAACCAAGGTAGATTTAGGGACGCTGGAATAATATGCCGGCTGTAAGGCTTCTAAAGATTCTGGGAGTAATCACTGCGATGAAATTTTCACAGAAGAATAACATGAGCTCTACAACAAAGAGCTCAAAGAAGAGTCTAATAACAAGGGAGTGTTGACCACAATTCAGTATTTACAACTCAGTTCAGCTGCGCTGGCTTGCCTATTTACTCAACAACTGTTTATTGAGAACCGACTTTGTTTTAGGCATTAAGGGTAAACCTGGGAATAACAAGACAGACAAGGTGTCTGTTCTCAGGGAGCTTAGAGGAGGGAGACAGGAAACAAACCACAAAATGAGTTGGATACCTTTGGATGGTAATACGTACCGTGAAGAAAATGAAACATGAATCATGTGGAAAGATGGTCAGGGCAGGCGTCATTGGGAAGGTGACATTTGACGTGAGGCCTGAATGACACAAGAGCCATGCTGCTGAAGATCTGGGGCAAAGGCGTCAGCAAGTGCGAAGGCCCTGGGCACATTCTAGAACTAGAAAAGTTGATATGAGAACATAGAGAGGCAGGAGGAGAAGGAGTTTGGTGAAGCGAGGACTTGGGATCGTGTTTCAATCCTAATGTAAGCCATTCGAGGCTGCAAGCAGGGGAGTAACACACTCAGATTTAATTTTTTCAGGAACATTCTGCTAATTCTTCAGTTGTGGGGTGAGTTCACAAGTGTTATTTTATTATTATGCTTTGCAAACTATAAAATATAATGTATGTAATGTTAATAATATAGAATATTTTATAATTTAAAAGATCCTCTATCTTCTGTGTAGGGAACAGTTTACAGAGGTATAAGAGAGACGATATCTGCAGGAGAGGTCAGGTAGGGAAACTACGGAGGGCTTGGACTTGGATAGTAGCAGTGGGGATGGAGAGAAACAGACAGGTTCACAAGGTGTTTTGTAGATAAAATCACGGGACTTGCTGATGAGCTAGATGTGGAGAAATAATGAAAAAATGAGAAGGACCAAAGATGACTCATTTCTGGCTTGAGCAACTTAGTGGATGATGAAAGTATTTACTAAGATGAGGAAGACTGAGGTGGAAGGAAATTAGGGATCGTGTTTGGTGGGAAAATAAAAGTTCTTCTTTTGACCATGTTAAGTTTGAGATCCCCTGTTATTCTTTCAAATGATATTTAAACTGAGTGTGCGGTACCTGGTTGGCAACTATTGCCTCCCAGCTCATTGAAGCTATTTTTCTATAGTCTTCTGGCTTCTCTTGTTGCTTTTTAAGAAGCCAGTATAATAAGTAATTTTTTTTTAGATTTTGCCCCTTTTTTTTGTGGGGGCCTTTTTTTTTTTTTTTTTTTTGGCTGAGATGGAGTTTTGCTCTTGTTGCCCAGGCTGGAGAGCAGTGGTGCAATCTTGGCTCACTGCTGCCTCGACCTTCCGGTTTCAAGCGATTCCCCTGCCTCAGCCTCCCGAGTAGCTGGGATTACAGGTGCCCGCCACCAAGCCTGGCTAATTTTTGTATTTTTAATAGAGATGGGGTTTCATCATGTTGGCCAGGCTGGTCTCTAACTCTTGACCTCATGATCCACCCACCTCAGCCTCCCAAAGTACTGGGATTACAGGGGTGAGCCACTGCGCCCGGCCCTATGGCTGCTTTTATGATCATGTGTGTCTCGCTGGTGTTCTGCAGTTTCACTGTGATGCATCCAGTGTGGATTTATTTATTTTTATCCTACTTCAGACCTGTGACCTTGGAATCTGAGATTTTACATCTTTCATCACTTTTAGAAAATTCTCCTTAACTTGCTCTTTAAATATTATTCTTTTCTGTTTTCTCCCTCTCAACATATGTGGGACCTTCTTATTCTACCCTCCATATTTCTTAACCCCTCTTTCCTATTTTTTTGTCTTTTTATCTTTCAGTGCTAATTTTGAAGTAATTTCCTTTTATTTATCTTCCAGTTCAAAATTGGCTCTTCAGCTGTACTTAATCCATTGTTTAAATTCATTAAAGAGTTTTTCATCTTAATGATTCTGTTTTAATTTCTAGAAGTTCTAGCTGAGTATTTTCAAATCTATTCTTTTATTAGAGGTAGAGATTCAGTCATTTGTTTCTGTTTCATTTCCTTTCATTATACTCTTAATCATTTAAAATACATTTATTTTGAAGTCTTCTAGACTCTCAGGCCAAGAAAGCTTTGTCATCTTCCGTGGTGTATTTTTCTAGCCCCCCTTTTCACAAAGAATGCCATTCTTTGAACATTCTCAGGTTTGCCCACAAAAACGTTCACCATTCTATCTTATTTGGGCCACTACCTCCTAGCCTGTCCTCACACAGATATGAAAACCGAAGGCCCTGATTACCAGAAACCAGGTCAGCAGTGAGAGTGTAAACTGTGAAGCCTTAGGGAAGGCCCAGGACCAGCCTGGGTACTCCAGCATTTAGAGGCCAGGCTGGGGGAGGAGAGGGGGCAAAGAGGCCAGGAAGCAGCGGTAAGTAGGGGGAAAAGAAAACCAAGAGTGTATGGTGTCGCAGAAACAGAGAGAAAGGAGTGGATCAAGAAGGAGACAGTGGCTGACTGTGCCAACTGCTAACTGTGCCAAGATGTCAAATAAAATGAGGATGGAGAAGTGATGATGGGATGTGGCAGGAACAGGAGAGGAAGAAGTGGAGGCAGTGATTACAAGCAGTTCTTTAGGGCCTATCTCTCAAGGTGAGGGGATAGGAATACAGTAAGGGAGATAAGAGATTGGGATCAATGGGGAGTTTAAAGACATAGCAGGTGCCATGTACTAGAGCACTTTATACATTATTCCCAATCGTCCCAAGCACACAGAGTCCTACAGCGCAGGAGATGGAGGGCGGTGAGCTTCCTGCAGGTGCAGGTCCTTAAGGAGGTGGCGGAAGGGGCTCTCTGACAGAAGCCAGGATATGCCACCTGCCCATCGTACAGGAGGATGGAGGGCGGGGGAAACACATCACGGTGGACAGACGGGAGGTGGGGAAACAGATTCCAGTCAACAATGTGGGTTCAGGTCAACAGCAGAGAGTAAGGATGGGCGGGGGTCTCAGAGTGTGGGGACAGAGCAGGGCTGGCACGGGAACATGTCACATGGGCAGCGACCGTGGTCTGCAGTGACTCTGAGCAAGAACTTCAAGTTCTCTGTGCTTCCTTCAGGTTGCCAGGTGTTGGAGAAGCATTGCTGTGTGTGGTCCAGTGGCTTTTCTGAGGAATCTTCACTGTGGGCACTCGAGGGCCTGTTACCACCCAGAAAGTCTCCTGCCTGTGACTTGAGAACCAAGGCTGGTGCCTGTGCTGGGGATGAGGCCGTGGCTGTTCTCTCTTGCCCGCTCGGCCCTCTGAGGAAACAGTTACTGTGGTTTCCAGTCCTGGGATCTCACACCCTTAACCATGTCTACCGCCCACTTCTGACCAACTGGGTGAATCTAAGATGTAATGGGAAGAAATTTACTTTCCCACAAACTAAACATAAAAGCATTCATTTAAAAAAGCATCCCTTGATTACATTAAATGGGATTACATTAATTGTTTTAAATGGGTCTGTATACACAATAAAACCTATGTGGGTTTTTTTTTTTAAAGAAATGCTTCACTGAGATATGATTCATGTACCATACAATTCACCTCTCAACGTCTGCAATGTAGTGGTTCTTAGGATGTTTGTGGAATTGTGCAACCACAACCACAACCGATTTTCAAGCATTTTTCTCACTTCACAAAGAAAGTTCCTAACTTGTGAGCAGCCACTTTGCATTCTCCCCGCAGCCCCCACCGACCTACTTTCTGTCTCAATGGCTGTGCCTGTTCTGTACATTTCATAGAAATGGAATCACACATTACTTGTCCTCCTGTGACTGGCTTCTTTTCACTTATCATCATGTTTCCAAGCCTCACCTATACTGTATTGAGCATGACTATTTCATCCCTTTCTATGGCTAAATAATACTCCATTGTACAGGGATGCCACGCCGTGTGTGTTTATTCACCAGGTGAGGGGCACTTGTGTCACTTCTACTTTTAGCTAACAGAGGTTTTAGAAATACTGTAAAAGAGAGTTTCTCGCCCCACTGCTCCAGCGGTAAAAGCAGCCCAGACTGGCTGGTTAAAACCTGTGCCGGTGACTTGTGCTGACAGGAGCCTGCTCCTCCCCGAGGCCCAGCCCCAGCAACACCTGCTGAGCGACGAGATTCCATGAAGGCTACACGCGGAGCTGAGTTGGAACCTGGCCTCTCTTGACACGGTGATCAATTTGACGTTAAAATTTGGCCCAAGAAACTGACAATCAAAGGTGATAAGCCACAATCTAGCTTTGGTTAGATCTGCTTTTTTTTTTTTTTAAGTCATGACTCGGTGTTGCCTCGTTGTGCAACAATTTTCTAAATCGCTAAATTGACCTTCATTGTATGATCAGATAGTGACATGAAAAACATTGATCTTAGTCACAGGTTACAGCTGCATTTTGGAACCATCCTAACACCAGGTGCAGGAAGCAAAACTTATTATGTGACACGAGTGTAAGCCAATCTTCCCCCAGAGGCTCGATGCATCACGGGTGGAGCCCAGACCCCTGGTGTTCTAGGCCTTCTGGGATCCCCCGTGGACCCTGAGGGCATTCATGCTCCCATTTCTCCTGACTCCCTCCTGCTATTCAGGGGCCAGGCAGAGACAACAGATGGAAAGCAGACAGTGCCTGGAGATCAGCAGCCCTAGGCCCTGACTTTCCCAAACCCTCAGCATTGTAAAGGTAAGGCCAGCAGCAGGGTCAAGCCTCCTTCCATTAGGAAAAGGAAAACAGAAGTAATTGTGTTCTCTGGAGGGCAGGGCTCTGAGTACAGAGTCTCATGTTTTCAAAGTCGGAAAGTGTCCACAGTTAATATTTGGATGGGCCCACAGTGCCCGTCTTGCTCGCCGGAGCCCAGGCCTGTCCCATCACAGACAAAGGGCTCTTGCTGTGCACCTGTGGAGAGGGGAGCTTGGCTGGGGGAAGGCAGGGTCAGCCTCTTTGTGTTCTTTTTGTTTGAAACAGAGTTTTGCAAAGGGAGTGGTTCTGGAAGAAAAGCAGAGCATGGAGTGTCAGAGGCCGGTGTGTTGTGAAATGCATAAGCCCTGGAGACCCTCTGTAACTGGCCTTCCACATACGCCTGCCGCCATCAACAACACTGAACCACGGAAGCGGGGTGTTTGCCAGCTCACAAGACTGGGAGACATGAAGCTTTCACCAGCAGAGGAGGTGGAGGGGAAACAGAAAGAAAGAACTGAGTCTAGCAGCCTCCTTGGACATTTCTTCCAACGCCTCCAGTCCAGCACAACAAACAACCTCAGGGCATCAGGCCCGTGCCGCGCCCTGGCACACCCAACTCTGCCCTGCTCCAAGAGCCCACAGAGGACCTCGGAGTCACACTCAAGGAGCGTGCTTGGAATCCAAAGTGCATGCTATGCTATGGTGGGGATATGGACAAGGACAGAAATAGCACCCAGCAAGGAAGGATGAACAGGGTGAGAGGTGTGAGGGAACTGCCCAAGCGCTGACACCTGGGTAGATTTTTAAGTGGCAAGAAATCACATAGACCACATGGTGGCCAGGGAGAGGGTTGGGAGGTGAGGGGTTCACAGCAGAGGGCTGTCCAAGAGAGGAAATAGCACGGGCAGCGGCTGAAGCATGCAATGGTGTGGTGTGTAAGCATGAACGTGTGTGAGTAAGTGTGTGAACATGTGTGTGAGCATTTGTGTGTGAGAGCATGGGTGTGAACGTGTGTGTGAGAGCATGTGTGTGAACACATGAATGTGTAAACATGTGTGACATGAGTGTGTGAGCATGAGTGTATGTGCATGTGTATAAGCATGAATGCATGTGCATGTGTGTAGCACGTGTGTGAGCATGAACATGTGAGTGTGTGAGCATGGATGCATGAGTATGAGAAAGTGTGCCTGAGCATAAATATGAGTAGGTGAGCATGTGTGAGCATGAGTGTGTGTGCAAATGTGTGCGAGCATGAGTGTGTGTGCATGTGAGCATTGAGTATGTGAGCATGTGTGTGAGCACATGTGCGCACATTAGTGAGCATGTGAGTGTGTAAGCACGAGTGTGTGTGCATTTGTGAACATCAGTGTGTGAGCATGTGTGAGCATGAGTGACCGTGTGTGTGCATGAACGAGCATGAGTGTGTGTATATATGTGTGTGTGAGCTTGAGTGCGTGAGAATGTGTGCATGTGTGAGCATGTGAGTGTGTGAACATTAGTGTATGTCTGCACGTGTGAGCATGAGTGTGAGCATGTGAATGTGTGTGCATGTGTGAGCTGAGTATGTTTGAGTGTGTGAATGAGCATGCGTGTGTTTAGTGATATGTTTGTGATTATACAAGTGATTTGGTGATCTTTGAAGTTCAATAGACATTTTAACACTTCCCCTATCAGCACATTGCACTTTATTAAAATTAGTTTGTACTGTCAGTCTTCCCACTAGATTATAAATTGTCATGTCTACCTTGGTCAACCTTAACAAGACTTGAACAGAGGACATATTCTGCCTTCCTAGGTGAAAAAGTTTGATTTTGCAAAGATAGAAACCTTCCCAGTTAACCTATACATTTTTAACGTGGTTCCAATAAAAAGTCCAATGGGATGAATGATTTTGTAATGTGATCCTAGATTTAAATTGTAACTGTACTAGTAAACATAAGAATATTCAAGCCAATATTTTAATGAAGAATACTATTTTATGACGTACAGCTGCCATAATGAAACAGATGACGCACGACAGATCACAATATGAACTTCAGAAACAAATTTAGGTACGTATCATAATTTAGCTACTATAATGGCATTTAAAACACCAAATACATGGTGGCAAAATAGTTCACTAATCATTTGGAACACAGCCCGGGTGGACGCCTCTGCTGCGTTCCCACCTTCAGGCGACAGAACACGTGGGGAGTCACCCGGGTTGCCCCTACTAGTTCTCCCACTGACCCTGAAGCTGGGCGAGAGCAGAGACCAGCTAGTGTTCAACTCCTTGTCCCCATCATTCCATATGCCTTCCACAGAGGATGCACTAAATTCTCGCCGAAGGAATAAATGACCTTTTAACCTCTTCATGGTATCGTTTGGGCCTGGGAGGCACACAGCTCTTAGACAGCTGCCCTTTATGGCAGGTCACAAGTGATGCATGTCTGAGCTGAGAAGTCGACGTCCCACTTCTCCTTCGTTTTCTTGGCCATCCCTGAAGCCCTGCTAGGTCTATGCTAGAATCCTAATGAAACTTTTGCTTTTGCTCACTCAATAAGCACAAATAATAATAATGTAAATATTTACAACCTATAGACTAAAGTGTCCACATTTTCCTGGACCTTATGGATATATTATAGAAGCATATGTATAATATAATCTTAGTGGAGATTTTGAATAGAAGAGGTAGAGAAAATAAGAATGTGCCTAGTAATTTACATCGTTATTTTTTTCTTACGTGACCAGTGAGCTTAGTGAGCACTAAGCCTGATTGATAAAAATGAGATGAGGTGACAGATCTCATGGTTGTAAATGAAAACACTGTGATTCAAACTCAAGTGACTGAAGTTAAGTTTCTTTTTCAGCTAAAGTATGCTGCTAGAATAAATCAGTCATTACTGATCCATGTCTTAGTCTGTTTGGGCTGCTATAACAAGAATGCCTTAGACTGGGTAATTCATAAGGAAGAGAAATTTATTTCCCACAGTTCTGGAGGATGGGAAGTCTAACATCAAGGTGCTCGCAGATTGGTGTTTAGTGAGGGCTGCTCTCTCCTTCCAATACGGCACCTTCTCACTGTGTCCTCGCATGGCAGAAGACATGGAAGAGTAAACTCACTTCCTCGAGCCCTTTTTAAAGGGAGTTAAACTCATCTGTGGGGCAGAGCCCTATGACCTAATTACCTTCCAAAAGCTTCGCCTCTTCATACCATAACTTTTGGGTTTACGAAATTTGAATTTGAAATACGAATTTTGGAGGGACACCAACTTTCAGGCTGTAATGACTCCTGTCAACAAAGGAGTAACAGTGTATTTGAAATAATGTAATTATTACTTTCGGCAGCCATTAGCCCCAACACTTACCACAAATGTGATTAGAAGTTTGAAACCTCTGACATTTGGTCTTGTTTTATGTAAGTTTTCTACATGACAATATTTGAGAAAAATAAGATACCTTCTGTCTCTCGTAAAACACATTTTATACGGGTTTAAGAAATCAACCACACATAGCTGAGAAAAGACTAACATTACTAAAATGTTTAAATGATTTGTTTTTTAGTAATTATGTAAATAATATATCTTCAGTTTAGAAAATATTAAAAAGATAAAGATAAGAAAAGATAACAATAAGTCTCACATAATCCTGCCACCAGTGTTAACTGCAGGCAACATTCTGGTACATGTGGAACGAATATATGTTGAATGAAAAAATGAGTTTTCTTCCAGTCTTTGTTCTCAGTATGTATATGTATGTTGTTTACACATTGAACTCATGTCATGTTAAGTTCTCAGGCTTTTCTTTTTCCGTGTAACATCTCTCAAGTGTAGCAATGTGAATTGCAGCCTACGGCTTAGGAAAGTCAGAAATGTAACTTTCCTTTCCTTATCACACTTATTTCTATTTTAGCCCTCATCTGACAGGGCAGCAGCAGATTCATCTCATCAGTTCAAACATTCTCTGTCCTGAAATTTGTCTATTGCTGAGGGTAGTCGAGGCAGCAAGGCCACTGAGGCACTAGAGCTCCCTCCCCCGGGGTCCAGGGTCTGCCTGGTGTCACTGTGAGTCCCCTTCTCCCCGGGGTTGCAGGCAAAGACGAGGGCACTGGGGCGCTTGGTCCTTTCAGACTTCTCAGGATTCAGGGCAGAAGGTCCTGCTGACGGGACCCGCTGATATACCCTAGAAAACAATGCTACCGCAGTGAGCTTTCTATCAAATCTGTCAGAAGTTCCATTATTTCCTGTAGTAGATTCAGAAAGTGGAATTGCCAAGTCAAAGGGTTAAGGCTCTTGATACACATATCAAGTTGCTCTCCAGAGAATGCCAACCTAAAGCTGTGACTGCAGCTGCCTACAGCAGCCTCGCAGGCATGATCATTCATGGCAGCCTTTCTTCAGCTCCTCCTGTACATTCCACGAAGACGTGATTTTTGTCTGTTCACCTACAGAGTTCCATTTCTTTCAGTTAGAAGGTCAACGGTTATTGAGAACTCATTAAATGCAAAGCATGTATAATTGGAAAAACTCCAAGCCTCAGTTTTTCATCTTCAAAAGAGGTATTAGGTTGATGCACTTACTTAATTGAGACTTTTGCCATTACTTTTGATGGCAAAAACTGCAATTACTTTTGTACCAAAGTTACTTTTATGACCGCCCTGCCTACACACATCACGCTCACAGGAGAGTTCAGGACAGGGCACGTTCTAACTGATGAGATGAACCTGCTGTTGCCCTGTCGGATGAGGGCTAAAGTAAAACAGATCCGGACTTCCCTGCAAAAATGAGGGCAGAGGCCACTGGCAGGGACACAGACAAACGCTGATTCTCTCTACAAAACTCGGTGACTGGGAAAGTTGGGGGCTACGGAAACCCCACAGAATCTGTATGCAGAGCATTCTTGAAGCCCACCTAATCCGAGCCTTCCTGTTACAGAGGAAGAGACAGCAGAGTGACAAGGTGACCATGAGTCGGGGTGCAGCCTGGCCTGGACCACTCTCCTCATCGACGCCTGGATTCTTTCCCTCCACCCTCACAGCCGCTTGGCCTCAGCCTCCAGGAGCACTGTGCTCCCTATTGCCAGTCTTCAGACACGGGCCCTGGGTTGCCATATTCACCCCCTCATCCCACGGGTCACACTGCTCAGGCCACCTAGACCTGCTCCTAGGACAGCTGGCCCTCATCCCTGCCCCAGGACAGACAGGAGCTCAGCAGAAAGGCCGCCAGACTCTTCAGAACTTCTCTCTGCACTGGGCTCAAGTGGCCGTCCCAGGCAAGAGCAGGACCCTCTCTGTCTTCGTGTTCATGTTGCAACATTGCCTGCTTTCCATTAATTGCAGCTAAGTGGAGCGTTTAACCAATTAAAAGAATTTCCAGCACCACTCCTGGCTTAACCCTGTTTACCTCTTGTTTAATATACTGATTTGGATTTAGGGTGGTTTATTATAAAGGCTTGTCCTCAGTGGCAGTTCCCTCTGGGCCATGTCACCCAGTTTCTTGACCAGCTCTGAATGACTCTGGAGGCCTCTGTGTAATGGTAAGCAACTTACTTACACACACACATGCACAAATGATGAGTGCTTCAGTATTTTCAACCTTGGGAAGTTTTGGTGTATGACATTGTGACGTTTTTGTTTTGTGGCATGATTTTTTAATGGGGAGAAAATAATTCCAGGCTCCCTATAACAGCACACGTATTACAACAGGCACTTTCTGAGCATTCTCTCATTTTTTGCAACCATCCTTATTGTACCCATTTTACTCATACGGAAACCAAGTCATACAGCCAATAAACAGCAAAAACACGACTGAAGTCCCGCTCCAACTCCGGGCCTGCATTCTTTCCTTTGTGTGGCATTGCAGCTTCTACGGATGTTACGCTGGGGCCTTTGCCCCCCGCCTTTGTTTTTTTTTTTTTTTTGGAGACAGTGTATTGCTCTGTCACCCACGCTGGAGTACAGGGCCACAGTCTCAGCTCACTGCAACCTCTGCCTCCTGGGTTCAAGTCATTCTCTTGCCTCAGCCTCTCCAGTTGGTTCCAGAGTTGGTTCCTTGTGGTGGGTGTGTGGGGGGTTGTTGCTCTCACTGACTTCAAGAATGGAACCATGGACCTTCATGGTGAGTGTCACAGCTCTTAAAGATGGCACGGAAGCAAACAGGCAGCTGGAGCAACAGTTATTGTGAAGAGCAAAACAACAAACCTCCCACACTGTGGAGATGGACCTAGGCGGCTTGCCGCGCTGGTGGGGGGGGCGGGGGGTAGCCAGCTTTTATTCCCTTGTTTGTCCCCACCCATGTCCTGTTTCTGTCCTATCAGAATGCCCTTTTCCCAATCCTCTCCTGTGATTGGCTACTTTTAGAATCCCACTGATTGGTCCATTTTACAGAGTGCTGGCTGGTCCATTTTAAAGACTGCTGATTGGTGCATTTTACAAACCTCTTGCTAGCTACAGAGCACTGATTGGTGCGTTTTTGCAGAGTGCTTATTGGTGCATTTTACAAACCTCTTTCTAGCTACAGAGTGCTGACTGGTGCATTTTACAATTCTCTGGTAAGAGGAAAGTTCTCCAAGTCCCCACTTGACCCAGGAAGTCCAGCTGGCTTCCCTTCTCACAGCAGCTGGGATGACAGGTGTGTACCACCATGCCCAGCTAATTTTTGTATTTTTAGTAGAGATGGGGTTTCACCATGTTGTCCTGGCTGGTCTCAAACTCCTGTCTTCATGCAATCCACCCACCTTGGCCTCTCAGAATGCTGGGATTACAGGCGTGAGCCACTGCACCTGACCAGCATTTGCACATTTTAGAGGTGACTGTTCTGGGTGACAAATCACTCCCCAGGGACCACAGCATCAGTTTGACATGTAAAATGGGGAAATGGAACTTAGCCCGTTTAATAGACATTTGCTCACAAGTTGCCTGTTTCACCAGGGTGACTGCACGAAGGAACATGGAGTTAGGAGGTTGCTGGGTTAGATCAGCTAATGCTTCTAAATGGAAAGAAGTTTCAATGCGGTGAGAGTCATAGGGTGGTGACATGGACTAAACTAAGCCCTTCCTGGGGGCCAGGTTAACCAGGAATGTTTGTCAGTGACAGCACATCTGCGACCATGGCCAGGATGGAGGCCCACAGGGAGAGTGGGGAGAACGGACGTGGCGAGGCGTGAAGGCTGACCTCAGAAACGCACTGGATGAGCTGTGGCTCCTTTTGCTGGGAAAGAAAACACAAGCGAGGTAAGTAACCTAAGTTATATGTCTAGCCCTACAAATGACCTAAGGCAGACAATTCTACCTGTTATGACTCAGATCCTCTCTCTACAAAATGGAAGAAATAATATTGCACTAAGTAACTTCCTAGAGATGCTAGGAGAACTTCCAGAGAGATTTATTTCTCAACCCATAAACTAATGTTGGTTACACCCAACATACAGTTCTTTAATTCCTTATTTCTTGTGTCCCAGGATCATAGGAAAAAAGCCTTCTGACATAAAACACAGAAATTGCAAAGAGCTACTCAAGTTCATTCTAAAATTAAGTTTCGCCTGATCCAAGAACCCTTCTTGGTTATAGGTTCAAAAAATGAAAGGACTTAGAGATGACTCAGTCCATCAGTGCAGGTGTCTAGAGTGTAACCTCCACCCCCAGGGCCAGTTCTCGGGTGGACAGCATTATTCCCTCGGGGTCTCGTCCTTGGAGGCTGACCACAGCCCAGGGTCATCCTCCACCAGCCATGCCAACTGACTGCAGCTGGCATTTGAGTGGAACCCTACTGGCTGTCCCTGACCCGGTCCAACCCTTTCATTTATAGGCAAACAACCAGAAGTCCACAGAGTTTCAGTGAGGAAACGGGGATTGTACAGCTAGTGGAGGCCACTGATAGAATCTAGACCTTATGACTTCCAGCTTCATATCCATATCCTAACATAGTAAGATTCCATCTCCACAAAAGGAGTTTTAAAAGAATCAGCCAGGCGTGGCAGCATGCACCTGTAGTCCTAGTGACTTGGGAAGCTGAGGCAGGAGGATCGCTTGAGCCCAGGAGGTCAAGGCTGCAGTGAGCTCTGATCATGGCACTGCACTCCAGCCTGCGTGACAAAGCAAGTCCCCGTCTCATAAACAAATAAATATAAAGCTAACGAGACCCAGCTGTACTAAGTTACTCATTTTATTTATTTATTTATTTATTTTATTTATTTATTTTTTTTTTATTTTTTTTTTTTGTTGAGACGGAGTCCTCGCTCTGTCCGGGCCCAGGGCTGGAGTGCAGTGGCCCAGATCTCAGGCTCAGCTGCAAGCTCCGCCTCCCCCACCGGGTTACGCCATTCTCCTGCCTCAGCCTCCCGAGTAGCTGGGACCTAGCAGGCGCCCGCCACCCTCGCCCCGGCTAGTTTTTTTTGTATTTTTAGTAGAGACCGGGGTTCACCGTGTTAGCCAGGATGGTCTCGATCTCCTGACCTCGTGAATCCCGCCGCCGTCTCGGCCTCCCAAAGTGCTGGGATTAGCAGGCTTGAGCCACCGCGCGCCGGCCTGAATTTATTTAGTCAGAGTAAATATTATTGAGTACCTACTGTGTAGGGCCCGACATTATGCCCAGATAAATGCTGGCCCCTACGCACCCCAGCTAGAGAGGGATTTCGTAAAGCATAGGCCTGTTTCACTCCCTCAGGTAAGCTGGAGGGGCAAAAATCAAGTATAAGTAAATATAATATGAAGTATAATATATATAATATATATATATATAATTATGGTATCACTTGGTCCAAGGACTTACAAATATCTCCGAAAAAGAAGTTGACGACGTTAATAATAATAGTGAGTGATGCTATCCACCAGGAGCAGACTCGTTTGTATATTATCTTCAGTTTCCTCTTTGTTCTTCCCCGGGCATTGTGCTGTAGGAACCTATAGTAGAACGTGGCTATATAATTTCAATGGGAAAACCATCACGGAAGGAAGTTGAGCACATTGCTCCAAATCTTATCAAGGTTTTGGATAGAAGAAAAGATCTCATCATCATAGCTTTTGGTTGCATTTAAATTATCAACCAGAAATAATCCACTGAAGGTCTCTACATTCTCTTCCCCTGGTTGTGTTACAGGGAAAACAGCATCAAGCTGTGGCTGGGAAGACCAGGCTTCTGGTTTGCTACTCCCCAGGCAGCTTGTAACACCAAATGAGTCACTCCAATATCGCTGAGTCTCTCTCCTTGTTTTAAAATGCGAATGACTATGTGCCCTGCCTGCCTGGCAAGGCTGTTATTAGGATTAATAATAATAATAACTCCAAGGCTATTGTGCTTTGCAACATTTGCAACACTCTTTCACAACAGCCCGTTTATAATTACCCCAATTACAGATGAGAACCCATGGCTCAGAGGAGTGACGCAACCTGCTGGAGGTGTCCAGCCAGAAAGTGCCGGCATGGGGCAGAGCCTCCCCCTGCGTGGGGCGTTCCCTCCGTTTCCTGGGGCTGCGCTGCCGAGGCGGGTTGTGGGTGGCTCCCGTGCGTTCCACAGACGCCCGGGTAGGGATCATGGGCGCACAGGGCTGCTCTCTCTCTCTAGGCAACTCCTAGGAGCTTGGAAATATCTGAGTGGCTTTGGCAGGTTTTCTGGGTGCAGAAATTAGGACAGGATGTTTTCAGTGAGAGGTCTCTGCTGCTCTCACAGTGTTGGCCTTCGCTCTGACTGCCTTACTTCTCTGCTGTGCTGGTCACTGTCTCCTCTGTGTGTCCTTCACTGTTTTCCTGTAAAAAGCACAGCCCTGACACACACATACATACACACACACAAATACTACCATCTCCCTGACCCTCTGGGTGTCTGCATCTTGAGCAGTGACTCCATGCTTGCTGGACGCTCCTCTCCTGTGTGTACAGAAGTCCCCGTGCACGCATCACCTCCCGGGGGCTGGAGGGCAGGTGGTTGCCACAGCCCCCCATAGGGCGTCTTCTCCATGCTCGGCTCCATCAGTGGCAGCATGACCCTGAATGCAGAGGCTTTCAAACTTCTAAACATATGTTTATGTGAACGTAAAACAAAAAGCAGTACTCACCCTCATTGCTTGTGGTATACTTTGAGATTTCCTGGCTGAGTCTATTTCATGTAAATGAAATGCTGGTTGCAACCTAATATTTGATTATTTGACCCTCCAATGAGTGAAGGCCCACAGCTTGGGAAACACTATGAAGTGGCGTTTTTCAAAGGATGATCTCGCCGTCTGCCCACCATAGGCAAATCCCCACTGTCCAGGAAGGGAGACTTGCCGTGTTCATCCATCCCAGGCCGTTCTCTCCACTTCTCCCTGCCACCAAGTCCAGGCTCCTACAGTCTCCCTCCCCCGAGGTGTGGTCCTGTGTACCCCATCTTCCACTGGCCCAGAATGGTTTTCTGAAAATAGAAACCTGCCCCTTTCACATCTTTCTTAAAATCCTTCTATGACCGACTTCCCCAAGTGCCATCACCTCAGGGAGGAAGTCTGGGCTCTTGAGATGGCCGAGGCCCTCTCTGCCTACAGTCTGACCTCCCCGCCGTTTCTACACCAACACTGTCCCCACCCACACTGTCCCCTTTGCATCCTGCCTGCACACAGTGCTATAGGCACTCCACAGTGCATGCCACCGCCTGTCCCTCTGACTCTGTTCCTGGGGCTGTCTCTGTTCTTCCCCAGGCTGGCACTGACCCAGTGCGGCACTTAGGCAGGACAGCACCTCCTCCAGGAAGCAGACGTAGGCCCTTCAGGCTGGCCAGGCCCCTGTCATGCATGATCCCATGGTACCTGTGTGAACACCTGCCCTGGCACTGTCCCTCCCAGACAAGTGTGGAAGTGGGAGGAGGGGCGGGACCCTGGGCAGGACAGAGGTGGCTACTGCTTGCCCATGGCTACAGCATGTTGCTCAGGGAAGTGATTAACAGATAGCATCTTCGGGGAGAAAATAAAACCACAGCCGGAAAGTCTGTCCAACTGAGTCATCCACAGAGCAGGGCTGGCTAGGAGGGAGAGTCCAGGAACAGGGCAAGCTATGGGCCCCAGGGAAGTCCATGAACAAAGAAGCTGAACGCAGAGCCTAGACCCTGGATACTCAAAGTGTGGTCCACCGACCAGAACCAGCCAGGGCTTCTTGCAGATGCCCCAGCCCCGATCAGAGAAGCACTGGGCCTGGGAAAGTTCCCGAGCCTAAGAGAGCAGCTGCCCCTAGTTGCCCACAGGGAGTGTTCACCCTGAGCACTCACTGGGCTGCGCTGAAGTTTTCTTCTTTCCTTTTTTTTTTTTTTTTTTTTTGAGACGGAGTCTTGCTCTGTCACCCAGGCTGGAGTGCAGTGGCGCAATCTCGGCTCACTGCAGCCTCTGCCTCCTGGGTTCCAGCGATTCTCCTGCTTCAGCCTCCCTGGTAGGTGGGGTTACAGGCGTGCTCCACCATGCCTGGCTAGGTTTTGTATTTCTTTTAGTAGAGACAGGGTTTCACAATGTTGGCCAGGCTAGTCTTGAACTTCTGACCTCAGGTGATCCACCCACCTCGGCCTCCCAAAGTGCTGGGATTACAGGTGTGAGCCATTGCGCCAGGCCCACTTTAATCATTTTTTAAGTGTACAGTTCACTGGCATTAAGTACATTTACATTGTTGTGCAGCCCATCGTCACCTTCCATCTCCAGAACTCTTTTCATCTTGCAAAACTGAAGCTCCACTCGTTAAACAGTAACTCTCCATTCCCCTACCTCCCAGCCTCTGGAAACTGCTGCTCTCCTTTCTCGATGACCACTTTCTACTACATTCCACGCACCCACTGCATTTAGTACATATACATATGCATCTATGACGCATTCTACTTCCTTTCTCTTTTGACTACTACAGGAGCCCTCCTATCAGAGGAATCATGCAATATTTGTTCTTTTGTGACTCGCTGATTTAGTATAATGACATTATTTAGCATAATGTCTTCAAGGTGCAGCAGTGTTGTTGTCTATGTCATAATTTCCTTCCTTTTTAAAGCTGAACACCACTCCACTGTAGGTATATACCACATTATGTTCATCTAGTCATCGGTTGGACAGTTGAGTTACTTCCACTTCTTGGCGGTTGTGAATAGTGCTGCTATCTATGAACATGGGGGTACAAGTATCTGTTTAAGTCCCTGCTTTCACTTCTGCCCTAGATGTTAGAAAGGCAGCGTGCATTACCTGAGATACTAAAAGATGAGATATTACAAAGTGGTGTAAAAATATCAAGACACATGGTTCCTGCTGCAATTGCAATTTCTATTATTGAGGATAAACAGGAGAGGGCATCTGAAGAACTAAACAGAACTACGCAAGACGCTCTCCGGTGGAGTGAGATTTTAGAGGGTTGTGCATACATGAAAGTGATGTGAAGTTGTAAGAATGGATCAAATGGCAAAATCTAAAACTATGGCTATAAATACAAGTGATCATGCAATCCAAAGGACAGTAAAGAGAGAAGTCTACTGCTTGCGGCTGGGAGCAGGATACGAATAGAAAACAAATGTAAAGTTATACTGGTTATCTTCTAACTTGAATCTGTAATTTATGTTAAGCAGAAACATTTTTAGACTAAAAAGTATAGAAAAAACATAAATAAGAAAAAATGAAATTTTATGTCAGTGAAGTGATTAGTAGAGATTTCACAGAATCTCAGAAGAGAAAGGAGCGCTCATGGATTCTTAGAAAACTATGCACCGTATCCGCTGAGCGCTTCCTACCTTCCCATTCCCTCAACTGGAAAGAACACGAAATACCTAAAAGCCTGGCCATCTAGTTCAGAAGGAAAAGGCACCTGGAGGAGGGTTAGGAAGCCACTCACACTGTGTCAGGTTGCAGATGTGAATTAGACAGGAAGGACTGGCAGATCAGCCCTGCAAACTCATTTCGGCAAAGGAGAAAAAAGAAGGGGAGTGGAGTGAAGGAAGAGACCAAAAATTAACTCGAGAGAAAACATAACTGGAGAAGCAGAAGTAAATTCCTCACCATTGCTTCACTCCGAAAAAAATCATTTCATAAGAATAGGAAGTCAACAAAATAGTCCAAAGTGAAAACAATACACACAGTAAGAAAAAGAGAGACTGCAGACATAGGCAACAAACTGGGGATCCAAACCTCACTGTTAATTAACAAACAGAAAAGCAAGGGACAGAGCTAGACACTGATGGAAACTGAACTGCCCGCAACGTGGAGAGGTCAGGCGCGATCCTAGAGAAAGCCAGTGACAAAGACAAGAAAATTAAACTAGAATGACGACATAACCGATACTGGTGACAAAGACAATCCACATGGGGTAGAGACAGAGAACTCGCAGAAGGAACCGAGGAGCCATTCAGAGATACAGCACAAGAGAATTTTCCTGGAAAGGAAGAAGAACAGCATCTTTGTATCAAAAGAACATGCCACAGTTCAGGAAATTTTGAATCAGAAGGCTCAAGCAAGAGTTAAGCTATTGAAATTCAAGGATAAAGAACAAATTCTTAGCTGGGCGCGGTGGCTCACGCCTGTAATCCCAGTACTTTGGGAGGGTGAGGCAGGTGGATCTCTTGAGGCCGGAAGTTCAAGACCAGCCTGGCCAACATGGTGAAACCCTGTCTGTATCAAAAATACCAAAAGTAGCTGGTCATGATGGCTCATGCCTGTAATCTCAGCCACTCGGGAGGCTGAGGCAGGAGAATCACTTGAACCTGGAAGGCGGGGGTTGCAGTGAGCCAAGATCATACCATTGTACTCCAGCCTGGGCAACAAAGTGAGCCTCCCTCTCTAAATAAATAAATAAATAAATAAATAAATAAATAAAATAATAAAGAACAAAAGAACAAATTCTCAAATTCTCAAGACACCAGGCAGAAAAACCAAAACATCTACAAGGGTAAACAATCAATAAATAAATCTGATCTCCAGTGTCCCTACAGCAGCACTCAGTGCTGGAAGGCAATGGAGCAGTGCTGGAGGAGTTCTAAGGAAGCTCAGCCTGGGGTACCACAGCAGTCATGCGGGTGGGAAGAAAGGCACCAAGGCAGCCATCTGCAGGCACGTCAGGGGACAGGCACTACAATTAAAAGCTGCCAGGATCAAAACCTCACTGTTAATTACAATTAACAGCGGTTAAATCTGGTGGGAATACGGAATATTAAGGGCTTTATCTTTTTTCATTTATCATTAAAAAAGGAGTTTTAAGGAGATTCTAGTAGAGTTCATAGCTGCTCTAAAACAGTTAAAATCTCCTGACTGACAGATTTCAGCCTGAGGAGTCAGAGGCTGGAATATCGAGTTGAGATAACTGAACCGATACGAATTTTTGGAGAAAGGTCACAGAAAATGAGAAAGGGCTGAAAAGCCAGATTTTGAAAACATGGATCTAATTTTCAAAGAGGGAGAAAAGGATTTTTTAAGCCGTATTCTATATACACTATGAGTTGGCATTCATCCTGGAAAGATTCTATAATGGATTTTTAATGAGATGTTTTGCAAATACACTTTAAATTTAAAAATAGTCATGCCGATCTAAACCAGTTTTTACTTTTGATAAGCTTGCTAGAAAAATCAGAGAAATGTGTTGATGCTCTTCATTGGGACTTCAGCCTGGTGCTCTTGAGAACCATGCAGTCCAGGGAATAATGCAGACGGGGGGTTAATGACTGCCTAAAAAGACTGTGTTCACAGGACCATGAGTAGAGGCTGTTGTCATCGCGAAGGGGACTGGAATGGTGCCCTCTGAGACCCTCAGCTCATTCCTTTTCAGTTTGGGAAAGAGTGGTGGCAGTGGGAGGTGGGTGTGTGGGGCAGTGGGGATGAGAGCCTGGGATGTTGCAGGCACCAGGATAGTCACCGTAGGCGCGTTGTTTACTCGCTCATTGTGATGAAGCTACACAGAGGATGATGTGCTCCTTTGTTACAGATTAGAAAGTGGCAGTGAGTTGCGGTCAAAAAGAAGATGAAGGTGAGATCAGGATGTCAACACAGGAAGGCAGAATGTGCCCTCAGCAGGCCCCACAGGGGTGAGTGTGGAGACCCCTGTCCCTGTTCCAGAGTGGTGTGAGTCAGGGGTATGTGTGCAGTTAAACATACAAGATGCAGTGTGTGCACCAGGCGCCAGTTATTGTGTCCACTGGGGGACGTTCATTTCCCGTGATCAGATGCTCACGACCCCGTTCAGCACTCCTGAGAGGCCAGTGTGCTGCTCCGCTCTGACGCCTGCCTGATTGGTGGCCCATGTATGGCAGATGCACCTGACAACGATAACTCAAGCATGTCCTAAGAATGACTCCATGGTCTAAGAAGAATGTCTGTTCAGAGTTCTGAGCTAAGCAGTCCAGGAGTGGCCAACCAGGAGGTTCATTTCTTATCTATGAGGAACATCTGAGCCCCTGGCCCATCCTGTGGCAGGTTGCTGGGGCCGGGTGTTAAGTGAAAATGCTACATAAACTGCATGCCTTTTATGAGAGGTAATGGTTCCCCTGTCCAACCTGCTACCACTGGACCATCCCTGAATAAATTTCCCCCAACGAACGCTGTGCCTCATTTGCTGGCTCTGGGTCTCTTCTTGGGCCTCTTGAACATGGTGCTATCCCTGCTGAAGTCAATAGGAGCCTAGGATGACAGCTCCTATTGGGGTGAGGGCTATTTGATTCAGGCCACAGTGAGGCCTGTTCCAGAAGGTTCTGTTGTCTAGGATACAGTGTTTCTCTCCCTCAAATAGATAGCTTCTGGCTTCCTTTTTCTGTGGTCTGTACTGAACCATCTCTTCCAGGCATGCATTCACTCTCTGCACAGGTTACCCTCAAGTTGCTTAGGTTTTGCTTCCCAAATTACAATCCCACTGTAGCTCCTCCTTCAGACTCCTAGGGCCAACCCCAGGGGGTGTGGGTTCCCTCGCATTCAAGAACAGCTTACATCTAAACAACACTCCATGTATTACAAGAAGGTCACAGGGTTCACTACCACGGTTGCCCAAGGTTGCACAGCTTGTAAGTGTCACATCCAGAATTTGAATCCAAGTTAATATGACCTCAAAACTTGTTCTTTCTTCTAGGCAATGCTGCATAGACAGCAGAGCCAAAAGTGTGGAAGACACACTGAGTAACAAAATTGAATTTTAGAAAATACTGAGATAAACTAGAACATTGTGCTCTATCAGCATGCAATTTATTAAAGACAAAATGTAAGTTCTTGGTTTAAGTTCACAAAACAAACAGTGCAAGTATGGAGCACAGCATGTCAAAGGAAAACCTTTTATTTGTTTTCGGTAAACTCCATTTGAATCAAGACAATGACCATGCCCCACACTGTCTCCCCTTGACCACTGTGTGTTCAGGCAGCCAGGACGATGGAGGGACTGGCTCTTTCTGGTGTCTGAGGAATCTTGGAAGGCCTGGGAACATTTAGCCTGGAGAAGAGGAGAATTCACAGAATGGTGGCTGCTGTCACAAGTCTGAAGAGTGGTCAGCAAGAAGGGGGATTGGTATCAGCACCTGCAGAGGAAGAGAACCACTTCCACCCAGTCTAACAAACAACCTTCTGGAGAAACAGCTACACAGGTGGTCAGGAGCGCAGGCTTCAAAGTGAGACAGACCTAGGCTTACATGCCCCCTCCACCTTCTAACCTCTGAACATGAGTCCCCGCTGCGTGTGAAAGATGAGGATGCAGCAGCTCCCTCAGAATTCCCAAAGCCTTCGATGAGAGGTGCACTACAGGGGCTCAGCAAATGCCAGACAAAGTCGGTGCCAGACTGTCAGCTGCTGTGAGGTTATGATCTCTCTTCAGCAGCGCTGCCCAGGAAGCCGTACCTGTTCCAGAAGAGCTTTCCAAAGTTGAGGTTCTCCATTTCCAGTTAAGCTAATTTAGGAAGACTGCACAAGTGGAAGCACCACGTGCAACTATTTGCATTATTAATAAGAACATGTTGACTTAAGTTGTTGACTGCCAGATGGATTTTTGCCTCATAAATATCTTTGAATGGATTATTACTGAAATCTTGGGGTTCAGTCAGAAGACAACCATCTACATTTTTTCTGTATTTCTTTTGGGGGCATGATTTGATCCAGCGTGTGGCCAAATCTGCATCACTGAATCGTTCTACCGAGCTCCCCGGGTGTTACTGGGGATGTTAATTCAACATTTTCATGGTTTTCCGTTTTTATGGTCATTTGTGTAAAATGGGGTCCAAATGTTTGTCTTTTCCACTTGAAAAACTCATCATTGGTTTGTGGTAACTAAGTCATCTATTCTTCAAAGAATGATGCTGAGAAAGAAAAAAACTGTGACAACAGCCATGGATATTAATGAATGAGCATGAACTTAGCCCATGAGCGTTCTGAAGTATGGAGAGTGGGAGAAACAGTGACTCGCTGTTCCGCAGCGGCCGTTGGCTTACTCTCCAGTGTGGTGGTAGTGGTGTTTCTTTCTTTCTTTTTAACATTTTTGGGTTTAGTACTTTATAATGCATATTTTGAATTCAAAATGAATTATAGAGTGGCTATGTCAGAGGAACTGAGGGTCTTTGGGCTTTTTTTTTTTTTTTAATAATTGCAGACTCAACTCTGAAGTTGCTGCTTACATTTCCTTCAGAAATAATGAGCTCCTATGACAGTGACTTTGAATGTGTCTTTAACACACTTGACTTAATGAGATCCCTTTTCTGGAGCATATAGAATGTTCCCCAGAGATGGAATGTCACCACTAGGGCGTCCCATGTCCTAAAAGGGCAATTATTTCCCCTAAAACATTACAACATTACAACAAACTCATTACTGTAAGGACAACCCCATGAACTCTTTAAAAAATGAAGAAAATGACAGCACCGAGAAGGGAAATTGTCCTACTCTTTGGGGTAATAAATGACATTCAGAGTTAGAATCCTTTGACAATCAAATATTTTTTAAAACTTTTTTTTTTTACTATACTTTCAGTTCTGGGATACATGTGCAGAACGTGCAGATTTGTTACATAGGTATAACATGTGCCATGATGGTTTGCTACACCCATCAGCCCATCATCTAGGTTTTAAGCCCTGAATGCATTAGGTATTTCTTCTAACGCTATCTCTCCCCTTGCCCCCCACCTGCTGACAGGCCCCAGCGTGTGATGTTCCCCTCCCTGTGTCCATGGGTTCTCATTGTTCAACTACCACTTATGAGTGAGAACATGCGGTGTTTGGTTTTCTGTTCCTGTGTTTGCTGAGAATGATGGTTTCCAACTTCATCCATTTCCTTGTAAAGGACATGAACTCATTCTTTTTTATGGCTGCATAGTATTCCTTGGTGTATCTGTGCTACATTTTCTTTATCCAGTCTATCATTGTTGGGCATTTGGGTTGGTTCCAAGTCTTTGCTATTGTAAACAGTGCTGCAATAAATAAGCGTATGCATGTGTCTTTGTAGTAGAATGATTTATAATGGTTTGGGTATATACCCAGTAATGGGATTGCTGGGTCAAATGGTATTTCTGGTTCTAGATCCTTGAGGAATTGCCATACTGTTTCCACAATGGCTGAACTAATTTACACTCCCACCAACAGTGTAAAGGCATTCCTATTTCTCCACATCCTTTCCAGCATCTGTTGTTTCCTGACATTTTAATGATCGCCATTCTAACTGGTGTGAGATGATATCTCATTGTGATTTTGATTGGCATTTCTCTAATGACCAGTGATGACGAGCTTCTTATGTTTGTTGGCTGCATAAATGTCTTCTTTTGAGAAGTGTCATGAGTTAAACATGTGTATTATACAAGGAAAAAATTTAGTGCCAAAGATGACAGAAATAAGTGAAATATACTCACAACAACATTGTACCCCAAGCTGTTTCACCCTGGTGAAAGAAATTAAACCTTGTATGGGAGCATAAACTTTAGAAGAGAGAGCACCGTTCTTGCCATATCTTTAGAAGTTAACAGGTGCACCCTGGAATACCTGTATCTCCTGTCTCTCCCAGGCCTCCCCGTCTCAATCATAAAAGACCCAGGTGACCATTTTCAGGAGGTCCTCTAAGGTACTTTCCGGACCCAGGGCCCATTTCTGCAACTTTCTCCTGATATCAGGGGCAGCTTGAGTAATAAATTTTCCTTTTTATTTTTTTGAGATGGAGTTTTGCTTGTTAACCAGGTTGCTCTGCAATGGTACGATCTTGGTTCCCTGCAAACCTCTGCCTCCCAGATCCAAGCAATTCTCCTGCCTCCACCTCCCGAGTAGCTGAGATGACAGGCACTGCCACCACACCCAGCTAACTATTATTTTGTATTTTTAGTAGAGACAGGGTTTCACTGTGCTGACCAGGCTGGTCTCGAACTCTTGACCTCAGGTGATCCTCCCACCTCAAGCCTCCCAAAGTGCTGGGATTACAGGCATGAGCCACTGTGCCCAGCCAAATTCATCCTTTAGGATTAGCTGTCCCCTGACTGAATCAGTAGATAGAGAGGTGTGCTTTACCAAGGCCTCTCTTAACCTTTCCAGGAAGGCAGTGGGATTTTCATCAAATCCCTGCTCAGTCATGGACAACTGAGTACAATTGAGAGGCTTGGTCCTAGTCCTGCGTAAGCCATCCTTTATGCTCACCTGAAAGTGTCTCCTCTTCCAGTCTTTCATCTCGTCATTGGGATCCCATTTAGGGTTGCCCCCCGCCCATCACTTATGGTCCAGACTTGAGACGGTCCTCCATAAAGTCAATCATTTTAGAGTCTAACTGGCAACCCCTCCGTGTATATGGAAAGCAAAAGCATTGCAGCAGGGCGCAGTGGCTCACGCCTGTAATCCCAGTACTCTGGGAGGCTGAGGAGGGTGGATCATTTGAGGCCAGGAGTTCAAGATCAGCCTGCTCAACGTGGTGAAACCCCTCTACTAAAATACCAAAAAAAAAAAAAAAAAAAGAAAAGAAAATTAGCTGGGTGTGGTGGTGCACACCCGTAATACCAGCCACTAAGCAGGCTGAGGCAGGACAATCGCTTGAACCCGGAAGACAGAGGTTGCAGTGAGCTGAGATCACACCATTGCACTGCAGCCTGGGTGACAGAGTGAGACTGTGAAGAAAGAAAGAAAGAGAGAAAGAGAGAAAGAAGGAGGGAGGGAAGGAGGGAGGGAGGAAAGATGGATTCGCACCAGTGGTTCCCTACTGTGCCTAAGTCATTGTAGTACTGGCTAAAAATGCAGACTCCGGACATCTCCCCCAGAATTACAAGCACCCCGAGGAATTCTGCTGCAGGTGGTATGCAAACCACATTCTGATAAGCAGATAACTGGGGACCAGGGGCTGCACAAGTCCCACACCCACTGGGAGTGGCATTTATTCCATCTCTTCACCTGACAGGCACAAAGTCTCTCATCTTTGGAAAGAATGGCTTTTCCTTGGGGCATCTCAAGCACAGCTTTCATGGAAGAGGAGGTAGTACGGGACTGCTATTGCTTTCCATGGGAAAAAAAATGAAAACTAATCTTGTTTTGCTTTGGGGTGAAATGAAGAGTAGTAATTGGACCTTTTGTTTTCTTTGTCTTGATTGTTCATTTTTGTAAGAAAGTGAATGCCAAGCAAAATACAAATGGATATAGAAAATTCTGCCTAACTCAGCAATGTCTTTAAATGTAAATACTGCGCTAGAAACAGCTAATCTCCAGATCACACACCATGCCTGCTCTGTGCAGGGGGCTGATGTGCAGCTGTGGCCAAAACCCCAGGAGTGCTCCCTCCTGGGAAAACAGGTCCACATGCCGCACAGCTCAGCACAGAGCAAACCTTTCCTTTACCCAATCCGGCTTTTAAATCTTGTTTTTAACAACTTCATTGAGATATAATGCACATGCCACACAATGTACCAATCTAAAGTGTATAGTGCTTCGGGTAATATTACCTTATTAACTTTTAAAAACTATGGTAATTAACTTAAAAACCATGGTACTAACTTAAAAACTACGGTAAAATAGATACAATAGAAATCTGCTATCTCAAACACTTTAGAGTGTTTAGAGAGTGGCATTACACACATTCACAATATTGTACAATCATCACCACTATTTCCAAACTGTTTTCATCACCCCCAAACAGAAACTCTGTACCCATTAAGCACTCGCTCTCCGTTCTCCCTCCCCCGAGCCCCGGCAACCATGATCCTACTGCCTGTCTCTACGGATTTGTCTGTCCTAGGCACCTCACATAAGTGCAATTATACAGCATTTGTCCTTTGTGTCTATGTTATTTCACTAAGCACAATATTTTGGAGATTCATTTGAGTTGTAGCGTGGGTCTGAACCTCATTCCTTATTACGGCTGAACAATATTCCATTAAAGAGAACCTGTTGTTCTACTCGTATAACCCTTTTGACACCAAATATGTGGGCTTGGTTTTCACTCCAAGCAATGCTCCAATTCTCTGCAGTCACCACCTGCATGTCCTACCATTTAATTCAGTTCTGACACTAACGACCCCATGTTAGCCGGGGCTTCCTGCAATCATGGGAAACATGTAAGGGGTCATATAGCCAGTGGGCCCAGAGGGAAACATGAAGCAGGATTTGGAATCCTCGTCGTGTAATCATGCCCAGCCACTGGTTATTAAAGTCATTAGACCACAGCAGACCTCAACAGACAGAATAGAATCCTCCTATTTTGGCTGAAATAAAAATTGACTTCATTCTAAAGTTGGGGGCAGAGGAGATCATGGGAGAGAATGGCTGGGCTATTACTGTTAGGGAAACAGGAGCATAGAAGAGCCAGGGTGACACCGTTATAAAAATCAACTCCATTCCTTGCCAGTCACGATCCACAGTCATAGGATATTTACAGTTGAGGAAACAGCCTAAAGATACCTCCAAGGATACAGTCCCATGCCAACGAAAAATCCAGAGGTCCCAGTACCCGTAACAATACATGCTTTCAAGATAATTATAATTATGACTTGATGTACTTACACATTAAAATATTGAGTATAGTTTTCTTTAAATCAACCGAATAATAAATTCTGTCATGCTGTCAGTCCGCCCACATAGAGACACAGCTTAGCTCTGTCTTTACATAGACAAGACTCCGATGTAAGAAAAAACTTAAAGACGAGGCGGTCCCTCCTCTTGCTTTCTGAGGACGCCCTACTCTATCTGCGTAACCTCCAAAAACCTCTCTCTTCTTACAGCACTTTACGACTCGCCTCGAATTCCTTCCCATGAGAGATCCAAGCACCCTTTTTGGAGGTCTGGATTGGGATCCCTTGTTCTGGCAACGTTACAACTGGTTTAGGACTTTCTCCTTCACGAGGATGGCAGATGAGAGCCCCTCAAGGCCACCTTCTGAACCCCTGGAGCCCTCGCTACCCACCTTCTCCACATTCCTCCAGAACACCTCTTCTTCAATGTGCTTAATTAACACAGAAGTACGGCTTAAATCGTTACCCACGCGATTCCTGACTTCTGCGGCAAATTTGGATAGAGATTGAGAAACGCAAAAGCAGAGCGGGAAGGAATGTGTGACAATAAAATTGGTATCCTGGAAGGAGGCAAAATCTGACGTTCTGAGCCTGACCATCTTCCAACCATCCTGTGTTCGTGTTGCCTTCTAGCTCTCTTACAACATGACGTAGAGTAAATACTTTTTGTGACCCATGACTGCACACACACGTACACTCACAAATACCTGAAACAACGTTTACAAAACAGTATCCTGCATGTATGCAAATGGTGTCCACAGTTAATACAGCTGCAGAATGTGGTATTCTTGTTTGCTGTGAGAGGCCTGTGAGAGGCTCTTCTCCTTGGTAGCCCGTAACTTAAACACTCTGATGAAAAGTTAATACTTCAGTACTATAGTATAAAATCAACACTATTAACAATATTATGTTATATGTTAAGGTGATAAGAGATGGACATACCATTTACTCATATTTTAACTCTGTTTTATTCTAATTATGTAGAAAATTCTGGTTGGGACTCACAAAATTGATTTTGAAGCCCACTAGAAGGCCGCGAAGAGTTTGCAAATAACTAGGCTGCCCTCGTCGCGCCAAGGAATGCGCACACTCCCTCTCCCTCCCTCTCCTTCCTTGATGTGCATCATTAGGGAGACGCATATGGATCAGAATGTAGAGTTGTTCACACATGTCTAGTGAAGTTCCCACAGTCCCTGGAGCTCAGGATTTTAAGACTCGGCAGAGATGAGGTAGCAGACAGGGCAAGAACGAGGCAGATACTCACCTGAGAGACCGCCCAGGCTGCGCTGCGCTGCGCCTGTTGGGGTTTTGCTGGGCTCAGGAGGTGCAGTTTGTGCTAACCATGGCCCTTTCATTCTTGGGGCTTACGTATGTTTTAGGAAGAATTTTGGTGCCTATGCTTCCAATTAAGGGAATGTTTACAAGCGTTGGGCTTCCCATTTCTTGAGCCGGTCTCAGCTTTGGTGAGGTTTGTCTTACCTAAGGGAAAGCAGAATGAGTGTGGAGGAAGCCGTGGGCAGTGCCTGGGCTCCCCCTCCTTAGCCGGAAAGGCCATATCTCCAGAGCTTCTTATCTGTAAAGTGAAATCAAGTAGGAAATTAAGACTGCAAAATTAGATAACTGGGTTTGAAAAGTACATGCAAACATTCCTCAACGTATATGCAACAAGTCCACCACTTTTTAAATAATAGATATAGAAGTGCTTTGAAATGCACTTGCTGCTGTCTCTATAGAATGTGTGCTTATTATCCAAGCACCACAAGGTATCCAGTCTCTTCCACACATAGATGGTGATCCCTGCAGCACTGAATATAGATGTGGTGCATCCAACTGCAGAAATTATGCTCATAACCACGACCACACACAACTAGCTTCAGGGGCTAGTATTTCCAACCCAAGAAAACAGGTTGGCACCTGCTATGTGGGATTGGAGGAAGCATGTATGCAAATGGTGTCCACAGTTAATACAGCTGCAGAATGTGGTATTCTTGTTTGCTGTGAGAGGCCTGTGAGAGGCTCTTCTCCTTGGTAGCCTGTAACTTAAACACTCTGGTGAAAAGTTAATACTTCAGTACTATAGTATAAAATCAACACTATTAACAGTATTATGTTACATGTTAAGGTGATAAGAGATGGACAAAAACAAATAATTTGCGTAATATATATACACAGGCATATTTATAACAAAATAGGGAGAAAATACTCTGACAGTGACAGTCCTTGTTTCTGTACCGGTCCCATGGTGTCACTGGTATTTATAGCTACTTTCTTCCACTGCCTGTTCTCTATTCCCATTTCCCTCAGCAAGCGCCTCAGCTGGGTGTAGTTTCTGACCTGGAAGGGTGACCTAAATTGTCATTCCTGAATGGTTTGAGTCATACAGATCAAAAGGTTGTGGAAACGGAGGGCACATTTTTTGCTCATAGGCTTCCAAAGGTAATAGTGATTGGTCCACTTCCCATTTCCGCCCCTCGATTCCTGGACCTGTCAACGCTGGGAGACACCGCACCATACACAGGACACTGACTCGAAGCACATGCAGGCCTCTGGGGAACCTTGCCCTAGCCATGCGAGGTATTGCCACGTAGCTGGCGCTGTAACCAAGTCTTCAAAAGGTCATCCCACTGCTGTCTCAGGCCAATTGCTTTAGGATGGTGGGGAACACGGTAAGACCAGTGAATTCTATGAGCAGGGGCCCACTGCTGTGCTTCATTTGCTGTGAAGTGAGTTTCTTGGTCAGAATGCTGTGTGGAATAGTAAGACGGTGCGTGGGTAAGGCATTCATTCCGTGAGTCCATGGATGGTAGTTCTGGTAGCAGCATTGCATGCAGAGAAGACAAATCCATACCCAGAATAAGTGTTTATTCCAGTAAGAACAAAACAGTGCCTCTTCCATGACGGAAGGGGTCCAATATGATCAACCTGACCCCAGGTAGCTGGCTGATCACCCCAGGGAATGCAACTCAATATTAGTCTCTGCTGCTGGCAGGTGCGGCAGATGGGGCACTCAGTGGTGGCTGTAGCCAGGCCAGTCTTGGTGAGTGGAAATCCATGTTTCTGAGCCTATGCCTAAGCTCCATCCCTACCAACATGGCCACTTTGTTTATAAGCCCTTTGGGTGATAACAGAAGTAGCTGGGGAGAGGCTGACTGGTATCCACAGAATGGGTCGTTCTGCCCAACTGGTTGTTAAAATCTTCCTCTACTGAGGTCACCATTTGGTGAACATTCACAGGGGACACATACATCTTCAGATTTTTTGCCCAGAAAAGTCTATCCATGTACCTCTTCCCCAGACTTTCTTGTCACCAATTTTCCAATCATGTTCCTTCTGAGTCCTTGACCATCCATTGGCCACAACCCAGGAAATGGTATATAATTACAATCTGGCCGTTTCTCCTTCCAAAGTGAACAACCAGGTATAAGACTCAGTGTTAACCATCACAGGGAATTCAAGACGTGGGAACTTCATATTACTGGAGCATCTGCCACAGGACTGAATTCTGCATCAGACCAGCACGTCATCCTTAGCTGTGTGGGGGTCTTACACCTTCAACAATTCAGTGGGTAATTATCAAGACCCATTTCATTGTAAATCTAGAACACTGAATTCCCAGAAGAAATCATATTACTATTACATATAATGTTGAGACTTCAGACCAACAGAAAGGCCATCAGCTGTATCTAAAACTACCTATAAAGAAAAGTGAAAGGCCCAGTACAGTGGCTCATGCCTGTAATCCCAGCACTTTGGGAGGCTGAGGTGGGTGGATCACTTGAGCTCAGGAGTTTGAGCCCAGCCTGGACAACAGGGCAAAACCCTGTCTCTACTACCAATACAAAAATTAGCTGGGCGTGGTTGCACACACCTGTAATCCCAGCTACTTGGGAGGCTGAGGCATGAGAATCACTCGAACCCGGGAGGCGGAGGTTGCAGTGAGCCGAGATCACGCTACTGCACTCCAGCCTGGGGGGCAGAGCAAGACTCTGTCTGAAAAAAAAGGAAAGAAGAGGAGAGGGGAAGACGGGGTGGGCAGGGGAGGGGAGGGGAGGCACCCTAAAGTAACGCAACTACAGTGGGAAAGTTTTTGTTTTGTTTTGTTTTGTTTTGTTTTGTTTTGTTTTGTTTTTTGAGACGGAGTCTCGCTCTGCCGCCCAGGCTGGAGTGAGTGGTGCGATCTCGGCTCACTGCAAGCTCCACCTTCCAAGGAAAGTATTTTTGTTGGTCAACAAACGTCATGAATGCAGTAATCAACTACGATTAAAAATGCATATAAAGAAGAAGTTTTGCTGAATTTTGTTAGTTTTGAAAAGCCTAGAATGGAAATATGAAAGGAATTGGAAAACTAAGATATTTATTACATAGTGTTGCTTACAACTGCTTCTTAGAAAAATCATGTTTGTTTGATAACCTTTTAAGGCATAAGCTAAATGGAGGGTATTCAAACTTTTACAAATAAAAAATCATTATAACAGGAAATCAGCAAAACCACTTCTAATCATAACATTTAGAAACATAGGCCTAAAAATCATCAGTCAAGAAATTGACATTTTTACTTATAATTCATAATTTAGACCTCACTTACTTACAAGAAGCATTTGGTATAACTTAAAATATTAAAAGGCATAGGGAAAGACAGTTAACCATTAAAATCGAGATAAACATTTGCAAGGGTGAGAGGGAGATAATTCATTTGTTCCAGGGACCTTGGATCTACAGGGAATTTTACTTACATTTCTAATCCAAGGACCTGAGTTATTAAATATTTTCCCAGGCCTCTGACAAATTTGTTCATCCTCCTTTTTCAGTTCTCTATTAGCTCTCCTGGAACTTCTTGTCCATGTGCATGAAATTATCAACCAGCCATAAACTGCTACCTTCCAAACCTACTACATTTTGTGTATATGAATACCATTACATTACATGTAATAGTAATATGATTTCTTCTGGGGAGGAATTCAGTGTTCTGTATCCAGCCTACACTTATATCCCAACCAGATGTTTCACAAGGTCACCCGACTGAGTACTCCAGGACCAAATTCATCATCTTCCTCTCCCCAGTGTCCTGTCTTTTTTTTTTTTTTTTTTTTTTGGTAGAGATGGGGTCTCATCATGTTGGCCAGGCTGATCTCAAACTCCTGACCTCAAGTGATCCACCCGTCTCACCTTCCCAAGTGCTGGAATTACAGGCATGAGCCACCACGGCCCAACCTTTCCATCTTCTTCTCTATCTTAGATCTCACTACTGTTTCCTCAGTTGCCCAAGACAGCCTGAATCATACTTCTATTACCTCACATCTAATTGGTCATCAGGTTCTGTTCCAACAACACCCAAATAAATCTACATCCTCCTCCACATTCCCGCTCCACTACCTTAGCTCAAGAGCTGACCCTCTCTCCTGGAATATTACAAAACTTCCTTGTTGGCCTCCAGAGCTCTAGACCTCACTATCTTCTTCTCTTCCTTTCTCTGAAAAACTCCACAGGGTTATCCCCCACACCATCTCCCCACTCACCACCCCCCAAAAAACAGACCTGGTCACCTCATTTCCCAAGCTCAAAATTCTTCAGCAACTCCTCCTGGCTAACAAGATAACATAACCTCCTTACCACGGCGTACGATGGTCTATATGACCGGGCCCTGTCTATACAGCTGGCCTCACTAAAGAATGAGCTGTTTAACCTGAGCACATTTTCAAAAGAATTCATGTTTATCTCTAAGTATAATGAAAATAATTGAGTTCATGTTGGTAAAAATATTTCCAACATATATGAATTGTGTCTTTCAAACAGATAGCTCCAGACATAATCCCACCTCCGATGGCACAGGGCCACCGTTATGGATCCCAATTCCTGGGCTGCACTGCAGGCATGAGGCCCTCGGGGGTCTCCCCGGCGGGTAGGCCATCCACCTCTTCACTCACACCCCAGAATTAGAGGTGGTCCGTCTGCTGATGTTACCACTTCTTTTCAGTTTGCCTGTCAAATTCTACCAACACCCCCTCAGCTTCTGATAGTCTCTCCATTGGACTCTATAGATACAATAGCCCATGTTAAATTTACCATCTTCCTGTTACATATCACTCTCAATCAGTGGGCTCTCAGCTGAGGGCTTGGAGCTGGGTCAGCCCTTTCCTCTGGATTGGAGTGCATGGGCTCCTAGCAGCTCGGCTTCTCTCCCTGCTTCCTCTTCCTGTAAATGACTGTGTTCTTGGGAGTTGAGGCAATCAATTCACTAGCTTGAGTGGTGGGGTCTACTGTACCTCAAGGTTTACTGAACTGACTTAGGAGTTTATCTATGTGTTTGTAAAAGAGCAAGGAAAAGGACTCCAGAAACTCCAACCCATGTCCTTGTTTCCCTCTTAACCCACGTGTCTCTCTGAAGTTCTCCTCAAACAAAGGTGGAGGCTGCTCCTCCAGTGACCCTAGGAGGTCCCAGCCTGGCCCCTCAGTGGTTGCCACAGCTGATGCATGACCTGACTGCCAGCAGCCGTGCAAACAGATTGCACTGATCCAAATGTCACAGGCTTGTCCCTGATCCCAAGGAATACTGAAAGGGTCAGATGTTGTGGGTTGTATAAAGAAATCAAAATACCTCCCATACTAAGTAAGTATGGAGAAAACCAGCTCCTGTGAGCATACACTCAACATTAGTTTGCTAGATTTGTCCCTATGGACATTGATTTGTTTTTCTCCCCAGGAGAATGAATACAAGGGAGAATCTTTCTGACAGTGTTGTGATTATAGCAAGAAGAAATAACTGCTCTGATTGAAAGCATATTGTCACATAGCCTGAGTGTGTATATGTATGTCTGTATCCTGCACGTCCTAAACTAAACCCTGCGAAGGTTTGTATCATACCATAGCTCCTAGCATTGTGCTCTGAATGAAAATATGTGAAATAAATTTCTTAATGACTTCCCAAAATATTCAAGTGATTTAAGTTTTATCTGGTAGAATGACCCATTTAATGTGAACCGTCGTCTTGACGGTGCTGTGTGTGGTAAGCAGAGGCGCATGGTATTTGCCTGGGAGATATAGTATATATCAGGGTTGCTGGAGAAAGGATGAGGTCCTTTAGGAGCCACATAGCTTTGCATGCCACATGAACTCTGGGTTGAAGATTGACTCAGAAGGCATCACCCCACTTACTGAGTCACGCAAATGCCTCTTGCAATACCTGCATTTTCCCAATCATGGTCTTTGCCAAACCAGATCCTTCTATGAGTATTAACAGCTGGCAATAAATATTTCATGGGGCATCAGAGGGGAACAGAGTGTAAACACCTGGCTGTGACTGGCAGAAGACAAGGACATAGGCAAAGCTAGGACTTGACAATGAGAGAAGGGATGGAGGTTGGTGTAGGAGCAGATGGTGAGGGTTAGTTTTCTTTTTTTTTTTTTCCTTTTTCTTTTTT
>NW_016803927.1:827509-837450 GCF_001698545.2 Rhinopithecus bieti
CGCCCAGCTAGTTTTTTTTTGTATTTTTAGTAGAGACGGGGTTTCACCATGTTAGCCAGGATGGTCTCGATCTCCTGACCTCGTGATCCGCCCGTCTTGGCCTCCCAAAGTGCTGGGATTACAGGCTTGAGCCACCGCGCCCGGCCGAGGGTTAGTTTTCTAGAAAGGAGCAGTGCAGACTCTGAGGGTTCCATGGCTGTCCAAGAGACCAGACAGGAAGAGAATTTCATGTATGCAAAGAGGCTCAGTGAGTGATGGCTCAACCTGAGGCAGAGGAACATGAAGAACAGGGAGGTCAGCATCCCTCCCTGTGACTTGGCCACATAAGTGGCAAATGTGACTGTGGTCATGGATCTGAGGGAGGCATCGTCCTCTGCCCAGATCACCTGCCTTCTGCAGCCTGACAGCAGGAAAGCATGGGGAGACAGGGGCAGGGAAGGCTTCCAAGCGGTTGTTACCAAAAGGGAGGTGACTTCATCTTTTTCCCCAAATCTTTCTATTTTGTTTCTGGAACTGCTACCCCTTTCCATCTATGCCATCCTTACAGTTTCATCTTAAGTCTGGTGATTCCCAAAAGTATATTTCCAGTCTATCAATCACTCTGAATTTCCCAACATCTACCAGACATTCCTGCTTATATGTATTGCTGCTACATCAAGCACCACATACACACAACAAAACTCTTCATTCTTTCCCCCACAGAAGCAGTTCCCTCTTCCATGCCCATTTTCTCATCCTGGTCAACAGAGCTATTATTCCTCCATTCTTTCAGGATAGAACCCTTGGAACCAATTTTGAATTCATGTCTTCTCTTCACCTTAAACCTGGGATCCTTCATCCCTCATCCCACTCAGGCCCCAAGTCCTGTTGGTTCCACCTCTAAAATCTCTCTCCTTTCTCTTCACTGTACCAACCTTGCCTAAGCCTTTTGTGCTTCAGGCACAGACCATGAAATCAGCCTTCTAGCTGATGACTCTGATTCCCATGGCACTCTATATCTGTACTGTCCACTGCTTTCCAGCTATCCTTCCAAAAGTGCTGCTTTAGTACAGTGATTTTCTTCTCCAAGAACCCCAAGGGTCATATAGCCCAATCTCGACACTAGACCATGAACCCCCTACCCCAGAGTCTGGTCCACATGCTCACTTCCCAAAGCTCCCAATGGGTACCCTCTGGGCCTCCAACATGGCTCCTCTCTGTCCGTCATAGACACATGGCCATAGCCCACCTCTGTGATTTGGTTCAATTCTCCCACATGTCCTGCCCTGGAACCTCTCCCTGCCCATCTGTCCAGGTGAGGTCTAAGTCTGGCTCATTACCTAAAGCTTTGTTTGTTCATCTGGGTCTTCCAAGAAGCAGACACCAAGATGGGATTACACAGGCCAGGATTTTACTAGGGAAAGTATCTTTGACAGGAGATGAGGATGGAGCCAGAGAAGGCAAGTCTGACCCTGAGTGAAGGAGACAGGGAAGAGAGTTCGAGTGGAAACGTCCTAGACAGCGTTCACTCAGTCACTGGCTCAGAGCAGCCGGAGGGCAGCTTTGGCCTTGGAACAAACACTGCTCTGGATTTCAGAGCCCAGCTGCTTGGGCTCTCCATCAAGAACGTGCGTGCAGTTGGAGATCTGCAAAGGGCATTACCATGGTACCCACACCTGGTTTAATGCCATGGGCCCATGTGCGTCTCTTCATTCTGTGAATTCATACTGCACCCAGAATCAATACCTGCCTCATCTGGAACTTCATTACTTTTACCTCAACTGTGTGTTTTATCTCCCCAAACTCCTTGAATCAGGTACCACGTCTGATGCTTCTTCCGTGGGCCCCACCATCTGGGAATACTGAAGACATTGCTGCAGAGACAGGTGCTCGGTAAATGCTGTCAGACTCTGAGTCATGCATCCTTGGTTCATTACGGAAAGGCGCTGGGCACTGATTCATCAGGAGAATGGTAAAACCACTCCTATCTTATTTCTGATAGATTTGCTTGCAGATTAATAGCAGCCAGGGGAGGAATACTGTTAAAAATAGCCCTTTTAGTAACAAGAGGGACTCAGAAATTTAGCAATGCAGATTATGGATAAATTGGAAAGCAAAGAAGAAGGAGAAGAAGGAGGAGAAAGAAGAAACCCAATGAAAGAACGCTTCTCTGTTCCGTTATTATGGATACAAACATAAAGAATAAGCCAGTCATGCTTCCATTTCTAAGGGAGGAGGTGGAGGTGTTGCAATCACCAGCTGTGTTTTGTTGTGTACAGGGATCCACAAAAACAGTCCTGTGGCAACTATACAAAGTGGCAGGCTGGCCAGATCATGGGAAAACAGCTTCCCAAAGAATCTCAATTCTAAATTTATGTTTTTTAATTTAAACAAGACTCACCATATTTTTAAGTATTGTTTTGCGTGAACTAGTGTGAGAAATGTTGAGGAGCTCTGGGAGGAATATGAAGAGTACTTCCTATTTTCACCCAGGCCCATCAATGGCCGTCACCCGTCTTTGTTTCCAGCAATGACAAAGCACATTCTGTATATCGTCTATGAAGCTGCTTCCCGTCTCTCCATTCCAAGATGTTAGAGCCAGGGCCAGGCTCACAGAGCCTTCCTGAAGATGCAAGAGTAGGATTTCAAAAGCCTTGCATTTCAGACTCGAGCTCCACTTTATTGAGATGATTTAGGTAAAACTTCCCAAGTTTTCCTGCCTACAGACAACAGTCATTTGTCAATTCTATTTTAAAATATAGATGATTTTAATGTATTAAAATACATAGAATGTAATATATTAATATGTAATTTAATATATTGATTAATATATTTAATACATTTTAATATATTAAAATAATATTTCTATTGATCAACAATTCCTGAGACTTACTTTATTAAAAATATTAGCATCAAGATTTACTCATTTTGCATATTATTGGGCTCAATTTGCCAATATTTAGTAAGGATTTTTGCCACTATGTTCATGAGGAACATGGTGGTCTATAATTTTCTTTTCCTGTAGTGTTTTTATCTGGCTTCAGTATCAAGATAATGCTGACATCAAAGATGAAAGAACAATTTGGTAATTGTTCCCTTTTTTTTTTTTTTTGAGATGGTATCTCACCCTGTCACCCAGGCTAGAGTGCAGTGGTGCTATCTTGGCTCACTGCAAGCTCCGCCTCCCAGGTTCAAGCAACTCTCATGCCTCACCCTCCCAAGCAGCTGGGACCACAGGCACATGCCACCACGCCCGGCTAATTTTTTGTAGTTTTAGTAGAGAAGGGGTTTCCCATGTTGGCCTCGAACTCCTGACCTTATGTTATACGCCTGCCTCAGCCTCCCAAAGTTCTGGGATTACAGCTGTGAACCCCGTGCCCGGCCCTCTTTTATTTTCTTAAAGAGTTTGTGTTAGGATGGTAACATTTAAAATCTCCAGCTGTGATTGTGGATTTACCTATGCCCCTCCTTTAATTCTGCCAGGTTTTGTTTCATATTTTTTGAAGCTCTGTTTTGAAGCATATACACAGTTGGGATTATTAAATCTTCCTAATGAAATGTCACTGTCTTTGTTAATACTCCTTTCTTGAAGGCTACTTTTTCTTACATTAGAATGGCCACATCAGATGCTGTGTAATCAGTTTTTATTGTATATATTTTCCCTTCCCTTTTCTGTCCACCTGGCTCTGTCTTTGTCCTTCAAGTACATATTTTCTAGACAATATATATTTGAGTATTCCTTTTAAATAGCTTAACAATCTCTGCCTTTTAATGAGGGTGTTTAGTTCATTTACATTAATGTAATTTTCACATCGTTGGGTTTAAGTTGACCATTTTGTTATGTGTTTTCTTGTTTTCCCATCTGGTTTTGAGCTTGGTTCTTCCTTCCTTGCCTTCTTTTGGGCTAATCAAATGCTTCCTAATATTCTATTTTAATTCTTCAATTGTATTGTTTTAGTGTTTACTCTAGATAATCTATTTAGAATTAATATTGTACAATTTTACATAAAACATAAGAATCTTACAACAGTAAAATTGCATTAACCTCCATCGTTTGTGCTCTTCTTATTACATATTTTACATCTATGTAAAAGAAAATCCTGGAAAATAAAGTTATTATTTTGCTATAAGCAGTTTTTTCAAAACAAAATCAGGAGAAAAAAGAGATTCTTTCATTTTTGCACACATATTTATTCTTTCTGGTGTTTTCTTATTCCTTTTGAGAATTCAAGTTTCTATCTATTGTGATTTTCTTTAACAGTTGTCTTTAGCATTTGTCATAGGCTAGGTCTTCCTGTGATTAATACTATCAACCTTTTAAAAAATATCTTTATTTTATTCTCAGTTTTGAATGATTTTTCACTGAAAATGGAATTCCAGATTGGCAGGATTTGTCCCCTTCAGCATTTAAAAAGTGTGATTCCATGGACGGGGATCATCCAGTGAGAGGCACAGCTTCTGTGCAGATTCAGGTGTGGGCATCAAAGTGCAGCAGCTGGGGCCAACACTCAATTACATCACCTGGGGAAGGAGGCACGCCAGGTGCAATCTCGGATGCCACACCCCTCCAGAGAATGTTTTTATTTTAGATGTTGATTTTTCCAGTTCTATCTTACCTTAAACTTTTCCACATTTTTTTACAGTTTTTGTTTGCTTATTCCAACATCGAATCATCTTGAGGTCTGTTTCTGTTGACTGCTATTTTTCTTGATTATGGGTCACAGTTTCCTACTTTATCACAAGTCTAGTCATTTTATATCATATGTTAAGTGTTGTGGATGGTATTTTGTAGGGAACATGTATTATGCCATTTTTTATTAATGGATAGTGAGGATTTTCCTGGCAGCATATCTTTTTGGTTCTGCCAGGTGTGGTTTTATTCTTTGCTAGGTTGGGTCTATTTTGGTTCTGAACTTAATCACAGGGTGTTTCCATTGCTCTGGGATATGGTCTTTCTCCTAAGGAATGACCTTTCTGGGGTCTCAACTGAATACACAGGTCAATAAGGTGTCTCCGCTCGGGCTGGGGCAGATCTGCAAACGTCTGCCAACACTGCACGGCCTCTTGTGTCATTGCTTATGGCTCATCTCCACAGCAAGCCATCTTTGCTAGGCCTGTGGAATCTCCACCTGCACAGACCAGCCATCAGTCAGGAAATGGTGAATCTCCACATAGACTCCTGGGCAGCCACTCCCCATTATTTTAGCTCCCTGTTCTTTAGCACCTGCCCACACATCCCAGCTGCCTCACCCACCCCAAGCTCCAATTTCTGCCTGTTCAGCTCAGTGAGACCACCATTCACTTGGACTCCACTCTCTGATGCCGTAGCAGAAAAGTCCCTCCACACAGAAAGCCAAGGCCCCGAGGGCCACCTCGCGTGTCCCTGTTTCTCAAGGTCACAGTCCTGCGGTTTCTCCTGTTTTATAATTGCCTTTGGCAGGACGGCTTGTCCTCCACCAGTGATTCCACCATGGCCAGAAACGAAAGCACAATTTCCCATCTTTAAAATGTTTTACTTGGAAGAAAACGCTTCTGGGAGCTGGGAAAATTTTTTACCAACCAATGCAAAGCTTTGTGGTGTAAGAGGTAGTTAGCTGTTTGGAAATGGAAACCTCAAATGTCTCTGGTTTCTTACCTCTATTGATCATGATGGTTGTCACAAACATAATTTGTATTGCGACATTATATTCTTTGTAGTACATTCTTGAAATTGCACAGACGAACTTTTCATTGTGGAAAAATCCAAATACATATATACAGAGTGGAGAATAATGACCTCCCATGTTTCCACCAACTTGCTTTAACAACTGTCAACTTATGAACAATCTCATATGCTCGGTGCCCGCAGCGCCTCTCCCTAGATGGCTCTGAGGCAAGTCCCAAACAACAGATTATTTTATCCATACATATTTCTAAAGACACTGACTCCCTCTTTTAAATAAAACCACAATGTAATCTTGTCTCACTATTTCCTCAGCAACACTAAATATCCAGTGAGTGTTCACATTTCGCTAATTGTGCTGTAATTTTTAACCCTTTATTTATTTGAACGAGGATCCTACAAGGCCCCTGTCCTGTGATTTGCTAAAATGCCTCTCATGGCTCTTTGAATCTGGAGTTTCCTGCCAATGTGTTTCCTTGTTTTTCCTTCTAACTCTCAGAGCTTCCCATAGTCTGTACTTTGCTGATCACTTCCGCAATTGCAGACCTGTGGTGTCACTTAACGTGTTCCTCTGTTGTCTGTATTCCTATAAACTGGGATAGACCCAGATGCCTAATTGGAATCAGGCTCACATATTTGGCAGGTTTATTTCATAGGTGGTGTTGGTTATTTCGTTGGCGTAGTTCCCCAGTTCCCTACCCCCACCCCCCGCAACTTTCTTTCCACGTCCTGACCACAAATCGCAGAATGCCTTGACAGCTCTATGACCCTCTTAGCTGCAGGTTCTCCCCTGCAGGCTTGAACCCAAACTGGGGCCTTGAACATTTGCAGGCACCAAATAAGGTATCTGGGTTGTTGTCCAAAATACCGAGAGAAACTGGCCCTGGCCCTGAGCCCAATTCCCTACACCCTCACATAAACTCCACGCCCTGGCCCTCCCTACGTAGAATGCTTCTTTCCTCTCACTGTCCTTCACGAGGATATGATGTAGCCTACCCTGTGAGTTCCCCTAATAAATGCTGTGGACTCATCACCCTGGCGTCTAGTGCTTTTTTCTCTGGAATCCCAACCAGTTCCACCTTAGGGTGGTTTGGGGGTTCTCCCTTGTAGGAACTCCCCTGCCACCATTTTTGGGGTGACTCCAGCCACAGGTTTGGCAGGATGAAACAGTTGGGCACATGTGTCTGGTCTTCCTCTTTATGTAGGAGAGGCAGGATAGGTGCTTGACTCTTTCCCTTTATTTATGAGTTTTCAAAATAATGAACTGGCTCCCTAGTGCCTCCCAAAGGTAATCCATGATCTTCCAATATCACTAGGAACTCATGGATCAAACCCATTTGGTACGTTTCTATCTGTCGCAGTCAGCACCTTTTCGATACTCACGTTGTGCCATCCTTGACCAGTGGGGGTCTCAAAAGTTGACTCCTGAGTCCTAACACGGCCCTAGCTGTCTCTAATGACTTCCTTGCTTTCTAATTTTTGTATTTTTAGTAGAGACGGGGTTTCGTCATGTTAGCCAGGCTGGTCTTGAACTCCTGACCACGGTGATCCGCCTGCCTCGGCCTCCTGGAGTGGTGGGATTACAAGCGTGAGCCACCATGTCCGGCCTAAATGACTTCTTTCATGAAATCTGTCTTACCTGCTAGACGGTGAGCATTAGGAAGTGAGGATACACCTATCATATTCTGTGCTGTATATATAGTGCCTAGCATAGTACCTGGCTTGTGTGGATTAAAAATGGTTGTTGAGTAAATGAATGAACAGACATGGTTCTAAAATTTTGGATGAGAGGGATTTAAAATATGTACTTGTCTATGTAGCTATTAGTAAACTTATCAGTTAAAGTTTTTTTAACGAGGCAACATGCCTATGCCTGAAGGACACTTACCCACGCACATTCCATTTTATATTTCTTGCTAGAAATCTGCATTCCTGTGATGACACTAAACTGTGTTGGCTGCCAGCCGCTGTGTGTGTTCTCCCCCATAACTAAGGCAGGACAGACTGCCCCGGGCCAGCGAAAACGCTGCGGGCAAAGGACTACTACGGGCCAAGTTGCTTCCGAGGATTACTTAACAATATGTGCTGAAGCCTGATGATAGTGAACTGCTCATTCCAAAATGTATACAAGGACATTCTCTGTCACACAGCTCATCAGAAGTGCTAGAAAAAGCAACCTAATGTTAGAAATCGCATTGTTGGGTAGATCCCAGCAAGATCTCCCAGACTGCAGCAGCCCTGAGAACAAACCACCCTCACCTTGCAGTGTGTCCTCTCAAAAGCCTGGAGGATCAATATTCTCTACTATCACTACCCATCTTAAAAGATGAACCAGGAGCAGTGGTTCAGTATTAGCTCTTTCAGAGTGTGTGGCAATTTTATAGAAATAACTATTACGGCTACTGAGAATGGACTATTTGATATTTCGATATTTCCTAAACTATTGTAAAACAAAAAAAAAAAAAACTTTGTCGTTTAGGAAATAAGCCTGTTTGGGATACTTACAAATCTGTTCCTCCCTTAAACAATAAGGGGAAAAAACTATGGCCCAGGTCGGATTGGGGGGTGGCAGTGGGCCATGAACATCTGTGGGCTGGGTAGGGCTGTGCAGATTGGGAATAACAGAGAGAAGGCTGGCTGGGGTGAGGAGACTGCTGGAGTCAGAGCTTGGGAGCTGTGTGTGTGCTTGGGAGCTGTGTGTGTGGGCTTCACAGCCATGGGACCTCCACATCCTTCGGTCCATCATAGGGCAACCCTAACTCAACGACAATCAAGATGGCAGGATAGGGCTTGCAAAGGAGGAGTCAGCGTGGAGAAAGGGGCGAAGGTACTCTAAGAGGAGAGACTGGTACTGGGACAGTGCTATCATCCAAGCAGAGGGGAATACCCTCTGCAAAGGAAATTACCAACCCAAATGCCAGAAATCGGTGACGAATTGAGGGCGGCAAGAGTATCCCTTGTCTTCAGTATCCAGGCGGGGCGGCTCCCTAGAGCTACGGGGTGGATGTCAGATTGCAATGCGTCAAAGAGTTAAGTGAGAAGCAAGTAGAAGGTGAACGCAAAGGTTTTCCAGAAGCAAGACCCTGGGAGAAAAGAGGCAGGGTGACCACAGGAGATACATATGGGGTTAAGTGGGGTTCCGACAGAGGAAAAGACAGCTGGAGGGAAAAGCTGGCAGCGTCTGAGGAGAGGCCCCTGCTTCAGCAGCCGCGGCGGGGTGGGAGGCAGCCCAACAACACTGGGTGCGGGAGGTCCGGGGAAAGGCTGGAGCAGGGAGCCAACAGGGCGCACGGGAAGAGCATGAATATGGAGACCTGAAGGGCTTGTGGACGTTTTCTCCTGTGGTTCTCAGCAGCCTGTGGGTGGAATGAGAAATGAGAGATGGCTAAATCGACCCCGGGCTAAAGTTCATCAGGGGAGAGGCAGCAAGGAGGACAGTTGGGTGGAGGAGGGGCCGGCTGGTCAGAGAGATCTGTCAAAACGCAGCCACCACAGTGAGCCACTGCACTTGGCCTGGGTGACAAAGCAAGACTCAAAACACAACCAAATGAAAAACGCAGCCTGCAGGAGCTGGGATGAGGGAAGAAAAGGAGGTTAGTGGGGCCATGGGACTGGGAGGAAACGAAGGGGTGGAGAAGGAGACCAGTGGAGCTCGGGAGTGAAGGGGGATGAGGGATACGTTCAGGAAATTGAATATACAAATTTAACAGAGGTCTGATGAGTTGGCCTCAGAGTCTGAATGCATTCATTTCAGCGGCATGTAACAGAAAACCCCAAAATAATACTTTTTTCTCACTTAAAGGAAGTCTGGAGGAAGGCACTTCGCCATCCTCTTGTAGCTCTGTAGGCAGCCACCTGTTTTCTGCTGGACCATCCCAGCACATGGCCTCTCTTCTCAAGGTCCCCTCATTATTTAAGACGGCTGCTGTGCACCAGCCATCACATCCATGTTACAAGCAGCAGTACAAAGGAAGAAGAAAAGAGACAAAGGCTGTACCTCCCAGCTGAGTCAGCCCTCTTTGAGGAGACTTCCAGGAAGCCCCACTCAACACGTTCCTTTCATCCTTTTGGCCAGAATTTAGTCACTACACCTAGTGACAAGGAAGGCTAGGAAAACTCCTTTTTATTCAAGGTGGCAATGGTCCAGGCTAAAATCAGGGTTCTCTCACTCAGGAAGGAGGGCATGGTGGCTAATGGGAAGCCTAGCATCTCTGGCACAGAGATGGGAGCCAATTCTGATGTAAGAGCATGCCATTGCTGCCCAAGGTTTACAGGTAACTAGAACCACTTTTTCTGGCTG
>NW_016803927.1:838669-875023 GCF_001698545.2 Rhinopithecus bieti
CAGAGATGGGAGCCAATTCTGATGTAAGAGCATGCCATTGCTGCCCAAGGTTTACAGGTAACTAGAACCACTTTTTCTGGCTGTCTTCTGGAAGCTGTTTTTCCAGGTGCAAGGGGAGTTTGCCAAGCCCAGGAAGTTCCCATGGGTGAGTTGGGGAGGAAGCCCTCACAGTGATTCTTAGTGCAGTCATTCGGAAGAGTCAATATATTTAGCTGCCTAAAAATAAGGCACCAGCCTTACTTTTTTAGTCTGGCTTTAGGATGGAGTGAATATTGGACAGACAGTCTTTAAAAGATCTGAACCAGGATAGGGAGTTGCAGTGGGAATTCAGTGCCTTCCCCCTGACACCCTCTGTCTGGCCTGTCCACTCACCCACCATTCGCCACAGGTCGGGTCAGACAGCCGAGTCTCTGTCCCTGCCCCGCTGCCTCTGAAGTTCATTCATCCCTAAGCCAGAGAGGAGAAATGCATCCATCCCAAGAATGCAAGGACCGGAAGACCCTGTCAGTCCCATCCTTCTCTGCTGACAGACCTCCGTGTGGCCTGCCCGTGCAACATTTGGGACTTGAGTCAGGGCCTCTCCAGCATCTTTGGGGCTCCTGGTCCCACGCACATGGAAGCAGACAGAGGGTACTTGGGCCCTGACTCCAGTAAAGTGGGAGAGACCAGGCTTGATGACTTAAGACCTCTTGCCACATTTCACAAACCAAGGCTTTCTTTATGTCCAAACCTGGTCACTTTTCTGTGTTTCTTCTAGGATATGTTTTCTTTAGCAACACCAGGCCCAGGGAAAAGCTGTAATCTACATTTGCACTATAAAATGCAATCAGTTATTTACACAACTCACAAAATGAAGCAATTAAAAAAACTGACCCTGCTAAATAAGTTAATAAAATTTATTAAATACAATTTAAAAAATAAATTTTAAAACTGAACCCTCATCCTCCTGTTGTGGTGAATAATGACTATCACTCTATGCTACAGTTATTTTATACATCTTAACTTTCTGTTCAATTCTACACCCTGAAAAAAGACCATATCTGATTTGTATTTATATAAATTAATTTACACGGAGTTATATAAGTACATTTATATGAATATGATTTTATATGAAGTAATAGTGTACTATTAATGCTAATTAAATGAGTTCCTGAAATGGTCCCCTTTTGGACCTTTTATTCCAAAGTGCCATGAAGATTCAAAGGAAAGCTCATAATTTTGCAAGATTTTCAATTAAGTTTAAAGATTCAAGGTAAATGCATGTTTCTAAAGCCAGGAGAGAAGTCTGTGTGTTCGCTGGAGTGTTGGAGCTTCAGGAATGCATCTTCAAGCCTTCCTGGGCAATTTTCCAGCTTCCATTACATAAGCCACGGTGCCGGAGGCTGCTGTGAGGGGCCGTGTCTGTGCGCATGCGAGCAGCTGTTATGGCTCCACGGGGCTGGTGTGCCCGGGGTTTGCAGTGTGCCCGGGGTTTGCAGGCACTCTCAGGCACAGACTCTCTCCTTTCTACTATTGTATGGAAACAGTTGAGAGGAAACAAATCCACTGATTTGTTATATTAGAGAAACTACTGTTTAATTGATGAGGGTTTTCATTTCATAGAGAGAGAGAGAGAAGCATTCAATGCCCAAATGTTCTTGGCATCCCCCTGCAGCACCTGCCTGATGGAGCCATGCTCTGTGGGGCCACCGGGGCCAGGGCCAGTGCTGCAATTCCCCACCCAAGTAGAACACCCGAGAGCAGCTGGCAGAAGCAGCGGTGAGCTCTGTTTACTGTCTGCAACTGCAGAGCACGTCAGTAGGAATAAGTTAAACACTGTTTACTTTCCATAATGAAGGCAAATGGAATTGGCTGAGGAAAGGCCCAATCAGTGTAGCCCAAATTCGTAGAAACTCAAAGGACAGCGTCCCTTTGGTTTCCAGATTCTTGAAGCCCCTTTGTTTTTAAACTCTCTTTTTCTTCTTTACTTTTTTTTTTTTTTTCTTTTTTTTTTTTTTTGAGCAGAGTCTCTCTCTATGCCCAGGGCTGGGTGCAGTGGCACAATCTCTGCTCACTGCAACCTCCGCCTCCCCTGGGTCAAGTGATTCTCCTGCCTCAGCCTCCCAAGTAGCTGGGATTACAGGCGCACATCGCCACGCCTGGCTAGTTTTTTGTATTTTTAGTACAGATGGCGTTTCACTGTGCTGACCAGGCTGGTCTCAAACTCCTGATTTCATGATGCATCCTCCTTGGCCTCCCAAAGTGCTGGGATTACAAGCGTGAGCCACTGCGCCTGGCCTGCAGCTGTCTTCTCTAACTATGAACTTGGTGCTTGCTGGTCCAAATTCCTGGATGGCTCTGTCCAGCAGAATTTTCAGTCAGGACAAAAGTGCTTTACGTTTGTGCCGCCCAGCACGGCAGCCACTGACCAGTGTGAATACTGGGCACTCGTAGTGTGGCAGGGGTGACTGAACTTTCAATTGTATTTCACTTTAATTAATTAAAACGCAACGTCAAAAGTCACATGTGACTAGTGGCTACCACGTATAGACAGGGCAGATTTACAATATCAAAAGAATTTTTTGCTCACCTGAGGAAATATGACTATTTCATGTAGTGGCTCCTAAAAGTTGGTTCCCTGTCTGTACTGATGCAGAACCACAGCTCAGATAAAGGCTGGGGATCTGTGACTCTACTTTCCACCAAAACAACAGGTTTTCCCTACGGTCCGCTGGAAATGTTGCTGATTCAAAGCTTCTCTGAGTGACATGGTCACTCAAAAATTCAGAAAAGCATGAAACAGAAAAAAGATCCACATTAAACATTAAGACAGGACTATATTTATCAACAGCTGAGTGGAATCACATACCCTCCCACAGAAACACCTTTACAGTTTTTACAGGCAAGCAATGAAAATGCTTGTTTTTTTCCATCAAGTTATATAGGAAGTAAATGCCACAAATAGAGGCGTGCCTTCGTAGGAAGACTGAACAATACAATGGTTAAAAAGGCACACTTTGTCCGCATCAGATTTAAAAATGGCTTCCAAACTTTTGAGTCCTATGGGCAAGTTGTTTAACCTCACTCACCCTCAGTGTGGCTATCTGCAAAATTACAGTACCTACTTCATCGGGTTGCTGTGAGGGTTAAAGAAGACAATGGTTAACATGGTTTTCATCCACACATGGTAAACATTCAATAAACGGTAGCTACTTTCATCTTTACCCGCCACAAAGTGAAGACTAATAATAATGTAGAGTGGTCCAGAGGTGCTTCCCATACACTAATCATTCACTAATATTCTTAGACATTTGGGGACTGTTAAACCAGACTTGCTAATACTTCTAGTTGTGCACGCAGGCGTTATCTCTCCAGGCTGTGTGCCCTGGAAGAGTCTCTCTCTGCTTATCTAGCAGGTGGTCTATGGCTCAGTAAACAGAGTGTCTCACTCGGATACAAAAAATCACAGAGCTTGAAGAGTAAATTAATAGATAAAGCATGATTGTTTCCTAAATGCCAAGGCCTTTGGGGATTTATCTGTCTTTACCCTATAAAAAGAGAGTGAATATCATGTACTCTGTCTTAAGGACAATACCAAGAGCTGACATTTTATCCACTTATATAGGAAATTCCAAACTTGCTTTTCAAAGACTAAGCCAGAGGTTGCTTTTAAATTTTCTTTTTAGAACTATTGTATAATGGGCCGGGCACATTGGCTCACACCTGTAATCCCAGCACTTTGGGAGGCCAAGGTGGGTGGATAACCTGAGGTCAGGAGTTAGAGACCAAACTGGCCAACATGGCAAGACCCCCGTCTCTACTAAAAATTCAAAAATTAGCTGGGTGTGGTGGCACGTGCCTGTAATCCCAGCTACTTGGGAGGCTGAGGCAGGATAATTGCTTGAATCCGGGGGATGGAGGTTGCAGTGAGCTGAGACTGTGCCACTGCACTCCAGTCTGGGTGACAGAGCAAGACTCCATCTTAAAAAAAAAGAAAAAAAAAAAAGAACTATTGTGTAATGATCATATTTAGAAGAACTAGCAGGATAAAAGTGCATTAAACATAACTTGGGACACATTGCTGTATATCTGCATTTCACAGGAAAATTCTTATCCTGACTTGGTAATTTAGAAACACATGAGCATGTTTACACACACACACACAAATGTGTGTTCACATCTTCCCTCCTGCTCTTGAATGTCGCAGGTGAAGAAGAAGGAGTAGATGGAAAGTAAAAACACACCCAACGTTAAAGGTTTACTTTTTTAAATTTTTTAATTTTTTTTATTTTTTGAGATACAGTCTCCCCCTGTCACCCAGACTGAAGTGCAGTGGCCCAATCACAGCTCACTGCAGACTCAACCTCCTGGCCTCAAGCAATCCTCCCATCTCAGCCTCCCAAAGTGCTGGAGTTACAAGCATGAGCCACTGCATGCAGCTAACTGGAAAGGTTTAATAAAGGTTTAATGGAAAAGTTTAAATCTCAATTTGATTAGAGCCATCAGTTTTTAATCATTCCTTGCTTCCTAAATAAAACCTTCCTCTGAAAGGGTTCTCACAGTGCAGCTCACGAGGTACCACATAAGCAACGGTGTCCTCTGCTGCCTTGCACCCTGTGTGACCCTCTCTCACTGAACAATGGGAAACATTGAAACTGACTTTTTCAAGTTATTTTATGCTGTGTTTTAGCCTTGGAACACAAAAGTTGGTAAAAAGGAACAACCTGCATTTCAGCAAAGTAAAATAAAAACATTTTGCCATCTTCCACCTTGGAAGACCCACTGGGATGCTAACTGGGTTTTAAATGCATGGCACAACCTCCGTTCCTCTGTTCCTCCTGTCCATGACTATGTATTATGATGACCTGTGCTGCTGGAAGCTGGCCAGGCCTGGGCAACAACCACCAGGGGCTGGGAAAGCTCGGATCCCACCCCCAAGTACTGAAGATCCAGAAAACCCCAGAACAAGCCCCTGAAGCAGAGGAGGGACTCCTTCAAGTGCTCAGACCTCTCTCCCCTCCTGACCTCCTTCCTTCCCACTCGCTTATCACTCAGCCACCATTTACTGATCACACCATGCAGGGCGCAGGATGCAGGACAAAAAGACAAGTCAGGTGCACACCCTGCCTTTCAGGAGACTGCAGTCTAATGAGGGAAGAGAATAAACATCAGCTAGGATCACACTGCTGGGCAAGAGAGGAGCCTGCTGGTGGTGGATGAGACCCGCCATTCTCGAGGTCCCTGCTGCGGGCCATCTTCTTAACTTCTCCCAGGAGGCTGATTCCTTCTGGAAGGCTGACCACAGCACATTCCTCCTGGCTGTGCCGCTGATGCACTCCGCATTTTAATAGAGCCTACAGGCAGCTATCCTTGCTGGGTACTGGGGCTATGAAATTGAAGACAACATGACCTTGTCCCCAAACAGCCCACCATTTGGTGGGAAACAGATGATTTCAACAAAGTAAAATAAAAACGTTTTGCCATCTTTCACCTTGGAAGACCCACTGGGATGCTAACTGGGTTTTAAATGCATGGCACAACCTCCGTTCCTCTGTTCCTCCTGTCCAGGAGTCATGTCTTATGATGACCTGTGCTAAGGCTGACCATCCAGTCAAGGACAAGGTATTCAAGAGCAAGAGATGGGGGTGCTGAGCCACAGAGAGTGCTGGGACCCCGTAGCCCGGGAACCCAGAGACTGCATGCCTGACAATCCCCTGAAAATCAAACTCCATACAAGAGGACCCCAAAAATGTTCATTGTCATTTGAATTCCTCTTTCAAGACGAGAAACATATCAATGACAGCAAAAATCATCCAATAAATGCTGGATTTACTACGCCATTAAAACTCCTTCTCAGAAGCAACCGAAGGAAAATTGTGGGTGTTGTTTTGCTTGGAGTTCGTCTTGGAGTTGTTTGGAGGAGTCGTTTTGCCTTGTTTAATTTTTTAGAATAATGAATAACAGTTGGCAACAGAGAGTGTCAGCACTGCCCTGACACAGCAGTCAAGTTCTCAAACAATCTTTGGGAGCCTTCCAAAACTGGACATTAAAAAAAAAGTACCTTCATTGGGGAAAAGAAAAGGAAAAAAAAAAAAAAGAATCACAATTGCCACCAAGGCTCTACGTTTTTGCAGAAGTCCAGCATTTAAAAGAAACTTCCCTGCATGGCCTACATCTGCTGATTGGTAATTTGTCATTCAGGTTAAAAACAAAACAAGTGGGCATTGTGGTATCATCCTTGATAACATCCCAAGAAAACTCTAGAGCTGGCAAGAGAGGAAAGCAGATAATGGTCAAAGCTGTCATCTGAGTTTTAAAAACACTGTGATTTTTCTTTTAAAGGAACATCTTCAGTTTCCAAGGCCATACACACGGCTCCTAACTGCAGCTTAAAATTTTCCACTGGGCTCCCTTCTGAGAACAAACGCTATTCAATGGCGAGTGCCGGACACCACTGCGCTTTCGAAGGTGGCTGCCAGAGGACACTCAGGACTTCACAGCAGCCGGTAAGCCAGGCTGGGGTCAGTCACACCCCCATCAGAATTATTTTGTTTCTCCTTTGCTTAGGAAAAGAAGAACTCCTCAGATTGGCATCCCAGGTCTTCTACAATCATAATGGATCCTTCTAAGCTGATAGAAATAATATCTTATATGTATTAAGAGCTTTAAAGTTAGTATGTTGCTGCAAAACTAATTGCGGTTTTTATGATTAAAAGTAATAGAAAAAAACACAATTACTTTTGCACCAACCTAATAACAAAATGCACTTTTGCATATGTTGTTTAGTGCTCCAAATAGGGCTCAAAGAAGCGACGTCACCCCGCCTCTCAGATCCAGATGAAGACAATGCTTAGAGGAACCACTTGCGTGCAACCCCATAGGTGACAGGGCAGAGCTCATCCACCCTGGGCTGGGGTTGTAGCCTGTCTTGGGCTGTGGCTCCCACCACTGGGTGCTTCTCTCCGGCCTTCTCTAGAGCTGCCAGTGCCTTCCTGTGCATCTGTGGCTCATGCTCCAGGGAACCTCATTCCCACTTATCTTTGACATCTTGCCTGTGTTTTTCCTCTTCCTCAAAGCCCATTCACATCCCCACAGCCAGCAGGGCCTCCTCTGCTGATCCCCACATGCTGAGGTGTGGCCCTTGGCTCTTGGGCTTCAGTTATCCGTGCAGTGGACAGAAAGGGAAGTGATCGACTCAGATTTGGTTTAGAATCTCAGATCTTCCAATCGTTAACCACATGGCCTTGGGGAAGTTCCTTCTCGTATCTGAATCTCCATTTCCTCACCCCTCAGAGGTGCCCAATCCTGAGCTTACTGAGCACCAGCCCTGCAGGGCCTTGACAAGTACTCAACACAGCTCTCCACTGAAAGAAGTCTGATAAACATCCAGGCACTGAGGCGTGTGGTTAGTATGAGCCTACACAGGTGTATTTATCTCTACTCCCATCTTAAATGCCAATTACACAATGGTGAAGAAAAAAGGTGTAAGTTCATAAAAACAGAGAAAATGAGAGAGGAAAGGAAAGGACAGTGGAGGCGGGGAGACAGATCAGGTTTGAGGGTGATATGAAGACTTTCTGTGTATAGAAGGACAAAGTTTACTTCCACATTCCCCTCCTAAAGAAGCTTCTGGAAGGTGTGTGCTTCAGCAAAATGAAGGTAGAGACCAAGAAAGGAAGACATGGACTCCAGAAAGCACAAGCTCTAGCCCAAGGGAGAGGCAAGGGGAGCCCAGGGGACCACTGGACAGAGGGCCGGAGCACCCCACCCAGATCACAGCCCCAGGGAAAGGGAAAGAAGCAGATGGAACAGATGGACTGTGAGGAGCCATGTCTGGGAACCTGAAAAAATTGTTTCCGGGCATATGACAGATTTGTTGGAAGAGCAGGAAAAGCTGAACAATAGACACATAGAAAACCAAGCAAATGAACACCCCAGTCATGGTTCACTCTCAGGGGAGGGAGGCATTTGCAACCGAAAGAAAATGTAACGTAGAATACAAGTTGGTCCAGATGCCATTATGCTCACAGTTAAAATAATACAAACAACAATATGTATTTGACCAGAGTATGAGCCACAGTCACGTCACGAGCGTGCGGGAAGAGGTGTGGGTGGTGCAGGAACAGTGGGGCTCAGGTCGGAGCTAAACCTTCCACCACCACAGCAGAAAAAGTCAACAGGTCTAAAGCCCGGCAATCAGTAAATGGCATAATAAGCACATTATTTGGAAACATAAAAGTAAACGTCAGAAGAGCTGTAAACAATGAAAGGCGTTGATTGCCTCTGGGACAGGGTACTGGGTGGGAGGAGCAGAGAATCGGGCAGACGACTGAGATGTTGCCCTTGTAAACCTTTTAGTTCCACTTGAATTTTTAAGCTGTATAAATTTATTCCTTTAACAAAAATTTGAAATTGTTAATATTTTATAGTTAATATCTAGTTAGTTAAAGAGTGTGAAATACAATTCAAGCCTGTTTGGATTTTGGTTTTTTTTTTTTTTTTTTTTTTGGAGACAGAGTTTCATTCTTGTTGCCCAAGCTGGAGTGCAATGGTGCAATCTCCGCTCACCACAACCTCCGCCTCTCGGGTTTGAGCGATTCTCCTGCCTCCGCCTCTCGGGTTTGAGTGATTCTCCTGCCTCAGCCTCCCAAGTAGCTGGGATTACAAGCATGCGCCACTAAGCCCAGCTAATTTTGTATTTTCAGTAGAGACGAGGTTTCACCATGTTGGTCAGGCTGGTCTCGAACTCCCAACCTCAGGTGATCTGCCTGCCTGTGCCTCCCAAAGTGCTGGGATTACATGCATGAGCCGTCGCACCTGGCCTAAAGCCTGTGTTTTACAAATTTAAATAATGAAATGGTTTGCCAATATACTTACCAAGATTTGATCTTAAGTGAGACAGAACTGGGAAATAGAACCTTCAAGCTGAAAAGATCCTTAGATACCACCTACCACAATCCTAGAGAAGCATTGTTACTGCCAGTAGCATCTTGTAGCACCTGCTGACCCTGGAGACTTAATGGATTTGGAAGGCAAAACCTCTAAACACTTAAAATTTTAGCTATTAATATTATTTTCATGATAGAGAAGAATTTAGGAAAACTCAAGAAGGGAAAGTCTATTACCTCAAATAAATAAGCTGTTTAGATTGGTTCAAGCTGTTTGCCGACTTTTAAAGCATGTGGTGGCCGGGCATGGTGGCTCATGCCTGTAATCTCAGCACTTTGGGATGCTGAGGTGGGAGGATCGCTTGAGCCTAGGAGTTTGAAACCAGCCTGAGAAACATAGTGAGACCCCATCTCTACAACAAATAAAAATTTTAAAAAAATTTAAAATAAAATTAAATAAAGCATGTGGCTTTGGGAAAGTTACTACAGTTTCTATACTAAGTTTTCTTCATTTATAAAATTAGGATAATCAAGTATCCCAGGATTGCTACAAAGACTGTAACAATATTCATCTTCTTTATTTTTAACATATTGAGTTCCACAGTCAACTAGAATTGAATGAGGTTTAAGACTCTGATCCCACCCAAGAAAGAGCATATGGTTATAAAGAAGGACCCAAAAGGACCGTATTTATGAGCAACTTTGATTGTGTAAGAAAATTCTATAGCGGGCTGGGCCTGGTGGCTCACGCCTGTAATCACAGCAATTTGGGAGGTTGAGACGGGCAGATCATCTGAGGTCAGGAGTTCGAGACCAGCCTGGCCAACATGGTGAAATCCCGTCTCTACAAAAATACAAAAATTAGCCAGGTGTGGCGGCATACGCCTGTTGTCCTGGCTGCTCGGGAGGTTGAAGCAGGAGAATCGCTTGAACCTGGGAGGCAGAGGTTGCAGCGAGCCAAGATTGCACCAGTGCACTCCAGCCTCGGCGACGAGAGTGAACGCCATCTCAAAAAAAAAAAAAAAAAAAGAAAAGAAAAGAAAAAGAAAATAAAGAAACTTCAATAGTACATTTCCCACGGTCTGATAAAATGCTGGATTAAATGAAACCCAGTTAGACGCGGTTATAGGCACTGAGAGGAAAGAGATGTAGAAGGAAAAATTCTTGTCCCTAAGGAACTTAGCATCAAATTAAGGATACATAAAAGTGTCAAACTCACTACAGAGCATGCAGTTTGAGACCAGTGCCTTATGAATAACATAAAGCACTGTAGGAGCTGGAGGGGAGAGAAGATGGTCTGCTGGAGCGAGTAGACCGGCCATCAGCTCCCACTGGGCGCTAGTTCCAAGACAGAGCTAGGACTCCAGTGCCCTTATTGTGACAGATTGTCCCCTACCTGTTTTCTGGCCTGACATCACCACGTCATCCATCCATTGTACAACTACAAACGAGAACATCCAGATTTAAGTAGGGGTCATAATAAAGTGTGCATTTCGTGTTCACTTAAAACTGTGTCACTTAATTGCACGGCTGAGTCTCAACCCTGCTGGTCCTTCAACAACCCCGCCCTGGCCTTCCCATACACTGCACATCACTGCATTTAGTTGCCTATAATTGTTTTGCTTCTGGTGGTGGTTCCTAACACGAGCTTAAAGCAACACGAACAGCAGCTGCTGCCCATGCCTTCACTAATGTCATGAAACTCGGAGCAACCGTGAGATTTCAGGCTATGGCTGTTTGCCATTTCATAACACAAAATACCAAATTCTGCGGAGCCGCATCTGCCTTCTTCTCCACCATAACCTCTGTGCTTAGGACGGTCACCGGACATGGTAGAAACCTGACAAACCTTTGTTGAGTGGGTAAACGAATGGTTGTCAGCACACTTATTAAAAATTTTTCCACAAGAAGTAACAAACAACAAACTGTCTAATCATATAATAAATTCTATGCCTTGAAAAATGCATAGAACAATTTGGGGCTTCAAGAAGATGTTTTGAAAAGCTGATCTCAATCAGACTGAAAATGAGCAAAAGATCTGAATAGACATTTTTCAAAAGAAGACATACAAATGGCCTCCAGGTATATGAAAAAGTGCTCAATGTCACTAATCATCAGAGAAATGCAAATCAAAACTGCAATGAGATTTCATCTCACCCAGGTTATAATGGCTTTGATAAAAAAGACAGGAAATATGCCGGGCACAGTGGCTCATGCCTGTAATCCCAGCACTTTGGGAGGCCGAGGTAGGCGGATCACAAGGTCAGGAGATCAAGACCATCCTGGCTAACACGGTGAAACCCTGTCTCTACTAAAAATACAAAAAATTAGCCAAGTGTGGTGGTGGCGCCTATAGTCCCAGCTACTCGGGAGGCTGAGGCAGGAGAATGGCATGAACCTGGGAGGCGGAGCTTGCAGTGAGCTGAGATCTCGCCACTGCACTCCAGCCTGGGTGACAGAGTGAGACTCCATCTCAAAAAACAAAACAAAACAAAACAAAATGGGGAATAATGAAGGTTGGCAAGTATTTTGAGAAAGCAGAGCCCTCATATACTGTTGGTGGGAATGTAAATTAGTACAACCACTATGGTGAACAGTATGCTGGTTCCTAACAAAACTGAAAATAGAACTGCACTATGATCCAGAAATCCCACTACTGGACATTTATCCAAAAGAAAGGAAATCAATATATTGAAGAGATGTTTCCATTTTCATGTTTATTGCAGCACTATGCACAACAGCCAAAATATGGAATAAACCTAAGTGCCCATCAATAAATGGTTAAGGAAAACGTGGTGTATACATAACGGCATATTAGCCAGCCATAAAAAAGAAGAAAGTCCTGTCATTTGCAGCAACATAGATGGAAGTGGAAGTCATCTTGTTAAATGAAATAATCCAGGCACAGGAAGACAAATATGGTATGTTCTTACTCAGACGTGGGATCCTATGAAAATAGAGAGTAAATTGGTGATTACCAGAGGCTAGGAAGAGCAGGAGTGGGGGCCATGAAGACAGGTTGATTAATGAGTACAAATATACAGTTTGCTAGAAGAAATAAGACCTAGTATTTGATAAATCAGTAGGGTGACTATAGTTTACAATCATTTATTGTATATTTCAAAAATATAAGAGAATAATTCAAATGTTTCTAGCATAAAGAGAAGATGAATATTTAAGGTGATGGATATTCTAATTACCCCAATTTGATCTTTACAAATTAAATGAGTGTACTAACATGTGCCCCCAAAATATTTACATCTATTATATATCAATTTTAAAAAATCATTTGTATAAATATACATACCTGCACACAATCCGTGACAATTTAATATCAACCATTTCTGGAATCAGCAATGCTGTCAGACAATGAACAGTGGAACTAATATGGAAATTCAAGGAAGTACATAATTCATAAATAAATAAAATCTAAGGGACCTTGGATGAGACAGTAAAGACAGATGATGAACTGTGGAGTGGTGCTAACCCTGGAAGTGGAGTTGAAGAATCAAAAATAAAATAAAATAAATAATAATAACTGATCTTATGAAAGTGAGAGGCTGAAATCAGCCAAGTGAAAGAATCATTACAGGACAGGCATGGTGGCTCACACCTGTAATCTCAGCACTCTGGGATGCCAAGGTGGGAGAATCGCTTGAGCCCAGGAGTTTGAGAGCAGCCTGGGTAATGTTGTGAGATCCCCACCTCTACAAAAAATGTTCAAATAGCCAGGCATGGTGGCGTGTGCCTGTAGTCCCAGCTACTCGGGATGCTGAGGTGGGAGGATGGCTTGAGTCCAGGAGGTCAAGGCTGCAGTGAACCATGATCACTCATGCCACTGCACTCCAGCCTGGGCAACAGAGACTCTCTCTCTCAAAAAAAAAAAAAAAAATTGTTATTATAAGAAAAACTGCAAAATTATTTGCATGAAATAAAAAGAAGGAAAATAATGAGCAACGTAAGGTTAAAATAACATTGCAACCCCATGGAAGCAAGAGAAATGGAAATTATTAATAAATGGACCACATGTAAGGGAACGCTGTGGTTCTATTACAGAGATTACAGAGAGCAATTTAGGAGAGCCAGGCACTGGGGGCAAGAGGGAAATGAAACGAAAACTGAAGGGATTTGTTTAGGAAGAAAAATGAAAACAGATAAAAGGTGTTCATTTCAAAGCTTCCCTCTTTCCCAGCATTTTTCTGAAGTAGAGTTTGAAAAGAAAGCAAAATAACTGCAAAGCAATACAGCGGCACGAGTTCACTGACGCAGAGCTAGGAATGACGTTCAGAGATCCGCCAGCCCCGCCTCCCGTTCTGGGTCACCTGGCTCCTTGACAGCCCTGAAAGCTGCCTGTGCAAATCTCCAGGCATGTTATTCCCATGAGCGGGGACGTGTGGCACTGACAAAGGGACTTATACACCTTTGAAGTATCCTGGGAGACCACACTCATATTCCACACACGCTCGTGAGTCACTGAGCAGCCACACTGGAAATACGTGGCACCGTCTCATTCCATATTTGACCAAAACCAGTGGTTACCCAGCTCAGCCGATCACTTTATTTTTTTAACCAAACCTAATGCAGAATGACGTTCAGGTGTTTCCAAGGATCAAATCCACTCCCATTGGGAGAAGCTTCCTTCAAGGCCCTAGAGGTTCCGGCTCCATTTCTTAATACGGATAGGACCTAGGGTGAATCACCGTCCTGTTCTGAGATGTGGCTTCCTTAGGTGTAAAGGTTGCAAGTGCTCTGCAGATCACATTAAATAATTGTGCGAACATGCTCTAAACACTCTAAACACGCATTAGCATGTGTTCTGAAAAGCGATAACTGTGATGTTATGTGTGCCTAAAGAGGGTAACTAAAAATAGAGGCGTGGCCCCGCTGCTTGAATGCCTGCTGTTCTCATGACTCGCTTGTGTCAATGCACTGCAGCAAAACCACCACAGAGACAGCTCCGAACCTCTGCCTTGGGATCCGGCTGCCATGTAAGAAACTCAGGGTAAACCACCAAGTGCTGGGGGCCATGAGTAGTTGACCCAAAAGGAAGAGAAGGCACCTGAAGTCCAGCCCAGCCCAGCTTCCAGCTGAGTTGCACAAGACACCAAGACACCTCATGTAAGAACAGCAGAAACCACCCAGCTGAGCCCCACAAACCCACAGAGTCACGAGAAATAATAAATTATGGCTTTTTAAACCAGTAAGTCTTGAAACACTTGTTAAGACAGCAGCAGATGACTTAAACGACTCTAAAAGAAAAGTTCTAAAAAGGTTTCCATGGCAGACAAAACTCTGCACCTTTTTCATGGGAGGCTCTGAACAGCACAGTCATCGTTCTATCGTATAATGACTCCTTTGGTGTATGCGGATGAACCAATCAGTCTTGTTGTTTTACTGGTGGGAAGAAGGAAGGAAAGAAAAGAAGGAAGAAAAGTACCCACTGGGCCCTGGGATTGCTCAGATCTGCCAGCTTCAGTCACTTTTCCCAATCCTCAGCCCAAGCTCCACAAACATTTGACTTCTTTTAAACGCAAACTAAGATTTTTAGCATCTTCTATTTTTTATTCATATTATGCCTTGCTCATAAGGGCATTCACTGAAATAGTTACTCAGCTTACTACAGAAGAGGATCGAGAACAGTCCTGGAGACTTGAACTAAACCTGTTAACTCCAAAGAAGCTAGAGACTTCTCGTGCCAGACGCCATTTCTCTTTGCTCTCCCCGGAGCTGCCATCGCACCCTGCCTGTATTACAACCTGGCTTAGAAAGGGTCTGCTGCTTGGTTCTGTCATCCTCAGACTTTCCAAGTACCCGCTGCTCCTCTGCACTTGAACCCACCTTGTGTTCTCCACCCATCTCGAGCGGTCAGCTCCTGACACCATCTGCCACGCGCAGTCCTGCTGATGAGATGCTAAGGAAATTATACGTGTGTGATGGAATGTCAGGGTGTTGGTCAAGCTCTAGTTTCCCAGACAGGAGCAAGATGGAGCTGGTCCACAGTGAGCAGAACAAGGTAAGTAACAAGAGGGAAGGACGGCTGCTAATCAGAAACGCCTTAAGGACACCTAGGCTGGAGGCAGGCTGCCCTCTCACTGTGCTTTGTACGTTTTAGGATGTGTAAAAAAGTGTCAGCTGTCTAAACAGAGGAGCTACTATTTCCAGGTGCAGAAATTCCCCAGGAGATAGTCTTTTACGATGACAATCCTTATTCTTAAACTTTTTGCTTCCTCCCATCCATACCTGGGTCCACACTGCATCACAAATAAGAGACCAAAAAGATTCATGATTAGAAACACTTTGTAATCAGCATCATAGATGTGAATTTTGGGGACAGAATTAGTCACACATGATAAGTGGAACCTGACACTGCATTTCAGAGGTGATAAAAAGGCCAGAAATTTGTATCAGAAAGAGTTGATCTTCTTTAGAGAGTTCATTAAGAACAACCAGTAGCCTCAAGTAGAAGTGAGATTTGGTGAGTGTCACCATACACTGCTTCATCTCTGCAGAGCTGTGGATCCCTTGGTAAACCTAATTAATGCTGCAGACACGATCACTTAAAACATGCATATGAAGTCTGGGCGCAGTGGCTCACGCCTGTAATCCCAGCACTTTGAGAGGCCTAGACAGGCGGATCACCTGAGGTCAGGAGTTTGAGACCAGCCTGGCCAACATGGTGAAACCCCCATCTCTACCAAAAATACAAAAATTAGCTGGGCATGGTGGTGGGCCCCTGTAGTCCCAGCTACTCCAGAGGCTGAGGCAGGAGAATCGCTTGAACCCAAGAGGTGGAGGTTGCAATGAGCTGAGATCGGGACACTGTACTCTAGCTTGGGTGACAGAGTGAGATCCCATCTTGAAAAAAATAATAATTTTTAAAAATACAAAATTAGCCAGGTGTGGTGACAGGCACCTGTAATCCCAGCTACTCAGGAGGCTGAGGCAGGAGAATCACTTGAACCCAGGAGATGGAGGTTTCAGTGAGCTGAGATTGTGCCACTGCACTCCAACCTGGGCAACAGAGTGAGACTCTGTCTCGAGAAAAAAAATAAAGAAGAAAAATGCATATGAGCATAGAGACATAGCCTTTTTTTTTTTTTCCTAGAGGTGGAATCTTGCTCTGTGACCCAGGCTGGAGTGTAGTGGTGTAATCTTGGCTCACTGCAACCTCCGGCTCCTGGGTTCAAGCAATTCTCCTGCTTCAGCCTCACAAGTAGCTGGGACTACAGGTGTGCACCGTCATGCCTGGCTAATTTTTGCTTTTTTAGTAGAGATGGGGGTTTCACCATGTTGACCAGGCTGGTCTCGAACTCCTGACCTCAGGTGATCTACCCACCTCAGCCTCCCAAAGTGCTGGGATTACAGTCGTGAGCCACCATGCCCGGCCTGACATAGACTTTTGTAAACAATTTCACAGAACTCATGAGCAAAAAGTCCATTCTTGAGCCTTCACTGCCAGACCATGGATTCCAGATCAAGAATTTCTTGCATGATGACTCAGGTAAGGGGAAAATGGGACTCCAGTCTTATCCAGTTCTGCATGCATTAGTTTTGCATCTTGGACACCTCACCTAACAAATGTATTTTGGTCACCTCAACTGTCGAACAGGGATCAAAACACTTGTATTTCAAGGATTGTTGTGAAGCTGAAAATTAAATGGAGAAGATACATCTGACAGAACATTATCTGCACAGAAATGAATGTAAAAGTCATGGCTGAATATAAAGCTGAAATGTGTCTATGAGTTGTAAGTAGGCATTCACTTCGCTAATGGAGTCCAGACTGTATTTCTAACAGTCACTGTTAACCACAGAACATAACATCTATAGGTCAATCAAATGGCGACTGACATCACACCTGGAAGAACTGGGTCTAAGGGACCACCTCAGCAGCTCACTTCGGTTCTGCTGGGATGATTGCAAAGAGCAGAAATAGAAAGTGAGTAGGTGGCCCTTACCCCCTTTGGGGGACTCTTGGCTGTGATGGTGAAATGAAACAATATCATTGTTAAGAGCTTGACCAACAAGAAAGATAACCTGACTTTGTGAAAAACTGGAGAAAAGGGGCTAAGCTCATAGGGTTAGGATATCTCACAGGGGCTTTTGCACAATGGCAGCCAGACTTGGGGCCAATCACTGTGTCCTTCCCTTCATCCCACGTAAAAACCCTCTCTCAGCTTCAATTAGTTGTATCACATTTTTGCTTTATTTTACATTTCTTCTCCTTCAGGAAGCCATAACTACTGTTTACCCCATATCCTCAGAGAGTATCATGCCATTGCATTCCATCTAATGACTTGCTGACATGTGCACTGAATATTTTGATATTCCTGGTGTCCCAAATTAAAATGTAGTGTTCTTGAAGGTGGAACCTATGTTCAAGTTTTAACACATAACCCCAAGCATTGTGTCCAGTGGCAGGGACTGACCATCTCCATACCCACTGGGGCCCATGGGATCTGATCTCCAACTGTTATAATTTATAGTTATATAAGAAGCTACTCCAGTGCAACTAGCTGCTCCCACCTCAAAAAGCTTGAAGATCTGAGTCACACTGAAGTCATAAGAGACCAGCCCCAGAGTAAAGAGTTCCAACCACAACACAGCAATTTGTGTGTTTACATCACTAAAGACTGAAGAAGAAACTACATTGATAAAACCAAGGTGGCATGAGGAAAGAACCTGGTCAACCTCTTAACTTTGGGGGGCCCATCAGACTATCCTCTGTGTCCACAAAATAGCCCAATAATTGGTTCGTTTCAAAGCAGTCTTCACTTCTCGCTTCTGCCTATTCTACTCTGCCGCTAAGCCTGCTTGTCATGGTGTGTTCATCATGTACTCTTCTCTTGAAGCCCTGCAGTATTTTTTTTTTTTTTTTTTTACATCTCCCTGTTGACATTTTTCATTCTCTGTGATGTATTATCATCATGGGTCTGTCACCCCCTCTTCTGTCCCACCCCTTCCTCCCCAACAGGATTCTTCCCTCCAGAGGCCAATGCACAGCATGTTTTCCCAGAGGTCTGAAAACACAGAGAAAGATCGTCCACAGACACCTCCCCCTGCTTAAAGGTCTGAGTCCTGGGGGCTCACTGCCTCTCCATCTAAGTGTCAACCGTGCAAATTGCGGCTGTCACATCTGTCCCCTGCACACGTCCATCAGGACGGTGCTGACTCTTACTGACTCTCACTGGCACCAGCAGTGAGACCATGATGTCCAGACTTGCAGACCCATTTCAAGCCAGCTTGTGGAGAACAGAATGATGGGCGAGATCATTTGGATGTTGTCCCTTCTAAATCACATGTCGAATAGTAATCCCCAGTGATGGAAGTGGGGCCTGGTGGGAGGTGTTTGGGTCATGAGGGCAAATCCCTCATGGCTTGGTGCTGTTTTTCTTTGTTTTGTTTTGTTTTGTTTTGTTTTGTTTGAGACGGAGTCTCGCTCTGTGCCCAGGCTGGAGTGCAGTGGCCGGATCTCAGCTCACTGCAAGCTCCACCTCCCGGGTTCACGCCATTCTCCTGCCTCAGCCTCCCTAGTAGCTGGGACTACAGGCGCCCGCCACCTCGCCTGGCTAGATTTTTGTATTTTTTAGTAGAGACGGAGTTTCATCGTGTTAGCCAGGATGGTCTTGATCTCCTGACCTCGTGATCCACCCGTCTCAGCCTCCCAAAGTGCTGGGGTTACAGGCTTGAGCCACCACGCCCGGCCGGTGCTGTTCTTATACTAGTGAGTGTGTTCTCTCGAGATCTGGCTGTTTAAAAGTGTGCGGCACCTTCCCGCTTCCTCTCGCTCTTGCTCCTGCTCTCACCATGTGAGATGCCTGCTCCCCCTTCACCTTCTGCCATGATTGTAAGCTTCCTGAGGCCTCCCTAGAAGCCGAGCAGATGCTGGCACCAGGCTCCCTGTACAGCTTGCAGAACCATCAGCCAATTAAACCTCTTTACTTTATAAGTTACCCAGTCTCAAGTATTTCTTTATAGAAACACAAGAACGGCCTAATGTGATGGGAGGATCTCATAGATTAGGTGAAGTGCAGAGAGAAGAAATGTAGAGTTTGGGTCTAATCGAGCCTCCAGCACATTTATGTGAAGAAGGTAGGTCAATAGACTGTAACGCCAATGTAATCTAATGTGTTTTGGGAGGAAAGAAAGTCAATCAGAAATAAGTAGCTTGATAGTGATGGAGCACTGTCTACACTCTCTGCCTCTATCTCTATCACCTCACCTGCTCTTCACACCCCTTCGCCCCCACTTCATACTGAAACTACCCTCCTCAAGGCCTTCGGTGGTCTCCTCATTACATTGAGAACATGAACAGCGTGCTTCCCACAGCTTTCCACAGCCACTTGGCGTGAGAATGACCAGGCATGCTTGCTGAAAATGAAGACTTCTGAGTCTTAATACCAGAAACATGAAAAACTCCATCAATCCAGGATACCGCCTCTAGAAAAATATCCTTTAAAACTGAAGGCAGAGTAAAAGCATTTTGAGGCAAACAAAAACTGAAAGAACTTACTGTGAACAGGCAATCTCCTCAAGAAATGCTAAGGGGAGGCTGGGTGCAGTGGCTCACCCCTGTAACCCCAGCACTTTTGGAGGCCAAGGCAGGTGAATCACTTGGGGTCAGGGGTTTGAGACCAGCCTGGCCAACATGGTGAAACCCCATCTCTACTAAAAATACAAAAATTAGCTGGGCATGGTGGCGGGTGCCTGTAATCCCAGCTACTTGGGAGGCTGAGGCAGGAGAATCGCTGGAACCCAGGAGGCGGAGGTTGCAATGAGCCAAGATCAGGCCACTGCACTCCAGCCTGGGTCAGAGAGCAAGACTCAGTCTCAAAAAATAGATATTAAATAAATGCATATGTCAAAAAAAAAAATAGAAAGGCTAAGGGGACTTCTTCAGGCTAAGGGGAAATACCACCAGATACAGAGTCAATCTCCAGGGAGAAAGAACATCACAGGACATGGGAAAGTGTGGTTAAGTAAAAAAAAAACCATATGTTTTCTTTTTTCTCTTAATTTCACTAAAAGGCAAATGACAATTTAGTACAAAAAGTCAAACAATATGTTGTGGGTTTCTAAAATATACAGATGTAATATATATGACAGCAACAGCACCAATGATCAGGTGAGAAGTAAATGAAACTGTATGTGGTATTTCATATAAGGTAGGACAAATTAACTGTAAGAAGTCAAAGATGCAGGCCGGGCGTGGTGGCTCACGCCTGTAATCCCAGCACTTTGGAAGGCTGAGTCAGGCGGATCACCTGAGGCCAGGAGTTGGAGACCAGCCTGGCCAACATGGCGAAACCCCGTGTCTACTAAAAATAGAAAAAATTAGCTGGATGTGGTGACAGGCGCCCATAATTCCAACTACTTGGGAAGCTGAGGCAGGAGAATTGCTTGAACCCAGGAGGTGGAGGTTGCAGTGAGCTGAGATTGCACCATGCACTCCAGTCTGCGAGACAGTACAAGACTCCATCTCAAAAAAAAAGAAAAACAAAAGTTAAAGATGTAGATTTGGTTCCCGAGTGGTGGTTCTCGAAGGGTGTTCCCCTGACCACCAGCAGCAGCAGCATCGAGGACTTGTTGGAAATGCACATTTAAGGGCCCCACCTCAGACCTCCTGAATCCGAAGCTCTGGGGGTGAGGCCCGACAGTCTGTGTTTTAATAAACCCTCCAGATGATTCTGATGCACATAAAGCGTGAGAGCCACTTCCCCAGAGCAAGCTGTTAAAATATGATGGAAAAATATATAACAAAAAAGCCAACAGAATGAATAGTTACATTGGAATAGTAGAAAATTGTCAATGGACTCCAAAGAAATAAAGAAAGGAGGAACAGAGAGGGAAAAAAGAGAGAGGGAAAAGAAATAGAAGGCAAATCGCAAAATTGCAAAATTAAATCCAATCATATCAATAATTTCACTGAATGCAAGTGGACTAAAAGCTTTAACTAAAGGCAAAAATTAGAGAGACTGGGGGAAAAAAAGAAGCCAGACCAAAGTATATTCTATTTACAGAAGATTTAGTTTAAGAAAAAAGATGTAAACAGATTGAAAGTAAAAGGATGGAGAAAGATATTTCATGCAAATACTAATTATATAAAAGCTGGAGTGACTATCTTACTCTGAGATCAAATAGACATCAAGATAAGGAGTCTATCAGAGATAAAGAAATATATTTTATACTGATCAAAAGGCCAATGCATCACAAATACATAACAATTATATGTGTGTGTACCTAATAATAAAGCTTGAAAATGAATGAAGCAAAAACTAACAGAACTAAAGAGAAAAACAGGCGAGGTGCGGTGCCTAATGCCTGTAATCCCAACACTTTGGGAGGCTGAGGCAGGTGGATCAACCAATCTGGCAACATGACGAAATCCTGTTTCTATCAAAAATTAAAAAAAAAAAAATTGCCGGGCATGGTAGTGCACACCTGTAATCCTATTTACTCAGGAGGCTGAGGCACAAGAATCTTTGAACCTGGGAGGTGGAGGTTGCAATGAGCTGAGATCGAGCCACTGCACTCCAGCCTGGGCAACAGAGTGAAACTCCGTCCAAAAAAAAAAAAAAGAACTACAGAGAAAAATAGACGTAGCCATATCTAGTAAGTTATAGGCAGACCCCCTCTGATTAATTGACAGAGCAACTAGAAAAAAAACAATCAATGAGGAAGTAGAAAATCTGAATGGTGCCATTCACCAACTGAACCTAGTTGACATTTACAGAACACAACATCCATCCAACAACTGTGAAATACACATTATTTTCAAGAGCTCCTGAACTGTTCACCAAGGTCGACTGTATGTTGGGCCTTAAAACATACCTCAATACACTTTGAAAGAGTAAAGTCTTACAGAGTATCTTCTCTGACCAAAATGGGATTAAATCAGTAGGTTAGAAATCAATAAGATTTGTCAAAAAGCCCTAAATATATGTAAATTAAGTAAACACTTAAATCACGAGTCAAAGAACACATTGTCAGATAAGCAAACGATTTAATCGATTTTAACTTTTAAAATTTAAAACATTAAATATTTTAGTTAACATTAATTAATATTTTAATTTAAATATTTTAATATTTTAACCTAATAGTAGTGATAATACAAGAGCAAAGTTGTCGGGATGCAACTATAACAATACTTAGGGTTCAAATTGTATCATTGTAAGTGTGCACACAAGAAAGGAAGACGCTTGAAAAATGACACACGGCCGGGCGCGGTGGCTCAAGCCTGTAATCCCAGCACTTTGGGAGGCCGAGGCGGGCGGATCACGAGGTCAGGAGATCGAGACCATCCTGGCTAACACAGTGAAACCCCATCTCTACTAAAAAAATACAAAAAATTAGCCGGGCGAGGTGGCGGCGCCTGTGGTCCCGGCTACTCGGGAGGCTGAGGCAGGAGAATGGCGGGAACCCGGGGGCGGAGCTTGCAGGGAGCCAAGATGGCGCCGCTCACACCAGCCCGGGCGGCAGAGCGAGACTCCGTCTCAAAAAAAAAAAAAAGAAAACGACACACACCACAGCCCCTCCACGCACGCGCCCACACCAGCACGGCTGCCTGGATCCGTCTTAGGAACTGGAAATAGGCAACAGAGTTCTCTGCTTCAAGAGAGCTCCTTCAGCAGCTTTCAGAACACCCGGAAACGTTACGAGACAATCCTTTCAACTGAAACAGCGCAAAGGAGCAGCACCTTGAGCCCTTCTGTCATCGCTTCTTAGGTGGGTGGGTTGCAGCGTGAGTGAGATCCGGTCGTAATGGAGCGCAGGTTAACAGTCCCTGACGAGAGCAAAGCCACAAAGGCAGAGGGACGGATGTGAAGGACGGAGGCCGGGAGGGGTGGCCCACGCCTGGAATCCCAGCACTGTGGGAGGGCAGGGAAGGAGGAGCATTGGAGGCCAGGAGTTTGAGACTAGGCTGGGCAACATAGCAAGACCCTGCCTCTAGGAAAAAAAATTTAAAATTAGCCTGTCGTGGTGGTACGTGCCTGTAGCTCCAGCTACTCAGGAGGCTGAGGTGGGAGGATCACCTGAGCCCGGAGGTCGAGGCTGCAGGGAGCCGAGATCACAGCACCGCCCTCCAGCCTGGATGACAGAGCAAGACCCTGTCTTAAAAAAAAAAATGTTCCGAGTAGAGACGAAAACCTTGGAAATAAACAACACAATTAGTAAACAAAAATACTACGAATGACCTTGATTCTAACACTACTACTAACTAACGTGAAATGATAAATCTAAAAAAGTGTCTGTTCCTGAGGACCCGAATACAGTGGTTAACAGGGAGGATGTCAGAATGTTGCCAGAAAGACAAGCGCAATGCTGTGGTGTCCCCACTGCACGGAACCCTTGGAAGGAAACTGAAGGGGGGACTGCAATGAAAACGCAGCGTGGCTGTTGTCTCCTGCACAAAGCTAGGGTGCCCTGGTGTCGCTGCCTCTCCCTTGATTCTCTCCTCTGATGAGACACCTCCTGGGGGATGGTGCAACCATTTCTGGACTCTGCTTAGGAAGAATGTGGTAACCGGAAAGCAAGCTCTGCGCTCCTGGAAGTCCTGGAAAAGGCTGCCCTACGGAACTAACAGCTATTGCTGATTCTGGCTGCACAGTCCCCGGACTGCCCCACAGTCAAGGCCTCATCTTCTCTGTCACTTCTCTCTCACTTACCTGAAGTGAAGGTGATGGTTGGTCGCGGGACACAAGGAGCCACAGTCAGGAGATGGGCAACGCATCCTCCCAAGAAGCAAACGGGTGAACACAGGCTTGCAAGGGATGCAGAAGTGGAGAAGGCAGCTCCATGGGGCCTCAGGCAGGACCTTAGGTGCCTGACATCATGGCCAGATCCACTGATCCAGCCTATCGACCACTTCCGCCTGAGGACTCCACCTCTGTCCTACTGGAAAGAACACACTAGAACTGCCATGCGTGATTTGTGGTTGTCAGTGTGCATGATGCTACAGGGAACTGCCTAAGAAACCACAGGTTTCCATCCCACTGCTCCTTACTTGGGTTATATTCAGATGTTGCTAGGGTGGACCTGACCAGGGTTTGCGGCCCCTGCCTGGGTGTTCATCTTGAGTGGAAACAGGCGAGCGGCACCCTTTGCCAGGCAGCTCAGAACCAGGGGCCATGTGCTGGGTGTGCCCATCTGACCCAGCCATGTTATCCTGCACTGGTCAGCCAATATGTATTCCCTGCTGACTCTGCAGAGCTCCCTGTGTGCTCTTGCCACACAGGCTTGCAGGACTGGCAGGTTGCTCGGGAATGACTGACAGCTCTCTGGGTGAAATCACAGCATATCACTCTGCATCATGACACATCATCTCTGTGTCACCAGGCCTACATCATCCTGAAGAAAACAGGGCCAACTCGCAAGGCCAGGGATGTGGATGACACCTCCTCGCTCTAACTTAAGCCAGTGCTAGGTGGTAAAATCAGAACATTATCCTAAAGGAAATGATTTTCCTGTCAAACATTTCAATGACCTTTGTATGCCCCCGTGAAGAAAAGGTTGATGTTATTATCCAGGTCTTGATGGGGATATGGGCAAAGTACCAACAAAATCTTTCCCCTTCTGCCTGATAATTTGCCTTGCAGTTAACTTCTGGACTCTGTTCTCCTGGAAACAGACAAAGATGGAATGTGAAATTATGTCACCAAGCAACATCCCAGTGGTAGAAACAGCCTGATTGATAACCTACCCCTGGACTGAACACCGCTGGGAAGCCATTTCCATGGGCACACCAGGCACGCCCCACGTGGGGATGCTGGAAGCTGCATCAATGACTCTTGTGGGGAGCAGGGCTTCTGGGTAGCCCCCATACCTGCCAATGATGTCGTCTCTTTGTACCTGAGCCACTCACCTCACGTGGAGTCCAGGCCCTGATGGGGCTGGCAGACCTGCAGACACCCCAGGAGAAAGGCATGGTGCTGGCCTGTCTGCTGCCCTGCACTCTGCTGCGAGGCCGAGACTGCCAGTGGGAACCTGAGGGCTGATTTGGCTCTGAGGACACACTGGTGAGTACTGTAGGGGAAAACGTCTTATATCACAGCGTTTAATTATCCAGCTTACATTTGAAGGAACTCACAAGTAACAGCTCTTGGCGGTTTCTAAGTAGTCCACCCATTTAAAAACTAAAAAGTCATTGTCCAGAAAACAAAGACCAAACACAACTAACAAAGATCTCAAGTAGTTTCCCCAGGTAGCTGGGCCCCAGTGGGCAGACAGTGAAAAGTTCAACTCAGAAATACCTCCATGGGATCGTGCTGAAGATCCAGCGGGTGCTATGAGTTCCCAAGAATCTTAAGAGGCATAGAATTGGCCTCTTCACTTGAAGATCAACTTTCAATCTGAGTGAAGAGGCAAAGGTGTAACATGCATCCCGGATGCTCACCCCAACAGCTCCGAGGCTGGAGGCAGGCACTCCTGCCAGCCCCCACGTTTAGCATCCACCACACTCCGCCGCAGTCACATGGGGACTTAGGCACCTGTCCCTGCCTGCTCGCCCACCGGGGCGAGTTCCTCACCTTGTGTGTCTGGAACAGCCACGGCCAATAAATAGTTGTTAAATGAAGAAATAAATGAACCATCCTGAACCTGTGGCTTCTTGTTCAGTAAAATGAAAACAATACCTACCTCATCTACTGAGAATTGTTTTCAAGAGAAATCATGTAAAAACTCTTCATAAACTGTAGGGCACTGAGCAATTAACAGTAAGCCAACTTTAATAACACCTCCTCCTTTCATTAGTGAGTAACATGGGAAATGTACCTCCTGAGACTAGGCCTGGAGACTAACCACCCACATCCTTCTGCAGTGGGGCTGGGTGAGGGCCAGTCCGTCACAGCCGCAGTGAAGAACTGGGCTCAGTACAAATGATTCTTTGCCTTAGTGTAATTTTTGCTTACAGAATGGAGTTTTGTGGGTTCGCTTTTCAACTCCATCTTCTTAATTCCATCTGCAATAGCTCTGTAGGGCTTAACCCCGTTCACTCAGCACAAGTTTAGGAAATATCTCACTGCCACTCCTTACACCATATTAAATTACACACACTTAGGTGTTAGCAATTATAGGGTATTACTTTTTAATGACATGCAAAAACATTTGCAGCAATCTCATACCCATAGAGTTGTAACTTTGCAATGATGATTTCTTAGTATGGGAAAAATCTTCTTCAGAGTCATTAATTGAATTACAAAAGTGATTGTTAATTCAATTTAACAAACATTCACTGAAACCCTGCATCATACAAGATATTTTACTGGAGGCTGGATGCTGGTGCTAGTGTTCAGTGCCAGCGCAGGGTGGCAGTACTAATGTTGGGCCCTAGGTGCTGGTGCCAATACTGGGTGCTGAATGCTGGGTGCTGGTGCTAATGCTGGGTGCTGGGTAATGGCGCTGATGCTGGATGGTAGGTGCTGGTGTTAGTACTGAGTGCTAAGTGCTGATGCTAGTTTGGGTGCTGATGCTAAGTGCTAGTGCTGGTGCTGATGCTAGGTGCTGGTACTGGTGCTAGTGTTGGTGCTGCTGCTGGTGCTGACGCTAGTGTCGCTGTTGGTGCTGATCCTGGAAGATGCAATGATGTTGTTTCCATCCTCAAGGGTCATTTACGCTAAAGACATACAAATAAACCTCCAATATAACGTATGGTGGAAGGGTCTGGGCACTAAATAATTGATATGTGTGACAAACTTCAGAATAGCCAAGGGAAAAATTACTGTTATGAATGGGAACCCAGTAAAACAACCTCTAAGCTGAGCTCTGAAGAACAAGAATGACTTTTCAAGACGGAGAAAGCAAAAACCAAATGCAGGGAAGGACACAAAGGCACAGGACACTGAGCTGCAGGGGGTGCTCCTGGAGCAGTGCTGGAGGTTCCCGTGAAGGAGCGCAGGAGGTGAGCTGCCGCGGGAGGAGCCGCTCAGAGGAAAACGGGTTGTTCTGTGGACAACAAACCAGCATTGTGGAAAGTAAGGAGTGCGGAGAGGCGCTCCCGGCTGTTTCAGAAGCACGGCTCAGCAGCGAGGGGGAGCAGGGAGACAAGAGCCAGAGCCAGGTCTGCAAATCCCTCTGACTAAGGACCCCTTTGCCACCGTGGCCCTTCTGTTTGATTTCAACTTAAATGTCACAGCCTCAGGTAAGCTTTCCATGTGCCCCCAGGCTGGTGCACTCGCCTTTCATCCACATTCAGGGCACCCTGACCCCCTCCCTTTGAAATCCTCCTCCAACTTGAGGTCACTGGTTTAAAGTTCCTCCGGCTCCCACGGCCCTGCCAGCAGGGTGAGGCCTGACAGGCCCACGGATCTCCAGGGCTTCATGCACTTGTAGACACTCAACAAATGACTGTTGAGTGAATTAAATGAACAGAAAAGGTGACAAAGGCCTGAATTAAGTCACTGAACAGGTAAAGAAGAGACACACAGGAGAAACCAGAAGAGAGAAAGGACATGGTGGCTGATGGAGGACAGGGGAGGATGGACTGCTGAGGATGATGAGGTTCAGCCAGAGACGGGGAGGCTGTCTACGCCCTTACCTGAAACAGGGGACTCAGAAGGAACTAGCACTGCGGACAGCACTCAACAACTCTTCCTACACCTGAACTCAGCACCACACTTTTCCTCTCCCCTCTCTCCTTCCCTCGCTGTGTAACAAAATTGAGCATTGTAAATAATAATAAAAGTTTCTGCCTTTCTATTTCCTAGCTCTAGTGGGAAACTAGCACACAAGAGACAAACCAAATCAAATTCTTCACTATTCATCTGTCATGGGATTTTATTTGCCCTGTTCGAGTGGGCAAGTGATGGCTTCTGGGTTAGCACGGACCTGTTGGAAAGGCTAGCACAGTTTGGTGCCACTGAAATGCAAAGGGGTTAAATATGGAAGGATGGAGGCTCAGCTGCTTTTCTGACACTAGCTAGGACAGCACGTCGTCAGCTTAAAGACAGATGTTGATCGTTCCAGGTTCTGCAATAAGAGATGATGCAAGTCTCTTGTTATCACGGAAAGCTGAACCAAATCTCTAGGTAAAGATTCTAAAGACAAGTAGTGGGACACAATCTTGTTTCTACAGTTAAGACAGTGGACTCCATCTCCCTGGATTATTTTAGCTATAGAGCTCTGATACAGGAGCCTCAGAAGATAAAATGTGGCTTGGGCATTGGGTCAGAGTCTCACAATTGGTCCCAGACAGGTCCAGTCTACTGCATTAGAGGCTGAAGTTAGGTCAGATTCTGCAGATAACCTGGCTTGGCTGTCAGCTCTTTTCTTGAATGAGGGTCTAACTGTTGAGTAGATGAATAACTGTGTCCAACTCTACTTGGCTCCTCGTAAAAATAAATGCTTTGAAAAACCCATCCTGCAAATGTGAGGCGCGAAAGCTGACAGAGCTTTCTAAATGAGCCGCCTCAGGGTCTGCTTGCTTCCTGTTCTTGGTTGACTCACTAAAATGTGAAGCCCCTAAACCTTTTAATAAGCTGCAACGTGGAAACGGTAAATGAGTAACCCTGTCTGTGGAGGCTGGAGCGGCCTTCGGCATAAAGATGAGGTGAGAGGAGGGAGAGCAGAGGAGAAAGAGGGAGGTAAAATCATCGTGTGCTGAAAGGCAAATGGGCTATAGTTTAATGTTTCCCTGCAGGGCCAGCCTCACTCACACACTCACCCACCCGTTCATTCATTCAATTCATTCGTTCATTCATTCATTCTCTCATTCATTCATTCGTATGTGCAAGGCACTGTGTGAGGCCTGGATCATGGTGATTGCTCAAGTGTTTGTTGAATGAATCAAAAAGAAAAGTAATACAGGAAATAATACAGAAATTATTAAGAGAAAAAATGTTTAAGCATTTATTGTTTTGTAATGTTTTATTGTATGTAAAGGCTATTAGGTATACAGTACTCTTATATTAATTAAAGCAAGACATTAAGCTAAAGAACCAAAGGGCTTTTTAAAAATTAATGGACTTTATTTTTTAGGGCGGTTTTAGGTTTACAGAAAAATTGAGCAGAAAAGGGTTTCCATATACCTTCCCTCTATACACAGTTTCCCATCTTGTTAACATCTTGCATTAGTGTGGGGCCCTTGATAAAACTGATGAACCAATATTGATGCATCTTTATTTACTAAAGCCCATTGCCCTCACTAAGACTCATTCTTGATGCTGTACATTCTGAGTCTGGACAAATGTCTAAAGACATGTGTGCACAATTTAATATCATGCCGAAGAGTTTTCCTGCCCTAAACGTCCTCTGCACTCGACCTGTGCATCCCTCCCTCCTCCCCTAGCTCCAGAATCCACTGATTATCTTACTGCCACCATAGTTTTGCCTTTTCCAGAGTGTCTTCTAGTTGGAATCACACAGTATGTAGCCTTTTCAGATTGGCCTCTTTTATGTCAATGTGCATTAAGGCTTCTCTATATCTTATGATTTGAGAGTTAACTTCTTTTTGCTGCTGAGTAATATTCCATTGTCTGAATGTACCATAGTTGGTTTATCTGCCACCTTCTGAAGGACATGTTGTTTGCTCCCAAGTCTTACTTGAATAAAGCTGCTATAAACATTGTGTTTTTGTGTGAAAGCATTTTCAACTCATTTGGGTAAATGCCAAGAAATTTGATTGATGGATCTTACGGTAACTATGTTTAACTTTGCAAGAAACTGCTAAATGGTCTTCCACAGTAGCTGTACAATTTTGCGTTCCTACCAGCGATGAATGAGAGTTTCCATTGATCCACATCCTTACCATTTGATATTTTCAGTGTTTTGGGTTTTGGCCATTCTAATAGAGGTGGTATCTCATGTATGTTTTAATGTGCATTTCTCTGATGACATTTGATGTGAAGCATCTTTTCATATGTTTATTTGCCATCTGTATATCTTCTGGATGAGGTGTCTATTAAGGCTTGGGCCTGTTTTTTAATTGGGTTGTTGGTTTTCTTATTGTTGAGCTTTAAGGGTCCTTTGTGTAGTTTGAATACCAGTCCTTTATCAAATACATGCTTTACAACTATTTTCTCCCAGCCTGTGACTTGTCTTCTGATTTCCTTAGTGCTCTGTGACTTTCACAGAGCAGCAGGTTTTACTGTGAATGAAGTGAATGAAGTCCAACTTACTGATTTCTTCTTTCATGGATCGTGCTTTCAGTGTTGTATCTAAAAAGTCACCCCCAAACCCAAGGTCACCTAGATTATCTCATCTGTTATCTCCTAGAAGGTTTGAAGTTTTGCATTTTACATTTAGGTCTGTGATCCATTTCAAGTTAATTTTTGTTAAAGGTGTAAATTCTGTGTCTAGATTCTTTTGTGTATGTGTGTGTTTGGATATTCAGTCGTTCCAGCACCATTTATTGAAAAGACTCTCCTGTCTCCAGTGAGTTGCCTTTGCTCCCAAAATCTAAATCTTTAAACTGATAGATATGCTGTTCGAACCCAAAGGAGTGAAGAGTTGTTCTGAACATACGTTTCAATAGGTGAAGGCAAAAGAGACCCAGGGGCAGCTTTGGGCCCCAAGGCCTGGACTGTTCTCCTTGGCTGAACCCTCTATGATGCCATGTTCAGCCGAAGGTTCAGCTGGGGACATTGTGACATCTCCCTGGGAGGTCTTCAAGTACAGACAACCTGGGCACACCTGGGCGTGTGCAGGAGGCTGAAGCCGTCCAGCAAGATGTCACCAAGGAGCCCGGGTGCTGAGTGACTCAATGGGGATCCCAGGAACAAAGGAGCCACCCGGCCTCCGCACGACACCATCCACACTGAGATTAGATCCAAACTCGCACTGCAGTGACACCATCAAATTATAACCTGGCAAGACAAGAGAGGAAGGGCAATGGCTAGGAAACGTGACACAAATGAGACTGTCAGCAGTTGAAGGCTTTGCATTGAGTGGGAAATATCATATAGGAATAGAGAGGGGTAAAGATGGAGACTACTGCATTCCAGACACTGCAGCCGGTCTTTCAGAGACAAGGTCTGGTATAAGACTCTAACAATTCTGCGAGGTGCTTCAACATCCCCACTGGACCAAGGAGGACACTGGGGAGAAAGGAATAAGAGGACAGAACAGCAAAGAAGAAAGGGAAGGAAAGCGAGAGGCGAGCTGCAGGGAGCATCTGCTGGGGTGCAGGTGCTTCTGGGAACTTTCCTTGGCGAGAATGTAAGGCAGCAAGCTGACTTGTCTGGGGATCTGTCATTAACAAGAGCTGGGCCATGGCTGGAGGTAAGTCCTCCAAACCTGGCATCATCCAGAAAGCACTCAGAATCTTGGCTAAACAGCTGACAACTGTGCCACAGCCAGACACTGAGGAGCAGGAGCCGAGGCAGCATTGACTGAAATATCCCACGAGATGGGAGGAGAGCAAAGGTGTGCAGGCTGAGTGAATCGGCTTCCAGGAGACAGGAGTCAAAGGTGGTGCCAGGCAGAGAAAGGCCATAGAGTTGGGAATTGTGCTAAACACAGCCTGACTAGGCTCTGGCACCTGCTAGTTGGGAGGCCTCTTGAAGTCACAATGGACCCCTTGTAAAACGGACAATATGACCCCTCTTGTAGGACTGTTGTAGGACTGCTGGAAGGTAGAGCTAATGCCTAACCCATACCATTTATTAATAAACAGTAAACACGATTATAATCCCATCCTTGGAGGATGTCTGAGTTCTGCTAGGAAGCTCGGAGAGGGAAGGCATTTCTGTTGTGGGAGATTTTAAGGTAGCATTTAAGGTGGGGAGGGGGACTCTGCAGTCATTGGCTCCTCCCTGCTCTCTCCCCAGGGCAGGGCCTTCTTTTCTAGCCCCTTAGATTTCCTTTAATCCCACCAGCACATGGGAACAACACCCAGAATCAGCTGAAAGTGTGATTTCAGACTTGCTGCAAGTGGAGTTAGGGACCCCAAAGCCAAGGACTGCTTCCCCCAAAGGAGCCGAGCCTCTGTGGACTGTGGAAAGGCTGTGGTAAAGTGCTTTTCGCTGGGAAGGACTGGGACCTGGACAACTGAACATGCTTCATTACTGTCAAGAGAGGGTAGGAAAAAAGTTACCGCAAAGGTCACCTGGAAACTAACGGGAAAGTCAGGCATAGACTTAAACCACCGTTTTCATTTACTGACGTAATGCCAGTGGACTCCTGGTGCGTCCCAATATTCTACGCTAAATGCTTTAATTCTTACCGCAGGCCCCCAACAAAATCGCAATGGCTGTGTTCAGCTCAAGCCCTGGCCAGACAACTGTCTTTGGTAATATGCCTGGGCTAAGACTCCCGTACCTTAAGACTTGTATTTTGGAAACTGGTCCGGGAACAAAAGTCAACAACAACAGCAACAACAAAAAACCATGTCACAAACTCATGGCTGTAAAGGCTGCATTTGTAGTGCATGAACAGCAAGTGATCACTTCATTTTCAAAGAGCAATTTCCATTACATTTACAATACAGTCTTCATTATTTTTAAACAAAGGATAAGAAAATGACACTCTTAAATATCCCTTGTCTCTTCTAGCTTATTTTTTAATCTTGTTTCTTACAATAAATGTATTACACAGTCACTGTGGGAAAAACATAACAAATTAAGATGACTTGCGAAATCACCTATAGCAGGTATCATAACTGTTACCGTCTGTGGTGGCTCCTTTTCGTCGGCCTCACACATACACATAGGGTCTGAACAAGCCTTTTTATTCGATGTGCTGCCTTTGCTCTCCTGTTCTCGACCTGTCTTGGCACCTGCTGCCCTGGCGCCCTCTTGGCAGCCCTCCCTATGGGCCTGCACTTTCTGGCTTACTGGCTGCCCCCCTCAACCGTCAGCCCCTGGAAGGAGGAGCCCTGTGGGCCGTGCTGGCCCTAGAACTTTCAGCGTAGCAGGACTCCGAAACCTCTGCTGGGAGGAAGAGTGAGCCCACCTGTGGTTGTCAGCTGGGCTGGTCTGTGGAGCCCAGATATTTGGCCAAGCAACAGTCTAGATGTGGCCGGGAAGGTACTTTTAGGTGCGATTAACATAAATCGCTAGACTTGAGCAAAGCAGATGCCCCTCCACCTTGGGGGTGGGCCTCATCCAATCGGGGGAGAGTCAGAAGCAAGAAGCCTGAGGATCCCCGAGGAAGAAGAAGTCCTCCCCACACTGCCTTCCGACTCCAGGAGGAATCCTCACCTCTCACCTGGGCCTCCAGCCAGCCCCGCAGACTTTGGACTCGCCAGCCCCACATGGAGACAGCCAATTCCTTAAAATCAAGCTCTGTGTGTGTGTGCGTGTGTGTGTATTTTCACATACACACACACATACACACACACACATCCTCTGGGTTCTTCTCCTCTGGAGTGCCCCGAGTAACACACCATCCTTCTGGAAATTGTCTCCACCTGTCAGCGGTCAGCACACAGCCATGCTGGCCCCTCTCTGGCCTGGCCTCCTCCCCCTTAATTCCTCCTGCCTCCCACCATGGCTGGCTCCCCAGCTGCCTTCCTGCAAGGCTCAGCTTTGGAACTCTACCTTCTCTCCCACCCAGGTCCTTCTTAGACAACTCACCCTTCCTCCCAGCCACTGTGGACTGACTCAATTCCCCTGGAACTCAGGAGCACAGGCAGGTTTGAGCGTGAGGAGATGGTCCTGGGGGTGACAACCCTCCCCCGACTTTGGCCTTGTCATGTACCCCTGTTCCCCCGCACAAGCTGCCCATGCAGCCAGGCCCGCTCATCTCACCACACTCCTGCCAGTGGCCACATGCCGGCCCCCCGAACCTCCAGCCACCGTCTCCTCTCTGCTCAGGCTCTGAAGCTTCTCCCAGATCTTCATTCTCACGGAGCTCTCTCCTGATTCCCTGCAGAACAGCATTTGGCTTTCATGTGTCTCGTACTGTGAAACAATTTTCTGTGTGACATTATTATATAGTACACTCTTCTGTAGCCAGAACTAACAGGATTGTAACAAGTCACCCCAGGATGTGGATTTAAGGTCATGGAAATGCCCCCCAAAAATGAGTGCTGCAGAAATATCTTTATCTCAGAAATTACTGACATGTTACTAAAGAAACCCTGGAAATACTAAAGTTCATTCAAAAACAAAGCAAAATAAGAAAAACAGGCCGGATATTTGTATCAATGGGAAAAAGTCACACCCTAAGTAGGCGTACACCGACACGGTGTGGGAAGCGAAGGTGTGCAAACAAGGGCTGCACTCTGTGTGCAGTCAGAGAGCACGGAGTCAAAGGCCAGGAGTCTAGCGCTCTTTCGGGCAGTAAGCCTGGCTCTGGATGGTAGACCACATACTGGACAGAGAAATAACCCTGTAAAGCACCCACTTTTTCTGATCTAATTCTAGGCTTGGCAGAAGCCATGTGAGAGGAGGCTGGGCACCCAAGTGGGCCTTCCCACCAAGCACATCCCGGGCCAGAGGCATCTCCCAGAGAAAATCGTCACGTTGGCACTGTGGCTTTGGATCCAGACTGTTGTGGCTTTGATGACCACAAGATTGTTTCTGGGATGTGGAGATAAGGACCATTCTGGTTTGTACCTCTGCACTCTGTACCTCACTGAGAATGCTCGTGACCACTGGATCAGGGACACCTTCATATTTAACAGCCCCCGTCCCTTTAACAGCAGGTGTCACACCTCTCAGTTAGAGCCCAACTATCTGGAGGGTCAGCACAATGTCCCATCTTTGCCCTACAGCGTCCCTCTCTGAAGTACAAGGCATCTGACTGATTGTAAGTTTTCTGGGAACTACTCTTCGTATTTTCACCTACCAGACCCTTCTCTAAATAGTTGCAATTAGTCCATTCAACAATTACTTCTCAAATGTATTCATTCATTGAACAAACACTTTCTGAGCTCCCAGAATGCATCAAACATGGCACTAGTGCTTGCACAGGGGCACAAAGCGCTGGACCATGCAGCCAGCCATGGTTCCTGCTGCAAGGAGTCCTCGGTCGAGTGGGAAGGCAGACAGTGAATGAGCCAGTGCACATCACAAACAGTGCACCGCGATGCCTCGGAGAAATGGCTGATGCTAGGGCTGGAGCGCAGTGTACCAAGTGGTCTAGAGCATCTTAGAGTGCCAGAAAGAAAATGCTACACACACATACACACACACACAAAGATGGGTGTGCATCAAAAGGGAAACAGGAGCCAGATGAAAGCACAAAATAAAGAACAATAATTCAAAGTCTAAAATAAATATCCATGAGTTCATACTGATATCAATGAATGATTGAACACATGAATAAATTGGGGGAAGGGACGAATCTCCCGTGCAGAAGAATAGCAGGTGACGATGTGGCCACTCCTCAGGAAGGCGGAGCACCTCTCCCCACCCTCCAGCAGGAGTGATTTCCTCAAGGAACACAGCATGGAGAGGGGAAAGAGGCACCTGACAGTGGAGAAACCTGGTACATACCACCTCAGCCAGGTGTCCAAGCTGAGCATCAACAGTGACAAGTCCTGTTGACTGTCATCTGTGCCTTCAGCGTAATGTGATAGAAATGGCCCTTTACCTCTGTGGTCCTCCTCCCAAAACACACAAGCCCGTCTGATCATGAGAAAAACATCAGACAAACCCGGTGTGAGGGACGTGGATGAAGACAAGAACTTGTTACCGAGTAGCGGGCTGTTGCTATAACAAACACCTGAAAATGTGGAGGCAGCCTTGGAACTGGGTGATGCTTGGAGGCTGGAAGAATTTGGAGAGCAGGCTAGAAAAAAGCTAGGTTGCTGTGAATGGAGCATTCAGGGCAATTCTGGTGAGGACTCAGAAGAAGAAGAGAGCTGTAAGGAAAGTCTGGATCTTCTCAGAGATTGCTTAAGTGGTTGTGACCAGAATGTTGTAGAGATACAGGCAGTGAAGCCCATTGTGATGAGGTCTCAGATGGAAATGAGAAACAAAGTTTTGGAAACTGGAGTAAAAGTCACACTTGTTATAAAGCGGCAAATAACTTAGCTGAACTGTGTCTATGCCCAAGGACTTTATGGAAGGCAGACTTTAAGAGCAACAAACTAGGATATCCGGTGGAAGAAACAGCTAAGCAACAAAGTGTTCAAGGTGCTGTGTGGCTTCTTTGGGCTGCTTACAGTATAATGAGAGAAGAGAGAAAAGATTTAAAGACAGAATTTAGGCCGGGCGCGGTGGCTCACGCCTGTAATCCCAGCACCTTGGGAGGCCGAGGCAGGCGGATCACGAGGTCAGGAGATCGAGACCATCCTGGCTAACACAGTGAAACCCCGTCTCTACTAAAAATGCAAAAAATTAGCCGGGCGCGGTGGCAGGCGCCTGTAGTCCCAGCTACTCGGGAGGCTGAGGCAGGAGAATGGCGAAAACCCAGGAGGTGGAGCTTGCAGTGAGTCGAGATTGAGCCACTGCACTCCAGCCTGGGTGACAGAGCAGGACTCCAACTCAAAATAAAATAAAATAGAATAAAATAAAATAAAATAAGGCAGAATTCATAAATAAAGGGGAAATGGAACAGAAAGACTTGGAAAACTCTCAGCCTGGTCATGTAAGAATAAAAAACGGCC
>NW_016803929.1:0-563 GCF_001698545.2 Rhinopithecus bieti
TCTTTTTAAAAAAAGAGAGCTATTTAGTATCATCACTGATAGTTAAGAATAGAAAAAGAAGATGCTAACATAGACTCTCCCATGTGCTTCAGGGGCATTACCTAAAATAGAATAAAATAATGACTTGCTTGAGAAAAATGAACTTTAAAGGGCTATGTCAATAGAGAGATTTGCTATGTCTTATTCAAACTTATTACACAGAGAACAATAAAGGAATTTCTCATTTCTGAGAATTCATTCTATCTCAGGAGTCTGATTTTCAGTTATCATCAAAGAGCTGTTACTGGAAAGGTGATTATAATGAAGTTTGACATTGGCAAATTCGAATATTGTACAACTTACTGCATTAGGAAAAGTCATGACTTTCTAGTTGCCTTACAAAAATGTAGACTGTTGGAGAGTATAAGCAGAGACCAACTCTTGATTCACAAACATGTCACATAACCCTGAGAAAGTTACTGTGTTTCTCAGAAGAGTAAAATGTGTTCCTTCTAGGGAAATGTCCCAGGGCAGGAATATCTGAGAGCTAAAGCTAAGACATGTCCTCTAGGTTTTCAGCATCC
>NW_016803930.1:0-2177 GCF_001698545.2 Rhinopithecus bieti
AAAGAAAAAAAAAAAATTACTCTAAATATAATAGCTCCTTCACTGACCAGCTTAAGGCTGAAATTCTTTGTAATAATGATAATGGGTTAACAATCCATTCAAATTTTCGTATCAACTACATCAAAACAATAATGATGTTTTTCTATTAAACATACACAGATGTTGCTCTACTAGTCTTTTTTTTTTGAGAAGGAGTCTTGCTCTTTTGCCCAGGCTGGAGTGAAATGGTATGATCTCAGCTCACTGCAACCTCCACCTCCCGAGTTCAAGCAATTCTCCTGCTTCAGCCTCCCTAGTAGCTGGGATTACAGGCACCTGCCACCATACCCAGCTAATTTTTGTATTTTTAGTAGAGACAGGGTTTCACCATGTTCGCCAGGCTGGTCTTGAACTCCTGACCTCAGGTGATTCACCTGCCTCGGCCTCCCAATGTGCTGGGATTACAGGTGTGAGCCACTGCTCCCAGCCTTCTACTAGTCTCAATAAGTCCGCTTTAGAATTAAAATTATAATGCTAAGTTACATTATTAGTAAAGTATTTTTAATCTCATTTTCCAAAAGCTGAATTTTGCTTTGAATCTATAAACTTTATTGGTAGATGTTTAAAAAGGTCCAGAGTCCACCACAACAGATAATCCAGTGATTATCCTGGGATGTAAAAATATCTGAAAAGATGAGAGGAAGACATTTATACCTGAACTTAAAGTCACAGAGCCTGTCTGGAGAGGCTATGATACAGACACAACCAGCCCATAATTACCCCTCAATGAGAGGCCTCGAGAAAGAAATATCCTGATATCACTTTTCTCCTCCCTCTGATGAGAATGATGTATTGTCATTATTTCTATTATTATACTGTTTGAAAGTGACACCTTTTCTATCTCCCTTGCTTCATTGATTGCCAGTTCTGACAGTTTCCATGCTGGTTGACAAAACAAGTGATTCTGCAGTTGCATAAAGTTATATCTATTTTACTCCTGTCATTTGTGCTGTGCTTGCTATACATTTTTACTGCTATATGGGAATTTAAGAAATAATTTAAAAGTGTTTAATATTATTATTTGAAACAGCGTCTCACTCTGTTGCCCAGGCTGGAGTGCAGTGGTACAATCTCGACTCACTGCAGCCTCATCCTCCCAGGCTCAAGGGCTCCTCCCACCTCAGCCTTCCAAGTATCTGGGACTACAGGTGTATGCCATCATGCCTGGCTAATATTTTTTTGTATATTTTTTGTAGAGACGGGGAATCCCCCCATTGCCCAGGCTGGTGTTGAACTCCTGGACTCATGCGATCTACCCAACTCGGCCTCCCAAAGTGTTGGGACCACAGGGATGAGCTGCTGTGCCCAGCCAAATGAAAAAATCCATACTATCTTGTTACCAGTCTTTAAAATTTAAAATATACCCCATTTTATTTTATCTTTTGAAACTTATCCTTAAAAAATTCTGTTTAAAGTCATATTTTTCTGTTGGGTGTCATGTTCTTGGTAAAGTCTTTAGATCAAGTTTGATGTACACAAATACCATATATCTGTCTATCCCAGTACATTTGCTGAGCTCCCATCATGAACTTTGAGTCCCTGAGGATCTTGAAGTTAAGAAGATTCCTGCTCTAGAAAATATGTAAGCTGTATAAACAACAGTAACAACGAGGGAGGGCATGAAAATCTAATTTCTGTAAATCAATTCAATTCAGTAGATCTCATAGCCTTATTATCTGGAGGAAAATCAGAACATACAGGCCCTAAATTTAGTCATAAACTTTAGTCTAGATATATTTTCCAGTGATTATTCAGAAGAAAGTGGTAGTCGTGGGGACTCAGTCCCAGAAGCAGCCGTCATTTGCCATTATATCAGACTCTGTTGCATTAAGTTTTCCAAAAATAGAATTCACATCTTCAAATTCACATATTCCTTCGGGTATCCCCAACAGAATTTTCCCCCAGTGGACAAACATTATGTTCTTACCTTTGACAATCATTTCAACTGTGATACAGGAATTCGATTCTAAAAATTCAGGGATAGGATCAGCTCTTTCCAATCCCTTCTAGCTCTAAATTTTAGGAAACAGTGGGTGCTGCTTTTTCCCAGTGTGAAGCCACATGGACTGGGTCCTTTTTCTCCCTCACATCACAGAAAGTAAAGTAAGCAAATAAGGGAAAATCAGATTTTAGTTCAC
>NW_016803931.1:0-1096 GCF_001698545.2 Rhinopithecus bieti
GAAGCTTTCTGAGAAGCTACTTTGTGATGCATGCATTCCACACAGGGAGTTATACTTCTTTTCTCACAAGTCAGTGTTTGAACACTGTTCCTTGAAACGGAAAAAGTGATATTTCGGAACGCATTGAGGACAATGGCGAATAGTGAAATATACTGAAATAAAATCGAGGAAGAAGCTTTCCAAGAATTTGCTCTTTGATATGTGCATTCACTTCACACAGTTAATGCATACTCTATGCTGCCCAGTTTCGAAACTCTGTCTTTGAAGGATCTGTCAAGGGATATTTAAAGACGCCCAGAGGCTCGTGGTGAGTGAGGAAACCTCTTCCGATGAAACCTGCAGAGAAATGTTCTGAGCAACAGCTTTGCGATGAGGGTATTCGTCTCTTAGAGGTAAAATATTCTTTGGATTGAGCAGCTTGAAATCACTGTTTTTGTGGAATCTGAGGAAGGACATTTGGGAATGATCCTTAGAATATGGAGAAAGAAATGTCCTGAGGTAAAATCCCAAAGGAAGCTTTCTGTGAAACTGCTCTGTGTCGTCTTAGTTCCTCTCACCCAGATAAGCCTCTCTTTTCATTGAGCAGTTTTCTAGCCCTGTGCATGTTTAGCATGTGATGGGATATTCAGGAGCACTTTGAGGCTAACAGTTAAAAAGGCAATATGTTCAGACCGAAAATAGAGAGAAGCTTTCCGAGGAAATGCTTTGTTACGTATGCATTCCACTCACAGTGTTATACCTCTCTTCTCACGCAGCGTCGGGGAAATCCTTTTGCAGAAACAGATACCAAGTGATATTCAGGAGCATGTTGATGCCGATGGTGAAAAGGTAAATAGCCTCAGAGAAAAACTGGAAAGAAACCTTGTAGGAAAATACTCTGTGATATGTGTAATCATCTCACATAGATAAAGATTTCTTTACATTTCGCAGCTTGGAAACTGTCATGGAGGGTTCGAAGAAGAGACCTTCGCGAGCACATTCTGGACTATGGTGAAAAAGGAAATATCTTCAGATAAAACCTGGAAAGAAGATTTCTGTTATTATGCTTTTTGATACGTTTATTCATCTCACATAGATGAAGCTTTTTTTTTTTATA
>NW_016803931.1:5479-7014 GCF_001698545.2 Rhinopithecus bieti
TATACCTTTCTTCTCCTAGGGGATTCTGAAATCCCTTTTGGAGAAAAAGCTACCAAGAGATATTCAGGAGTATAGCGACAACTATGGTGAAAAAGGAAATATCCTCAGACAAAAACTGGAAAGAAGATTTCTGTGAAACTGCTTTGTGTTAGATATATTTATTCGTCTCGCATAGTTAAAACTTTAATTACATTACACAGTATGGAAAATCCGTCATGCACAGATACGCGAAGGGACATTCGGGAGCACATTCAGGCCTACGGTGAAAGAGGAGATATCTACAAATAAAAACTGGATAGAAGCTTTCTGAGAAACTACTTTGTGATATATGCATTCCACTCAGTGAGTTATACCTCTTTTGTCACAAGGCAGTGTTTGAACACTGTTCCTGTGAAACCGAAAATGTGATATTTCAGAACGCATTGAGGACTATGGCGAATAGTGAAATATACTGAAATAAAACCGAGGAAGAAGCGTTCCAAGAATCTGTTCTCTGATATGTGCATTCACTTCACAGAGTTAATGCTTACTCTATGTTGCTCAGTTTCGAAACTCTTTCTTTGAAGAATCTGTGAAGGGATATTTATTGACGCCCAGAGGCTTGTGGTGAGCGAGGAAATGTGTACCGGTGAAACCTGCTTAGAAACGTTCTGAGCAACTGCTTTGTGATGTGTGTATTCGTCTCATAGAGTTAAACCATTCTTTGTATTGAGCAGCTTGAAATCACTATTTTGTGGAATCTGAGGAAGGACATTTGGGAATGATCCTTCGAATATGGAGAAAGAAATATCCTCAGGTAAAATCCAGAAGGAAGTTTTCTGTGAAACTCCTCTGTGTCATCTTAATTCGTCTCGCTCAGGTAAGCCTCTCTTTTCATTGAGCAGTTTTCTAACCCTGTGTATGTTTAGCATGTGATGGGATATTTCGGAGCACTTTGAGGCTTATGGTGAAAAAGGAAATATGTTCAGAGTGAAAGTGGAGAGAAGCTTTCGGAGGAACTGCTTTGTGACATGTGCATTCCAGTCACAGTGTTATACCTCTCTTATAGAGCGTCAGGGAAACCCTTTTGGAGAAACAGGTACCAAGTGATATTTGGGAGCATGTTGATGTTGAAGGTGAAAAGGGAAATAGCCTCAGACAAAACTGGAAGGATGCTTTCTAGGAAGCTACTCTGTGATATGTGTAAAATCTCACATAGACAAAGCTTTCTTTACATTACGCAGCTTGGAATTTCTCATGGACGAATCCACGAAGGGACCATCGTGAGCACATTCTGGACTATGGTGAAAAGGAAATATCTTCAGATAAAACTGGTAGGAAGCTTTCTGTGAATCTGCTTTTACTATGTTTATTCATCTCACATAGATGAAGCTTTCTTTACATTGTGCAGCTTGGAAACTCCCTCGTGGATAGATCTGCGAAGGGATATTTTGGATCACATTGGGCCTATGGTGAAATAGGAAACATAGTCAGATAAAACTGGAGAGAAGCTTTCTGTGAAACTACTTGGTGATGTGAGCATTTTAATCAGGGAG
>NW_016803932.1:0-393 GCF_001698545.2 Rhinopithecus bieti
AGACATAATAGACATAATAGATAGAGGTAAAAAATAAAAATAATAGATATAATAGATAGAGGTATAAAATATAGACATAATAGATATAATAGATATAGGTATAAAATATAGACATAATAGATATAGGTATAAAATATAGACATCATAGATATAACAGATATAGTTATGAAATACAGACATAATAGACATAATAGAGAGAGGTATAAAATATAGACATAATACATATAGGTATAAAATATAGACAGAATAGATATATATATAGATATAAACTATAGACATAATAGATATAGGTATAAAATATAGACATAATAGATATAATAGATATAGGTATAAAATATAGATAATACATGTAATACATATAGGTATAAAATATAGACAGAATAGATATATATA
>NW_016803933.1:0-11250 GCF_001698545.2 Rhinopithecus bieti
ACAGTGTTATCAAATTAGAACTCAGGATTAAGAAACTCATTCAAAACCACACAACTATGTGGAAACTGAACAACTTGCTCCTCAATGACTACTGGATAAATAACAAAATTAAGGCAGAAATAAGTAAGTTATTTGAAACTAATGAGAACAAAGACACAATGTACCAGAATCTCTGGGACAGAGCTAAAGCAGTATTTAGAGGGAAATTTATTGCCCTAAATGCCCACTGGAGAAAGTGGGAAAGACGTAAAATTGACATCCTAACATCACAATTAAAGGAACTAGAGAAGCAAGAGCAAACAAATTCAAAAGCTAGCAGAAGACAAGAAATAACTAATATCAGAGCAGAACTGAAGGAAATAGAGACACAAACAACCCTCCAAAAAATCAATGAATCCAGGATCTGGTTTTTTGAAAAGATTAACAAAATAGACCACTAGCTAGACTAATAAATAAGAAAAGAGAGAATAATCAAATTGACACAATAAAATGATAAAGGGGATATCATCACTGATCCCACAGAAATACAAACTACCGTTAGAGAATACTATAAACACCTCTACACAAATAAACTTGAAAGTCTAGAGAAAATGGATAAATTCATAGACACATACACCCTTGCAAGACTATGCCAGGAAGAAGTCAAATCCCTGAATAGACCAATAACAAGTTCTGAAATTTAGGCAGTAATTAATAGTCTACCAATGAAAAAAAGCCCAGGACCAGACAACTTCATAGCCAAATTCTACCAGAGGTACAAAGAGGAGCTTATACCATTCCTTCTAAAACTATTCCAAACAATAGGAAAAGAGGGACTGCTCCTTAACTTATTTTATGAGGCCAGCATCATCCTGATACCAAAACCTGGCAGAGACACAACAACAACAAAAAAATTTCAGGCCAATATCCCTGATAAACGTCGATGTGAAAATCCTCAATGCAATACTGGGAAACTGAATCCAGCAGCACATCAAAAGCTACTCCACCATGAACAAGTCAGCTTCATCCCTGGGATGCAAGGCTGGTTCAATATATGCAAATCAATAAACATAACCCCTCACATAAACAGAACCAAAGACAAAAAACACATGATTATCTCAATAGATGCAGAAAAGACCTTCAATAAAATTCAACACCCTTCATGCTAAAACTCTTAATAAACTAGATATAGATGGAATGTATGTCAAAATAATAACAGCTATTTATGACAAACCTACAGTCAATGTCATATTGAATGGGCAAAAGCTGGAAGCATTCCCTTTGAAAACTGGCACAAGACAAGGATGCTCTCTCTCACCACTCCTATTCAATGTAGTATTGGAAGTTCTGGTTAGGGCAATCAGGGAAGAGAAAGACATAAAGGGTATTCAAATAGGAAGAGAGGAAGTCAAGTTGTCTCTGTTTGCAGATGACATGATTGTATATTTAGAAAATCCCATCGTCTCAGCCCAAAATCTCCTTAAGCTGATAAGCAACTTCAGCAAAGTCTCAGGATACAAATCATGTGCAAAATCACAAGCATTCCTATATACCAATAACAGACAGAGAGCCAAATCATGAGTGAACTCCCATTCACAATTGCTATAAAGGTAACAGAATACCTAGGAATACAAGTTACAAGGGATGTGAAGGACCTCTTCAAGGAGAACTACAAACCACTGCTCAAGGAAATGAGAGAAGACACAAACAAATGGAAAAACATTCCATGCTCATGGATAGGAAGAATCAATATCATGAAAATGGCCACACTGACCAAAGTAATTTATAGATTCAATGCTATCTTCATCAAGCTACCACTGACTTTCTTCACAGAATTAGAAAAAAGCTACTTTAAATTTTATATGGAACCAAAAAAGAACTCTTAAAGCTAAGACAACCCTAAACAAAAAGAACAAAGCTGGAGGCATCATGCTACCTGACTTCACACTATACTACAAGGCTACAGTAACCAAAAGAGCATGGCACTGTTACCAAAACAAGTATATATACCAATGACACAGAACAGAAGCCTCCAAAATATCACCACACATCTACAACCATCTGATCTTTGACAAACCTGACAAAAATAAGCAATGGGGAAAGGATTCCCTATTTAATAAATGGTGTTAGGAAAACTGGCTAGCCATATGCAGAAAACTGAAACTGGACGCCTTCCTTACACCTTACACAAAAATTAACTGAAGATAGATAAAAGACTTAAATGGAAGAGCTAACACCATAAAAACCTTAGAAGAAAACCTAGGTGATACCATTCAGGACACAGGCATGGGCAAAGACTTTGTGATGAAAACACCAACAGGGATGGCAACAAAAGCCAAAATTGACAAATGGGATCTAATTAAATGAAAGAGCTTTTGCAGAGCAAAAGAAACTATCATCAGAGTGAACAAGCAACCTACAGAATGGGAGAAAATTTTGCAACTTATCAATCTGACAAAGTTTTAATATACAGAATCTACAAGGAACTTAAACAAATTTACAAGAAAAAAGCAAACAACCCCATCAAAAAGTTGGCAAAGTATATGAACAGATACTTCTCTAAAGAAGACATTTATGCAGCCAACAACATATGAAAAATAGTTCATCATCAATGGTCATTAGAGAAATGCAAATCGAAACCACAATGAGATACCATCTCATGCCAATTAGAATGGTGATCATTAAAAAGTCAGGACACAGTAGGTGCTGGAGAGGATGTGGAGAAATAGGAACACTTTTACACTGTTGGTGGGATAGTAAATTAGTTCAACCATTGTGGAAGCCAGTGTGATGATTCCTCAAGGATCTAGAACCAGAAATACCATTTGACCCAGCAATCCCATTACTGGGTATACACCCAAAATATTATAAATCATTCTGCTATAAAGACACATGCAAATGTATATTTATTGCAGCGCTATTCACAATAGCAAAGACTTGGAACCAACCCAAATGCCCATCAATGATAGACTGGGTAAAGAAAATGTGACATATATACACCATGGAATACTATACAGCCATAAAAAAGAATGAGTTCATGTCCTTTGTGGGGACATGGATGAAGCTGTAAACCATCGTTCTCAGCAAAGTAGCACAGGAACAGAAAACCAAACACCGCATGTTCTTACTGATAAGTGGGAGTTGAACAATGAGAACACATGGACACAGGGAGGGGAACAGCACACACTGGGACCTGTCAGGGGGTGGGGGTCTAGGAGAGAGACAGCATTAGGAGAAATACCTAATGTAGATGACAGGTTGATGGGTATAGCAAACCATCAAGGCACGTGTATACCTATGTAACAAACCTGTATGTTCTGCACATGTATCCCATAACAAAGTATTAATAATAAAAATAAATAAAATAAAATAAAATATAGAAGCAGCTGGTGGCCATATTTTTAACATCTGGAAGAAGCTGTTCAGAGGGAACAACATACTGAGTAGAGAGAAGCACGGATAGGAGATAGAAAGTCTCAGAGATTACAAATTCCTGTTTTCAGTTGTAACTAAGATCTATCTGTACTTAGGCCTTTTATTTTTACATGTTCAGAATTGTGATAAATTCTTCTTTGCTCAAGCTAGTTGCATTGGTTTTCTACTACTTTCAAATAAAAAAGTCTTGAATCATAGAACCTGAAAATTATAAACCAGGGAAAGTTGTTTACAGAATAGCAAAAGCAAGTTGGTTCTGTTACACTAAAGAAGTTGACTTTACTAAAAAATGTTGGTTCCCCTGTTTGAGTGGGGTGCTACTGTATGAAGTATTAGATCCACAGCAAGACTGTGACTAAAACCTGATTAGTGTCTACATGAATCTATTGTGTGGGATCAAGAAAAATAGTAAATTAAAAAGCCTTCCATGTGTATAAGATGAATATTTTGTTCATTTTAGCTTTCTCTCTTCCCTATTCTGCAACATGGAGCTCCTCCACTGGGATGAAACTCAAAGAATTTGTATGCAACCACATGCCACTCAAACCTTCATTTCATATCATAGTGGGATTCATACTATACACAAAGCAGATGAGAAGCAAAGCAGGTCTTTGCCAGGGAAAAATCCTAGATTGTTTGTATGTATTTACTAATCAGTTAGAGAAAGGATATTTATAATTTTTAAAATGTTTTTTCATTGATAAGATAGCAACCTGAAGCCATTTGCAGCCCCTTACCAATATGCACAGGATCTGAGTCAAAGTCCAGGAGTCTCATGAATTATGCATCACATCACATAATGTGTGTTCCATTAAGCTCCCACTGCTCATTAGGACATGGGGGTTGCCTCCAATGTCCATTTCTAACATCTTTCTTCACCCTACCCCACTTTGACTTTGGACTGTGCTTTCTAGGTAGCTGTCGCACTGTGGCAGAGAAGATTATGTCCTAGACTATAAATCTGGAGATAACAAGGGCTTTGCCATTTACTTGTTTTAGAAACTTACATAAATTAATCTCTGGGCCTCTGCAGTGGAATGAAGAAATAATACCAACCTTGTAACAAAATTCTATTAGTCAGTTAATGCAAAAATATTTATTGAATGGCTATTATGTGCAAAGCTCTGTTTTTGGGATTTAGCAGTGAACAAAACAAAACCCCAAATCCCCACTTACCTAAATTGTATAGTCTAATTATAGAGACAGATTATCATGGGTGAGATATAAACTATGTGAGAGAATGACAAGTGTTAAGGAAGGAAGTAAAGCAGAGGAACAGATTAGGAACTGCATAGGGGTGCTTTAACTTTGGAAACGTGGCTCAGGAAGACCTCTCTGAGGAGGCTATATTTGGGTAAAGATTAGTTGGAAGGAGAGGTCAAGCCATGCAGGTATCTGGGACTGGAGCTTCCTAGGTGGAGAGAACCACATGAGGCAAGGTTTTGAGGAGACACTATGCACAATGTATTGGAGGAACAGAATGGACATCATTGTGGCTAGAATGGAGTGAGGAGGGGGAGAGATCATGGGCGATCTTTCTAGGTCCCTGCAATGTATTTGGCCTTTACTTTGAGTAAGATGGGAAGCTATGGGAGAGTCCTGCATCAATTGCCTTGAACGTGCCTAGACTAGTTCTGGCACACAGCGGGTGTTCAATAAATGCTTGCTGGTTGAACCAAGGGTTTGGTTTGTTTGTATCCTTCTGCTTCCACTTTCAGCAGCAGCATGAGAGTTAGGATCATGACCACATTGTGTCATGGTCTTTGCAGAGTACAGGAAGTCCCTCTGAATTTCTTAGGAATGCCTGCAGGAGCTTGCTGCTTTTTTATCACTGTCATCATTTCCTTTAAAGAACAGGGTGGCCAAAGCTGGCTTAGAATCTGCAGGGCAATCGATTGATATTTCTACCAATAACCCGTTAGTATTGTTGTATGTCCCAGAATAATTAACATATTTCCTCTCTGATATCTGTTCTCTATCAATATAGATAGAAGCTTGTTAAATATGTCTTCCTAGTAGTTTTAGAGCCATTATGGAAGTTAATTATACAGTGCTCAACAGAGCATAAGAATAGAAAAACAAAGTGAGTTGATCAGAGAGAAAGAATCACACCTGCTGGTTTACTTGCATGACCTTGATCTTGAGATAGAATTGTAATGGGAGAGAAGTTGGCTGATGATGTTGAAAGTGAAGTTTCCACTCCCTCTGTGTTCACAGATGTTCTGAACCAGATCCACTCATCCTTAAGAAAATCAGAAAATTAAGGTTAGAGATGTGCACAAATGAGCACTTGCTATTCAAAACAATAATTTTAAAAACTCCCTTGATAGAGTAAGCAAACAAAAAAACAGCTGTGCAGTAAAATGTGGCATTCCTGTTTTTCCTTTTATTTGTTTAGGAAGGCATTTAACAAACACTTGTTAGTTCTGAGCCTTACTGGTTGATGAGTGTTCAAGCTACTAAGCCAGAATTTAATTTAGTTCATTATTTACGAATGTGTCCTTTAATAGTCTATGTGTTAGTCAAGGTTCTTCAGAGAAACAGAACCAACAGGAGATATGCACTCACAGACATGACACATGCACACACACACACACACACACACACGGTGAGAAAAAAATAAATTTCATTATATATAATATATTTCAAATATATGATGTCATATAAGTGAGATTTATTATAAGGAGTTGGCCCATGGGATTGGGGATTGTCCTGAGAAGTCCTATGATCTGCTGTCTGAAAGCTGGAGACCCAGGAAAGTCACTGGTATAAATTCCAGTCTGAGTACAAAGCCCTGAGAACCAAAGACACCAATGATGTAAGTCCTAGTTCAAGGGCAGGAGAAGAGGGATGCTACAGCTCAAGCAGTCAGGCAGAGAAAGAATCCAACTTTCCTCTGCCCTTTTGTTCTGTTGAGGCTGTCAATAGATTGGATGATACCCATCTACACTGGAGAGGGCTAACTTCTTTACTCAGTCCACCAATTCAATGCTAACCTCTTCTGGAAACACTCTTACTGACACATGCAGAAGTAATGTTTAATCAGATATGTGGGCAACCTATGGCCCAGTCAAGTTAACACATAAACTTAACCATCACACCTTATTTCATTTTTAAAACACCTTTGTTTTTTTCTCATCATCTTCCTCACTCACAAAACAGTAAGATCTATTGACTATTTGGTCACAACTATGTCACCAGAATTTTCAGACTGCAGAGTGTATTTAAAATGAAAAATCTATAATTCAGTTGAAGAGGATAAATTTCACAGCTCTAAGCAATCTTTTATGACATGACTTATGGTCATGGTGGCAATTATAATATATTCATCAAATGTGTTTGCAACGAATGGGAGTAAACATCCCTGAAATCACGGTTTATTTTTTTGAAATAAACACATTTATCAGTAATGTCTATAAAATATCATATAGAATTTCTAATACCATGATGATTTTTTACATTTTCAAGGTAACTGTGAGAATGAGATTTGTCGAAATAGATTGATAAAAAAGAAAATTGAAGTCAGTAAGATTAAGGACCAGGGAATATAGAAGAGTTATATTTTTCCAGACCAGATAATTATGATGTGACTCAATTTAAATTAGACTCCATGAAAACTGGTCCTTTAAGGGTTACCTAGGTGAGACCAATTTGTGTTCAATGAATTTTACATATTTTTTACTTTCCTTTCTTTTTGCTAAAAGCCTGAGTAATTGGAAGGAAATAGACTTCAGCATATTGTATGAACATTTATTTGGATGAGCTGAAATTGGGAAGAATGTATTAGTCTATTTACATATATTATTAAGTAGATCAGCAACCTTCCCAGCCTCTGGTAAGAGCACTCTCCTCATTAGGAAAGTGCCCCTTCCTTCAATTCTTTGCCGTGGAATTCAGTGGATACCATTATCTTTTTACAGGACTTTTTCTTCCCTGCCAAAGTGACTGGGTGAGGAGCAGGCAACTATTCCAGGTTAGGATAGCCCTGTTACCCAGTCCCACAATAGGCACATATGGCCCAAACTGACCTAAATCAGTCTTTCTCCATTTTTTTTTTCTTTATGGAGCTAGCAAAAAATAGCTGTCCCTCTTGGAGGCTAGGAGGTGTGGGAAACTGTGTGTCCTGTGTGGAAGAGGTAGGGTTGCGTAAGAGACAAGGAGGTGAATAATCAGCAGACAGGAGAAACAGAGTGAGTCCTGAACTTGAACTAGCCCCTGGTTCCGGTTGTACTTGAGATGTGATGCTATCCATGTTCTTTCAGGTAGTTGAAATTGGTGCTGTCCTTTTGGCTGAGATTAGGCATAAGTAAGGCAAACGTCCTTGATCTTTATCATATTGTATCTCTGACTGCAGAGGCCAGACAATACTTTTCACATTTATTTAAAGATTTTGGAAAACTCAAAGATAGCTTTATCTTTTCAGGTTGAGTCTAATATTTAAATTGCATATTTGTGTTTATTAATGGTGCTTTAAAATACCTTATTGATTTTTGTCTTTCACTCAGATGCAAATAAATGTCCTGCATACATAGTAGACATCTTAGAAGTTGAAATTATGAAGAAAGAGGTTGTATGGAATGTAGCTTAAAATACAACCTTTAAATTTTTTAGTGTATATCTTTGTTTTGCTAGTTCTTATTATATATAACTTTATCTTTATAAATATAATTTTCTGCTCTGATATCCAACAAGGATTTGAACTTGTACCTGAGCACTTTTATTGTGCCACATATATTTGTTATTATGTAGTAACATAAAATATGTATCAACACACACACACACACACACACACACACACACACACACATACACAAACATGCCTGCAACGAAACCCATATCATGCAATTTGCCATTACTGAAACTAAGGCCATCTCTCTTCTGATCGCTGGCTCTTTGCAAAATATTCTAATGATAAAGGCAAGCTCACTGGTAAAGTTTTAAAAAGTCAGTTTAGATATTTTGTCATAGAAAATCCAACTTTTGTTTTATCATGCATTGGTTTTTATGTTGGCTATTTATGAAAACAGTTATTATCTGTGATCTGCCAGGAATCTGTTGAAGCATCCCACAGTCATCAGTGTTCATATGTAGATAGACATATTGCCATCTTTGACATCAACAGATGTAGCATTTTCATACCATACAGGAAGTAATGGTGCCTGACATTTCTAGGTTGAAAGCCCCTCTTTGTTTCTTGCACTAATGGAAATAGACTTTGCGGTCTTCTTTTCCGCTTGCTGATTGTATGTAAATGCTTTCATTAAAAATAGGTTTTTCATTTTATTACTTCATGGAATTTGGGAAATAAAGGTAAAGGAAGAAAACTACCAGACAAAACAAAGATGATTTTTAAAATAGTTTAAATTCTATATATCTAAAATAGAATTGCTACACAAATTGCAACATTTGCTACTTTCCTAGGTGGCAAATTTGTATGACATTTCCATAAATGACTAATGGACAGAATACTTTTAAATAGAATTAATAAAACAGCTGAACTACACTGATTTCTTGGTATCATTTCATATTTAGATGTTGTTTTGTTGAGGTCTGAATGAAAGCTCAATTCCTTGATTCTGAAGAAAGGGGCCTCATGATGTCATTCGGGCAGTATTAGCATCCAGTGTTTTCCAGTCCCCTTGGATCAGCGATGCTTTGACCAGCTCCCATTTTCTAGTAAGAAATCCTAGCATGTTTTCTGAATTTTTGATATGTTGGGGAATCACTTGCAACAGAAAGAATTAGCAGCTGCATATATAGTACAGTTGTGAGTTGAGGTAGATAGTTTTCATGTACTGGAGAAAAAGCTGCATTTTAATTTCTTAGATGACATTTGGGTGATATTTACTTTCAGTCATTTTCTATGCAAAGCACACTAAAATATTAGTCTCTTAATCATATATCTTATGGTGTTATTTCTTTTCTGCTTTTAAATATAAAATTATATGATAAATATTGCTCAACAAGACCTACAATGGCTACATGGTATTTTATCCTATCAATGTACAAAACTTCACTTAATTTTGTTGTTTTGAGAAACACATAGTTTACAGTTATTTGCTGTATAAAATGATGCTCCAGTTTATGTTTTGGTAGCAATGAGGCGACATTATTAGTAGAGTTGAAGCTCTGTATGTTCTATAAACTTGTAGTGTAGTTTGGGTTATATACTTGAGAGAAAGTCTTGCCTATATGTTGTGAAAAGAGAAATATACATTGAAGCATTGTTTATAATGCATAGCCAACTATTTTGCCCATAGGGAAATATGTGGGAGACTGTGGTTTATTTATACCATGGAACAGTAAATAGACTTGCAGTGAGTACAGCACAAAGCAAGTAGAGTAAAATGGATAGTATGAAAAGCAAGCAGGTCCTGTTTTGCTAAAGAACAGATATAGTGAACCTAATCCACAGAAACAAAATCTAAAAGGAAGTACATAGAGGAAAAAAATGGATTATCAGGTATTTGTAGGATAATATTAAATGGTCTAACATATGTACAATTGGAGTTGCCGAAAAATAGAAAAAAGAGGTGGCAGAGGAAATACTTGGGGAGTATTCTTAGACGTCTACTTGGGGAGCTTCTTAGACACTTTGGGAGTATCTAAGAAGCTCAACAAATCCCAAGCAGGGCCCACATGCATGCTGACACAAAACACATCAAGGCCAATCCTAATCAAATAGCTGACAATTAGGGATAAAGAGAAAAATATCAAAATTGGCCTAATTAAAATAGACACACTTTGTACGGAGCAGGGTTTCTTGATCTCAGCAGAATTGAGAATTTGAGCTGGGTAATTCTTTGTTGTAGAATCTGTCCTGTTCATTGTAGGATGTTCAGCAGCATCCTTATTCTCTACCCACTAAATGGCTGTGACCACACCCCATCAAGTGACAATAAAAAATGTCTATGGACATTGTCAAATGTCCCTTGGGGGGACAGTTTCCTCACATTGAGAATCACTGTGTATAGGAACAAAGGTGAAAATGATTGCAGACTTCTTACCAGAAAATTGCAAGCCAGAAAACAATGGTACCGAAAGAAAAAAAAAGAGAAAACCTGCCAAACTAGAATTCTGTATTCTTGAAAAAAATCCTTTAAAAAGCTTTTTATTTGAATAAAACCAAAGCTGAGAGAATTTGTTACCAACAATCTTGCACTACAAGAAGTGTTAAAAAAAAACCCTTCTGGCTAAAGGAAAAGGATATCAAATGGAAACATATTTTTATAAAGAAGTAATAAAACACCAGAAATGATCAACATGTAAGTAAATAGAAAAGACTTTTAGCACTCACTATTTTCATGTTTAAAAATTGTCCTTGACTTTTTGAAGCGAAATAATAGTGTATTGTGATATTAATAAGAATAGGACAAAGGAAGGGAGGAACAGGTGGGTGTATGTATTAGACATGAAGTGGTATCCTGGGATAAGTTAAGTATGCATATTGAAAACCATAGAGTGACAAGTAAAATAAATAAACAAAGACATATTATTAATTCAGGATAGAGAGTTAAATGAAACATAAAAAAATACTCAGTCAATCTAAAACCAGGAGGAAAAGAGGAATAAGAGAACAAAGAAGAGAGGAGTAAATAAAAAACTCACAGCAAAATAATACCTTTGAACCCAAATACATTGATAATTATGTTAAATATAAATGGTCCAAATACTCCAATTTAAAGATAGAAAATATCAGACTGGGTAAAAAAGTAAGACTCAGCTCTTTGTTATCTAAACACACCAGCATTTCTCTCTTAAGAAATGAAGATTTTTTTCCTTTTTTTTTCTTTTTTTTATTATTATACTTTAAGTTCTAGGGTACATGTGCATAAC
>NW_016803933.1:12165-64041 GCF_001698545.2 Rhinopithecus bieti
ATTAGGTCTAACATTTAAGTCTCTAATCCATCTTGAATTAATTTTCGTATAAGGAGTAAGGAAAGGATCCAGTTTCAGCTTTCTACTTATGGCTAGCCAATTTTCCCAGCACCATTTATTAAATAGGGAATCCTTTCCCCATAAGAAATGAGGATTTTATCCTACCTACCCATAATATGATTAGTACACTCAAAGATTTTTTTATTTGGTAACAATGACATTTTTTAAAAGCTCAAAGTAATTGTCTTATAAAATGTCCCATGATTTAGATTTCTCTGATTGTGTTTCCTGCTGATTAAATTAAAAATTTTGACAAGAATAATATATAAATCATCTTGTATAATTCTGATTGCATTCTTTTAGAAGGTATATTATTAGGATAATGACCCTATCATTTATCACTCAACCTGGTATACTTTTGGGGATGAAAGGGTGTACTGTTAATAAGTAAGTACTCTGAGACAACAGGTGAAACAAGGGTATGACCCAGGTAAACTGGGACATGGCCACTTAATTATTGGTGACACTAAGTTTTATAACTTGGTTAAGATGAAATCTATCAGAGCTCTTCAGTGTAAAAGTACTTTTTTCCTTTGTAATGATTAAGTTCATTGTAAGTAAATACATTGAGAACATGTGAATATAATATTTTACATAGTGATTTTAGCACCCATTAATGAGCCTTGCCTAAACAAATGATTACAATTTTTTTGAAAATGGCAGCTTTATTCTACCATTTTTTTTCTGAATGTATTAGTTTGCATTCTTCTGTAAAGAAGATCTTTCCTTAATCTCCTCTTTATCCTTTTAATACATTTATGGACTCATCCATTAGGGTTGTTTTTCTTTTCTATGTTCAAATCATTAGAAAAGTCAGCCAGTAGTAACATTTGCAAGCTGATTTCCTTGCTGTTTTCATCTCTCATTTGTATTTAAGTACTTGCTTGTTTTATGTTACCAGGATGTTCCAGTTTTCACTTGTAATTTCCATTTCCCAGTGGTTTGTCTATTGATATGCCTGTACCACATTGTTTTAATTATTGATCTTTATAGTTTTATCTAGTAGTGGTAGTCCCCTATCATAACTCTTATTTAGGTAGATTTTCCTAGTCATTAAACATTGGGGGTTTCTTTTGCATATGCACTTTAGAATTAACTCATATAGCTACAGAAAAAATTAAATTGTTGGGATTTTTCTTAAAATTACATTAAATTGATATGCTAACTTGGATAGAATTGCCACAATTATGATACTAAATTGCCCTATCCAAGAAGGAGGAATATAATTGTATTTTTCTAGTCTTCTCTATTTTGGTGTCTTTCAGGAGAGTTTTAAAGTTTTCTTTTTAAAGTTTAAGTATCTTTTACTGTTGCTATTATAAGTGGGTTTTTCTCTTTCAATATATATTCTAACTGGTTATCAGCTGTGCTTATGAAGGCTATTTACTTTTGTAAGCTGATTTTATATTCTGATACATTATTGAATTCCTTTACTGTTTGTGTCAGCTTTATCATTGGTTTTCTAGGTTTTGAAGGTCCACTATAGTATAATCTGCAAAACAGAGATAATTTTACTTCATTCCTGCCACAATTTTTATGCTTTTAAGTATTTTCCTTTATCAGATGGCCATGGCTCATGTCTCCAGTGAGGCTGTAAATAGTAGTGGTGGTAGAGGGCATTATTTCTGACTTAATGTAAAGGCATCCGGTGATTTATTATAAAAGGCATATATAATAGATATTTAAAATGGGTGTTGAATTTTGTTGAAGATCTATTAGCCCTTATAGAAATAATTATATACTTTTAAATTGGATTTATTAATATTGTGAATTACATTAACATGATTTCTTATATTCCTGAAATAAATTTTACTTGGTCATAATGTATTATTATTTTTATATGCACTTTTGAATTTTATTTGCTAGTATTTTATTTAGGAATTTTTCACTGATATTTATTTATTTATTTATTTATTTATTTATTTGTTATTATACTTTAATTTCTAGGGTACATGTGCATAACGTACAGGTTTGTTACATATGTATACTTGTGCCATGTTGGTGTGCTGCACCCATCAACTCGTCATTTACATCAGGTATAACTCCCAATGCAATCCCTCCCCTTCACTGATATTTATAAGTGAAGTTGTTCTGTAGGTTTATGTAGGTATACTATCTTTGGCAGGGTTAGCTATATACTGTATGTTATTCTTATTTCACAGATAAGGTTTAGAAAACATCCTTTTTCTGTGCCTTGGACATTTTAAGAAGCATTGGTATCATCTGAATCCTGAAGAATGGTAAAATTTGTCATTCAACCGTCTTGGTCTGGCATTGTTTATGGGGGGAAGACAAAGTTTCTTTGATGACTTTATTTTCTCTGGGGAAAGATTTCTGATTATGTTTTTCCTTTATTGGTGTCATTTTTTGAATTTTTTTGTAACCGAAAAAAAGGATCTTCATTCTACTAGTTGAAATGGACGGTTTGGATAAGCTTACATATTGAAAATTATTTATGCTGGAGAATAATTCTTAAGTGATGAATTATAATTGACTGCTGTCCAGGCTTTCTAATCTGATTGAGAGAAGCATTCTTGAGTAAGGATGCTAGACAGTGAATAAGAGAACGAACACTGGAGAGTGAAATTTGATTGTTGAGGGGAGGGGAGACCAATGAAGGAAATAGTAAAGAAAGGAGGAAATCGAAGAAGAGAAAGAAACTAGCAAAGAATGTGGCCATTTTGCCTTAAACTGACCCATTTCCATCTGAGAACTTGCTCTTACTTGACTTAACTTGAATTTAACTACAGAAACGTAAAATTAACTATAAAAGTTTTGTGTATTAATTCTCACTGAATTTTGTTTGTGGATGCTTGTATGCTCTTTGTTGCAATCAAAAGGTACTGTAATAATCTAATTTCATACACAAACAGACACACATATATAATGCTTGAAAATTTAGGCAATTTGAGTAACAATTGGGAAGTTGAATAAGAGTTAAAAAGCAACAATTTTGTTTGTATTATACCATGTTAGTTTGTGTTCTGAGCATTGTATGGATTCACATTTAAGTCTCACACTAACTCTATTAGATAGATGCCATTATACAACATGAATTTTACATATACGAAGACCCCGGAGGCATAGAGAAATTCAGTGACCCGCCTAGAGTTACCTAGTAAGAGGTGGAGTAGAGACAGATTGAAATTTAAGTGTCAACTTGAGAGTCCAGGATTCCTGAGAAAAGACAAAATTTATCCTTTTAATATTCATTCATCCATTTTATTCAACAAATACCTACTAAGCTTTAGCCACTTTGATGTCAGACAGAATCAGCATCAGGCACTTTGTGCCTTTGAGGAACTTGAACACTATAAGGAAGACAGTCCTGTCTCCACCCAGCAGGCTCCACAGGAAGGTGGGATTGTGTGGCTGGTAGGGTGAGCTCGGTGTCCAAAACCTGCTGCCCCCAGCAGAGAGAACTTGGGTCAGCTTCTCAGCCATTTTAAACTCCAGTTACCCACTGAAAAATGGGATAACAATCCAAGTAAATTCACAGTTTTATGATGAGGATCAAGTAAGATCCACTATCTCAAGAGAGAGAGCTCACCAGCTGCCTCTACTAATCCTTTCAGAACCTGAAGCGAGCATAGGCTCTGTACAGAGTCTAGGATTTTATTTTTCCTTGAAAAACAGAGAGGCAAAGATATGCTTAATAATGTAGACCTAAAAAGTGTGACTGTACTACTTTTTCAGGGGAAAATGATGTGATTCTATGCCTTAGGGTTAGTGAATGCTGGTTGAATACAGAGAAACAACCTGAGAACATTTGAGGAACCCAGATCTGATCCACGATTAAAGGGAAGGAGGGTCGGAAGCATGCAGCGTTTGAGATGTAGCCCTCCTCATCTTCTTGGGAATCTCAGCCATGTGCCTATGGTAATGATATCCTGGTCTCCTCCAGCCTTGTGGAAAGAGATCGTAAAGAGTTTCCTGCTGAGGGAAATGAAAAGCCTATGGCACTGAGGTTCTTTCTCAGAAGTCCAGAAAAGAAAGCAGAGAAACTCATACATGACGGTGGACTTTGAGCCCAGATGGCTTGGATTTGAATCCCAGCTTGGACTAGCTGTGCGACGAAGTAGTGAAAACTCATGGACCTAACATCTGACTGTGTAAGGTAAGGATAATACTAAAACTCACATGGTAATACTGTTGTCTTTAATCAGTTAATATATATAAGGTAGTTGGTGTGTTTATATAGAGTAAATAATTTGAAAGTGCTAGTATAAAACAATAAAAGTTAGCAGCTAAGGGTTTAGCTTTTCTCTTGACCAGGAAGGATAAAGAACTCTAAGGTCCTTGTAAGATTAACCCCTGGAGTGTAGCTGTGATGAGGGAGTTCCTCAAAGTCTAGGTGCAAAGAGGACCTGGTGGCTGGGATTCTTTTCTCTTGTTTGTTTGTTTTGTTTTGTTTTTTTACATCCCACTGACTGTAATTTGGGAGATCTCAGTAGAGGGTGCCCTTTGTAAGTGAATGGTGGTGGAAATCTCTGGGGAGGAGTGTTTAGTTGGATGTGAAAGGCAGTTCAACTTCCACAGCCAAGAGGAACCCTGTGAGCCTGGGTATCATGAGTCCTCCTTGGAAATGAAGGGCTCTGGTGCATCCCTGTTTTGAGTGGTTCTACAGATGGTGGTACATTCTCTTTGAGGCACAATTCTCCTGGAAGCAGTGTGAGTCATTATCAGTCAGTATTTCTTGGGAGAAACTCATCTAGGAGGTTACTTACTACAAAGTAGGTTTTGAGGTGTGAAAGCACCAGGGTGTTTAGAGGAGATAAGTGGTCGAGTGGCTTCTGTTTGTGGGAGCAGCCATCAGGGAGGGTTTCTAGGGGACCCACCCCCTGTCCACCTGGAAGCACTCCTGATATCACTTTGACTGTTGGTCATGGAAGCTGACACATGGTCTTAGTCTGCTCAGACTGCTATAACAAAATACCTTATACTGGATGCTTTAAACAACAGAAACATATTTTCTCACAATTCTAGAGGCTGGAAGTCCAAAATCAGGGTGCCAGCATGGTTGAGTTCAGGTGAGACTTCTTCCTGGCAAGAAATAGCTGCCTTTTCACTGTATCCTCACATGGCAGAGAGAGTGAGAGAGTGAGAGAGTGAGTGAGCTTCTAAGAACCTAAACCCATCATGAGGGCCACACCCTCCTAACATTATCTAAACCAGATTATCTCCCAAAGGCATCATCTCCAGATATCATCACAATAGGGGTGACTTCACCAACATAGAAATTTGGAGGGAGACATAATTCAGTCCGTAGCACACATTTACTTGGACCATGGCTAATATTTGAGCTGTATTACAGACTCAAGACTTCAATCATTTCAATGATAATGCGTAGTGCAGAGATTTGGAGGTAGCTATTTCTAAGACACCTAGTTAAGACAAGAGGGGATTCATTTGGGCTGCATCATGTATTGGTGAGATAAAAGAAGATAATATTCTCTCTCAGTACTCAAGCCAAATGCAATGCTGTGATAGTTTTGCCTTGTCATAGTCTAACATATTTTTCATTTTGGTTTGCATTTGGCTCCTGACACACTTACCCATTGCCCGAGGAGGTCCAAGATTTTCTCATTTTTATGGGCTCTTGACATCTTGATTTTCTTTATTTTTCTCAAAGCATCAAAAAATCAACACATTTTGGAGTTTGAGTTGCTCTTTCATGTTTGATGAAATTCTGGTATTATAAATATGTTATATAACAAAGAAAAAGTTGAAAAATAATTTAAGACAACATGAGTGAGTGTTTTCATCAGGTGGTTCATGTAATTGCCAGGGAATCGCAGGTTAAGAAGCCCTAATGCTGTTTATACAAAGAGGTAGGATCCGTGGTTCCCCAGGATTCCAGTGGGGAGCCTAGAACATTTGCCCAAACCCATTGAAGACTTCCTGATATGTCATTGGAAGAGTCACTGAGTTCTGAGTTTTTTACTTGCAAGATGGTATAAATAATGAACATTTCCCTCAGAGGTGGTTATTGCAACCTGCATAAACCTAATATCTACTACTTGTTATCTGTTATCTGATGTTCCATTAATTAGAGCACTAAACTGCCTCCTCTTTTCCTTGTTATGGGTGTCCACCCTAAGTCACAAGTGGATCCTGATGTGCTTTTTGAATTACCAAAACAAGATTACCTGATGTTCATTAAATATGAATGTTTAGAGGAGGGATTCTCAACTGGGAGTGATTCTATCCCCTAGGAGATGTTTGGCGCTGTCAAGAGACATTTCTGGTGTTCCCAAAACTGAGGGTTACAACTGGTATCTAGTGGTAGAAGCTGGGGATGTTGCTAACCAGCCTACAGTGCATAAGAGAGCCTAACTGTCAGTAGTTATAAGCTGAGAACGCCTGGTCTAGAATATTTGAATACATTATAACTTTTTGAATTATTAATGGTTTTGTATATACCCAGAAGCTGTCTACCACATGCAATACTTTATTAACCAGAAATCCTTTTTTGCAACCTTATTGGAGGATAAGTTTAATAACTGTTATTGAGGTTTACACCATAGGAATAGCTTATTGATCACAAAGTTTGAGATGACCTGGAATAAATAAAGGATTGAAAAAGCATATAGGACACTTTTCTAGAGCGCTAAGAAAGGGAATGCCTCTCTCTGTCCAGGAGACCCATGGCATAGTCTAAGCTAGGGAAATCAGGGGATATTAAATGTTTTTAGTATTTATTTTTTGTTATTACTTCCAATCTTAGGATCCCGGTTTCACATGAATACCTGAAATGGCACTGAGCACCCTGGGACATACATGGTTCCTCTGGAAACAACACAAAAATAGCACTTCCCTGATGCCAAGTTTGTCCTTATACAGCCAACTTGGTCACCTCTTACTTTAACTTGCTTCATAAAACCCTAGTGAGTATAAAATGAGCTCTGCCTTAATTTTATCTCACTTCTCAACATTCTCTTCTTTTCCTGTACATGGGCCTAAGAGAAGGTTTGTGGCAGTCTAGGAAAGTTTTACTAAAAGTGTCCAGGGCATACATTTGTAAAAATAATTTTGATTAAGTGCCTGAGCTCTGAACTCCCAGAAAAATGGCTTTGAGTCCAGGTGGGTACATACAGCATTGTTACTTTGGAGAAGTCAGTTACTCAGAAAATGAGGTTTATGGGGAGAAGTCAGTGCCTGTGCCAAGCATATAGTAAGTACTCAATAAATGTTAATGATAGTTATGATGATAATTAATTAGAACCTATCCTGATAACCTTTATTTGTCTCATGTCATGATACCCAATGGTTAGACTCACTGGAACAGATGGCTAGTGCTGGAACGGTTGGTGCTCTATTAATTTGCTCTTTCTTCTCTTCTGGGAACACCCACTCATGTGCCTGTCAGAAGCTGGGTCACCCTTCAGGGCTAAGTTCATATGACATGTGCCCTGGAACCTTCCAGTCTGTGCTCCTGTGACACTTTGGACTTTGCTCACACAACTCTAAAGTGCTGGTTACAAGGTTTTGCAATTAGCCAGATGTGGACCTTGAGCTCCACAAGAGCCCACATTTCCATGTGACTTGTTGTATACTCCATGACTTTTTCTTGAAGGAATGAATTGGATTTTGCTTTGGTTTGACCAACTAGGGAAGTCAAGAAGGAATGGACTTATAACTTTAGAAGGGCCCCTTTTGCACGACTCTGAAGACGGAGAAAACGTCTGACAGTGGAGAGCTTACTTCCGGTTTATACTGGAGGAAGTAGCAGAATGGGAAGAGAGAGAAGAGCAGGATATTTCTAGGAAAGCTCTTTAAAATCCTTCTGTTCCTTATATCATAGTGTTTTTTTGTTTGTTTGTTTTTTCCCACAGACTTAGCAAATATTCACCATGTACCCACCAAGAGGCAGACACTGTGGAAGGTTCTGGAAATGCATTGATGAACAAGATAACCAAGATCCCTGACCATATTCAATCAGTCTTTTGCCCTGCTTTACACACAAATATATTGTGTCTTCTTGCAATCTGGTCCAACACTAGGCATATTTCTCCAGATTTAAGTAAATAGAACTGCAACATGACTGAATCTTTCATTTGGTCTTTGGCGCCTGCAGCAGAATCTCTTGGTGGCATTAGCCCAAAGGGTCAACTAATCTGAGTTTTTCATGTCACCAGGTTGGGAATCATGATTTGATAGATGTTAACTTGTCCGCATTATTCTCCTCCAAAATAGAAGTAGAATAATAAATAATTACTTTATCTTTGAAAACCGTGGAAGCTTCAGAACTAACATGCCCACTAAAATGATTGTAGAATTCTTGCTTCTATTATCTAGCAGTTATTTGTTTGCAGCTTGGCATCCTGGGTTTGTGTTCTTCAGAGATTCAGGATGTTCTTTAATGATTAGGGCTCATTGTGTTTATGATGCATATTCACTCACGTTTTTCAAAATGGGTGTAGGTATGAATTGGGCTGGATTTATTCTCCTTTTTCTTTCCAGGTGAGCTTAAAAATCCAAAGGGGGGAAAACTTCCCAACAGAGCAGGAGCCTTAGATGCATTGTCTCCCACTCCCCCCACCCCACCCGTATTCATTTCTAACTAATGCTTTTCATCTCAGAAGATACATGAATATGTAAGTGCAAGTGCTGCTTATTGTGAACTCCGAACAAAGAATAGTGCTGTAGATTTCAATGTGTTTGGACCATAATGTGCTGCTTTCTTGATAATGGGCTCTCTTGGCATTGAAATGAAAAGCAAACATATCATTAAGAAGGCGCTCCATAAAAACTGTCTGTCATATATCTTAAGCTTCATTAGTTTAGATTAATGACTTACTTGATATACATGACAATAGGTGAAGCAAATCTTTGTTTATTTATTGACAATTAAATGTGGCTCTGACATGCATAAACAGGCTTCTCTCTGATTAGTTCCATGTTTTAAAGTAACTTTGTGTTATAAAACTTGTTAACTACAGTATCATTTTATTGAGCTCTGCTCGGTGAATGATGTGATCTACATTGAAAGGCATCAATATTGCAGCCATTCCTGGCAGTCACTGGAGCATTGTGCTCACAGATTGGAGTTGATATCTCATTGTACAAATTCAGGGACCCAGAAAATGTCCAGTTATTGAGCCTCTGCCCTGCGAGGACAATGTTCTATTCATGGAATTTGGGTCCAAGGTCACAGACTGAAACCTGAACGAAGGGTAAGATTCAAATTCATTTCATGATTTTGCCAAGGACCTCCCTGAAATTCAGCGTTTTGAAAGCATGAAGCTTTTCCCAGAGTATCCTGTTAATGCAATGCAAAGAAGCATATACATAAATATAGTACATTCTAATTAGGGGGCCGCTAGAGGACCAAACAAACTTACCTTTAAAAATAGATCTTGATAGGTCTGATATTATGTTGATTCAGATGACATAAGAAAGCTTCCAAGAACACTTCATAATAGACACACCATTTTAGAAGAGGCTGGGAAGCCAGGGAGAGGAAAAAAGGAGGAAAAGGGTAGAAGGGCAATGTGGCATTAAATGTGTCTGCATACTTGGCTCACTGAAATATTCGTGGTTTGCCTTTCCAGGAATTCAAAGTTGGAGGCTGTCAGGGATAATCAGTCCTTCCCATCACAGGCACCCCATGGTTCTCCTTAATAGCTCCCTTTTATGTGCCGTCAGTCCTCAAAAATATATTTAGAAAACACTTATTTAGAAGGAGGCATAAAATACAATCCATGTTGCAGTTGAATATTACACAGGATTCCAGGGCTCCATTCTGTGCTATTAGGCTCCCTGTATAATTTCCATTCAAAGTAAAAAATAAACTCCTAGCCAGCTCGAAGTAGAACTCTTTGGTAGAAGAAAGCATCTTCATCTACACAACCACTCACGACATTGTGGGAAGGCAGATCTCCCCAGACACTGGAATTCAGTAAAGCATCTCTGCTTTCCTTAGGAAATATTAGGCAAAAAAAAAAAAAAAGAACACACCTAGTTATCTTTTCTATGGAATATCCTGGGACAAAGTTTGAATGCAAAGAAAAGGATAATGTTAATATAAGCATTATCCAATTTTACCTACAGCCCTCGAGGTAGCCTGTCCTTAGCAGATGACTTTGCAATCATTTTGCTCTTAATTGTGGTGTTAGCACTTCATTTGGTAAATATGGAAAATCCATCTTGAAACTATTGAAGAGTAACCAAACTCTGCTCCTTAAATTACTTTCTCCCTTCTTTTCGTTATTACCCATTCTTCCCCTTCTCACACCACCCCCTCTCCCTCAACCTCAATCTGGATTACAGCCTTATCAACAGCCACCTTAGCCTGGGACCATTGGTCTGGTGTGTTCAAAACTAGTGGACAGGGTCTTCAGAGGGCAGTATGGGGCAGCAATAAAAAAAGTTGCTCTCATTTCATATTCTTCTTCTATGAAATTTGCCCTTTTGAGTTGTTCTAACCTCTCCCAGAGGAGGAAGGCAAGCACACTGAGGCCTGGGGACAGGGTAGCTTCTGGAGGGACCAGGACTGAATGGGGAATTGGGCATTAAACGGTATCATCTTTACCTGCTCCCTGGTTGCTGACTCTCTTTTTTCTTCTCAATGGTCAAAAACCAGCAAAACCATGAATGTGCTGAGTTTTGGGCCTCCCCTGCACTTCAATGCTCAGCCTCAATAGTTCAGCTCTCATTCTTGCTCTGGGATCCTTTGGCAGGTTGTTGAAGTTCTCCCATAACAATCGCTGTCACCAGTTAACCAGGAAGAGCACCTGGGTGACTAGCTACCAGTTCTGTCTCACATTGGGTCATACACTTCCTTTTCAAATGGTACCCTTCTAGCATAGAAATGCCTGCTTATATTTGGAAAGAGGAAAACATATACAGAACTTTCTTAATCTAGAAAAATGTGCGCCATGATAAAATTTGGGGAAGCTCATTTATTTACCTACAGATTGATATATTTTATTCTTTGTGATTTTGGAAAAATATTTTGAAGTTTTATTTTGATATCATATTATTATCTCTCATGAAGAAACAGCAGTCTTTATAGATTTGTCCCATGTTTATAAACAAGTTTTTAAAAGTAATTGGGAGCTGTTGGATTGTAATATATATCTGAAATAATGTGAGCAACTTGGTTTAAAAGATACATTGACTAGGTCATATTTTATTATTGGACAATGATGTTGAAAATAACACAGAATTAAATAAAGGAAGTTAATGTGATAAGGTTTTGTACTAGTATCAGTAGCTGGAAAACACTCACAAACCAAAATCCTGACCAAACTAAGATCCTTATGAAACCACAAAATTAAATGTAAAACATCTGCAACTTCAACTGTCAAGTACCATAAACTTTTTTTTTTTTTTTTTCCAAAACAAGCATAATGAACAGGTTAGACTTTTCCTGGTTACAGATTAAACTGCGCTTTAGATTTTTTTTTTTTTTTTCTGTGAGGACCTTTGTTATAATTCTCCATGTTTAAAACTCTATATCATTAAGCTTGATTTATCTATTAGAATGAGATTTTCATATGCTAACCAGGAGCTCCTAAAGCATTAATTCTTTCCCTAAAATACTTTGGCTATTTTATTTTGCTCTCCTTTGTTCACAAGACTCAGCTTTTCTTTCAAAATTGCACCCTCTTTTCTCTGTGGCAGTGTTCTGAGGATTAGAATACAAATGATCATTTACAAATTGAAGGTTAACACAGAAATGCTTTGTACTTGTGATTTGATGAGTAAAAACAAGTCACAAAATAAGAACAAATAGCAGCATTATCCCATGGGAAAGATCCTTCTGTATTGATCTATTATTTCCCAGCTTGAAATGTGGCCCTATTGTAGTTCCACTTGATTATGAGTCTTTTTATCACTTCCCCTGGTTGATTCAACTTGAGTGCTTCTGACATTTGCAAAGCTCCTCACATATTCTACTGAGCAGCAGGGGAAACCTTGCTAATGAAGAAATAACAAGCTGAAGATTTGAATAAATATTTAGCTGATTGAAAGGAGGTATACAGTTAATTTTTTTAAATGCTGACAACTGAGGAAACTCACTGACATGCTTTGCTTGTCTTAGCTAAAATGGGTTCTAGTGGAGTTTTTTACTGCACCACAGGGCACTTTCATTTCCTGATTCTATTATAAACTAAGTGGCCACCTGAACCTGCCAATGAACTTGTTCTATTGTGTTTTTCTATTTTTAATCCTGAAAGTAAACACATTTCTCATCAGATGTGTTACAGACTGCCATACATTGGAGAGATTTATGAAGGTGCCATTGGGTTATTACAGAACCATTCATTTATAAATAAGTGTCCATTCTGAAAGGAAACTATAAATGATAGCAGCATTTCCATCATTTGACAAATCTATATTACAAAAGTGTGTAGGCTTTTTTTAAATATTACAGTGGTATGGAAACAATTTGGAATTTATGCCTTTTTAGGCTATGTTTTCAGTCCTTATATATGATTAAAGTTCTGGTGTTATAACCTAGAAGATGTTTTATGTGACTCCCAGCAGCAGCTGTAAGAAGGAACATAATGGTTCCTTTAGGATTCAAGGATTAATTATATGAGTGCTGTGAGCCTGTCTAGCTGCTTAAGGAATGGTCACTAGCGGATCTGGAAAGCCAGTGGAAATCCCTAAGTTTTCTTCCATCATATCCTGGTAGGTTCTGTCCCCAGGGATTGCATCCCCTGTGTTTTACTAAGAGGTGTACCTGCGCTTTCAGAGCATTTTTAGCACACTTGATCTAGTGTTCTGCATTGGCAGTATTTAAAACTATCTTCCAAAAAATACCAAATACCAAAATCTTTGAAAATACTGTTCCTCAAATAAATGTATGAAGAGTGAAAATGGGGAAGAAACAAGTACATTTGGACATGGATATTACTTAGTACAGGTTTGATGTCATGAGAGGTAGAATCCTAACACGTCAGGGTTGGAAGGGAAATGTAGCAGTCAGGTAGTCTAACAACCCCCAAAGATGCTTGAATCCCCCTTAAAATATCCTGGAAAAAGCTGCAGTTAAATAAGTGATCCCAAGCACGAGGGCAGATATCTGATTGTCAAAGAAGCCTGCACAATCTTTGCATGGCCATATTTGTTGGAAAGTCCTTCTTTATATTGAGCTAAAATTCACCTCCTCTAACTTCTGCCACAGTCCTGGTTCTGTCTTTTGGGCACAGAAAAACCAGGTATGCTCTGATTTCGTGCATTACCCCTCCTAACACTTGGAAGCAGCAGTGGTGCTCCTCATTTGCATGCTCAATGTCTTCTGACTTTACCCTCATGAAAATCATTGGGGCAGAGTAAGATGCAGATTGTTTTTCCAGAGCAATAGATTCCGTAAATCCATGCTAGAGTTCAGAAATCTACCTATGTGCTGCTCCCAGGAAATATAGAGTTTGGAAATCTTCCCATTTCCTACATTCAGGGACTGCATTCAATGTTATCTGTTTTACAAATGAGGAAACAGACAGAGAGAATGAGAAATGTGCCCACAGTCCCATTGCTAATAAGTGGCAGAGCTAGGATTTAAATTTCAGAACTTAACCAGTGGCTTTCACTGCTACCAGTATAAGAAGGGAAGACAGACAGTGGTAAATAGTAATGTATATTGAATTATAGAATGACTTTGGACTGAATCTACCAGACATGTATGAATAGGAGTCATATTGTAACAGCAATTCTTTGCTCTATTGAATATTTGTGTCTATTGTAGGGCCTACTAAGGTAGCATTTACCAAACTTTAAAAAAACACAAATTCTACAAGATTTTAATAATTTTTGATAAAGATAAATATAAAACAAAGAGAGGGGTTAGTCTTTAAATACATTTATGGAGTAGCAGGTTAAAAAAATTAAACATTTTCTTATTTGTGCCACTTATCAGAGCCTTCAATATACTAATATCAATTTTTACACTCAAAGAAATAATATATTATGTGGGATTCTCAAACTTATTACAACCTGGCCTTCCTTTCTTCTTTCCTTCCCTCTCTCCTTCCCTCCCACTTTCCTTCCTTCTTTCCTTCCCTCTCTCCTTTCCTTCCTTCCTTCCTTTCTTCCTTTCTTCCTTCCTTCCTTCCTTCCTCCCTCCCTTCCTCTCTCCCTCCCTCCCTTCCCTTCCCTTCCCTCCCCTCCCTTCCCCTTCCCTGCAACAACCTCCCTTCCCCTCCCCTCCAACAACCTCTTCTCCCCTCCCTTCCCCTCCAACAACCTCTTCTCCCCTCCAACAAGCAAAATGCAAATGTTTATTGAGCACTTACCATGAGCACCAGTTCAGTATTTACTCTCCTTTTCCCAAAATTGGCAACATCTTAAGGATAAATTATTATTAAAACAAGTGAAAGAAGATTTTCTCTATTTGAAAGGAGTTGGGGAGTTCTACCTGATTTTCTCTTGACTCTGTGGCTTCTTGTTTAGCTCTGAGAACTCTCTAGCATTTTTCTGAGTACACTGTAAATGTTATTGATCATTCCAACCCAACACGTTGAGTATGAGGTAATGGCAAACTTTTCCAGTGTGAGATGTTTTGTTATGAGTTGTAAATCAAAGAATTGAATGCCTAAAATAGTTCATGTGATCTTAAATGTGGAGCCACTTACTGGCTCTTCATGTACTGAATGTTAAATTCAATAAATACTCAAATACATTGATTGAGAGATCCTTGTGTAGCAATGGTTTCAAGAACTGGCATTTGATAGTGACACATGAGATATCTAATATCTTAAAAAACAAAACTCTCCTACATATGATAAAAAAAACTCCCCCAGTTTTGGTCAATCCACCAACTATTTCTCCATCCTCATCTAATTAAACAATCCCAGGCTGTAATACAGTGAAGGATATTTTACCATGGGAGGAAGAACAATCATCTGAGAAAAAAAATTGTATTATCTTTATGAAAGCTGAATTTTGAGAATTTCGGTTGCAAGATTCTTATAAGAAAATCCTATTTACATAATTCACATACTGAATTTCTAGCTATGCGTTTGTAGCATAATAATATACAGTCTTCCTGAAGACTTTTATTCGGTGTCCCTTCCCCCATTTTGTTTCTAACTCACTGAAAGCTCAGGAATAATGCAGCATATATCAGTTCCATTTGCAGAGTGTATGAATTTTATATGTAAATGAATTGAGTAGACTGCCTTAGAGGATGCAAGGCCTTGCTGTTTGGTTTTAATCTTGATGCTGGGAAATAAATTTGGAATTGTTGATGGGTACTGTTCTTGGGTTCAATTATTAGCAGACATTAACTGAAGTACAGAAGCATCATTTGGGTATAGCAACCTGTCAGCCATGGGGATTATCAGATTAAAAATGGAAGTGCACTAATTACTGAATCAACATTATGTGTCGATAGTGCTTTCTGGGTCATGCATAATAAGTAGAAATATTATCTTGGATGAAAAATTTCTGGCTTTTTGCAACACAAAATGTTGAGAACAAGTTTTGACTTTTGTTCTTAATCCTGTTCATAATCTTTTCTAGCCAAAAAAATGTCAGATCTGATCTTATTAAGAGGCAATGTTGCTGTAATTGAATGAAACTGAATCAGTTCTTAAAATAGAGATGTTTGTAGAACAGAGAAGGACAATTTATCAGCCCCAATGGAAATATCCGTTGAGAATATCCAGCTTCCCTTCCTCCAAATTTGTGTTCATAAAGCAACCTCTGCTTTATAATTTGTTTTCCTGGGGGATTTATGCACCATGATTGAGTTTGCCGATAGTCTCCATTCATGCACCAGGTAGGTCTTTCTGCACACATTGAATTTACATCTGGTTGATGAAGTTATTTTTGTAAGTTTACTTAGTCCTAGTTTTCCTTTTTAGCTTGCCAATACTGGGTGCCCTTAAAATTTGAGTTTTGGGCCCTGCAATCCTGAGGCTGGAGCCTGGAACTGTGCCCTTCTATGCAGAGTAAAATACCATGGGCAATAGTAGCCAGATGGTCTATTTTCATGACATTTTACAAATTGTATCAGTGCCATTTGTCTTGCCTGTGATTTAGTGATGAAAGGAGTATAGATTTATAATATTTTTAATGTAAATTGAGCTAGAGAGTTTTCTGATTCTTTGTGCTTGCAGAGCTGTGAACCCTATGGTAGCCTGTCCATTGCTGGCCTTGTCTCCTGGAATTTTGTCTTGAATGCAGTTTTTTTCCACATCACATGGCTGTGGCTGAGTCACTTGACTTGTTTTGGCCAATGGATTATTAGCAAGTGTGATTCATGCAGCAGCTTTATTAACAGTTGAACAATGGGGCTATCTTTCGGAGGTCAATTGCCTGTATAGTATGTAGGGAAGCTAGTGCTAGATTTCAGTAGTGATTGGACACATGGAGGAAGGGCCCTAGAGCATGAGAGGCCATTCTGGAAATTCCAGTCCTAGTCCCAGCTGAACACAGATACATGGGAGACCCCAGCTCCATCCTGTGAAGTAGAAGATAAATGCAGAAGAGTGGCTCATCTGAGCAGAATCAACTCATGGAATTGCGATAAATAACAAAACATTATTTTTTACACTAATATGTTTTGATGGGTGGTTTGTTGCACAGAAGTCGGCAAATGAAATGATTCTTTTGCCATAGCTATGGATTCCTTTACAAATGTATTCAATCAAAAATGTTAGATACAAGATGTATTGAATATCAAAAGGAAATAATATCTAATTTCAGGGGCTCCCATAGTGAGTAGTACTTATCCAAGGTCCCTTGTGCCCATTTTATTGTGCTTGTTCTATACAAGAGTGGTATTACACTGCCATCTGGTGGTAAAGGCTAAATGTTCTGGACTTTTCCCGGAAAATGGTGCCTTTATCCAGTAGCATTTGTGAAACTGTTAAAATACAAAAATGCACACATGATCACAAAAGACTCCAGAGAACCTAAACTGACAAGAAAAAACCTTTCATGTAACCTTTTATGAGGTGAAAATGATGAAATTTACTCAAGTGTATGCACGGTACAAGCATTCTTTGCTGTGGTCAGTTGCTCTTACTTCCTAATCACTCTGGAACACGTTGTGGACTCTAGAGAAATATTGTGCTACAGAAAGCTGGTTGTGTTTCTTCTCCTCCTTTCTACTCATCTTCTTCTCTCTACTAAGAGAGCATGATACTCAGAAGTGAAAATTTTCTTCCTTCTTCTTTCTTCATCAAATGAGTATGACTTTGTGAGATGTTCCTCAGCACACACTGAGACTTGATCAACCTTTTTGATGTGGACAGAGGCTGCTGTGAGTGAGGTGGGAAGTAGGTAGGCGGTGGAAAATGAGACTTTTCAGGTGTTGATTTCATTTGGTGTTGCCATTGTTCTTTAACAGTCATTAGCAGGAACCTGTACTATCAGGAAGCAAGGCAAGGTCAGTTGCAGCTGAATGACTCAGCAAGCGTGACCACCTGGCCTGGCTTCCCCACGCTATTATGAGCTCAACCCAGTAGTAACAGAGCTCATTGAGGTTTAGATCTAGGGCTCTGCCATTGGGAATACCCTTTCTTCTTCAAGATAGATTAAAGGAGAAACTCACATACTGTTTAGGCTCAAAAACATATACTGTGTAAGAACCACAAATTTCTTCCTAGAGATAACGTTGTGTCAAAGAAAAATAAATATATTTTTGTAGTATATTTACCACTAAGATACATCAGCACAACACTTATTATCAAAAGTAATGGGTACATATATGTGTTCATGTTAAGTCTAGAACAGAAAAAAAAAAACTTTCTTCCAAGTAAAATGATTTTATCTGAACTTATGATGTTGAAGGAAACACAGTACTCATTTTCTCTTTTCAAGTTGAAGTAAATTTCTCTTAACATAATATGTATTGCAATAATAGCATCTAGTTAAGATTTCATTATGACATTTCAGTTCAATATAATACACAATCCCTGCCATGTTTTTATAAAACATTACTCGGTATGAGATATTCACATTAACTACAATTGCTGAAATGACTGATGTTTAAATCTAATGACAGTTTCTATCATTATTAAACTTCATTATAAAATAAAGTCTGTGGGTGGAATTGTGGCTTGATGCTTTTGTAATTTGCTCTCTACCTTTTCAATGTACTTTTCAGTTACATCAACGGAATCATTTCATCTTATAGATGCAAAGATGAAGGAAAAGAACAAAAACATGGCCATTAACGGAAGCAGTGCAAATGTGCATAGTTAATGGAAACCATTTTGACATTTTGTATTTGATTCCATGGTGTACCTACTCAAACAATTTCAATGGCGTATTAGAACAAAATGCTACATTGTGCTCTTCACTAAGAATGAGAGTAATAGACTTCAAAAATTACCTTTTCACTGAAAGTATTATCTGCTGGAAATGAAGAAATGTTTTACATTATGAGAGGCTAATAGCAGCAAAAAGGAGCGAGGGGTTGGCAGGATAACTCAGGCAGGGGAGGGACTTGACTCTTTACTCTCCAAAATGCATTTTTCCAGTGTGCAAAGCACAATAACAATATTCCCCTTCAATATTTTGGGTTCTAATAATACGGACTCTAGTTTTCTACATCTTCTGACTGTGTTGTTACTAATCTGAGTGCAGGATTATATCCTAGTTATGAAGGAATCAAGATCTCTATTTTACCACGGGATCAAAGTGTAAAGCATAATGACTGCTTTTGAATATGTTAATTTTGATTCTGGGAGAAAAATTTCCTTTCTAAAAAACGAAGAGTTAAAAAAATCTGAATATAGGAAAAATAACTACTTGGTCCCCATTGCCCATGCTAATAGGCAGCTCATTTATTGGGGGAGTAAATGTAGGTCCCCTGGATTCTGCTAAAGATGTGGTTGATTAGGAGCATTCTGATGTAAGTCAGGAAAGAGGATGCCTACGCATTTGAGGAAGTAGTCCTGCTTGCGGGAGGTGTATGCACCTTCTTTACCATTCATTAAAGTACTTTCACATAGAAATTTCTTATTTGATTGTCATAACAACTCTGTGAAGCAAGCATTATTTCCTTCATTTTTCTCACATGAAAACTGAGGCTCAAAGACATTATGTAATTTGCACAAGTTCACACGTCCAATAAGACACATAACCAGGGAAGCAACCCCTCTCTTGATTCTGTTCGGGGAAAATGTGGAGGTGGGGAGAAAAAAAGGGGAAACAAATCAGTTTTACAAGACAGAATGGAAGAAAACTTTTGCTTGGGACTGAGCAGGTTTAATTGTGTAGGTTGACCCTGACTCAAAGGCAGAAGCAAGGATGATAGAAGAGAAGACAATGAATGGTACAACCTGAAGTTAATTTTGTTTACAGCAGTCTAACTACTATAAATTAACCAGGTAATAAGTGACTTGGCATTTGATAGCATGTTCTAACGGAAAGAAATATCAAGATCCGGTCTCCCTGGCACTCGCTCTGCAGCTGACTGCACTGGTGTGATCAAGCCACTGCCCACCATGGGCAAAAGCTCAATGCTCACCTCAGGGAGTCTCTGCCCTGATGCCTTGGTAATCTCATGGAGAAGAGGCAAGCAGAATCTGAGTCAGAGCTGCCAGAAACCCAAAGTCTTACTTCTGTAAAAGAGGAAAGGACGATATGCTTTGAGGAGAAAAGACAAAGGAGGGAAACCCCACGGCAACATCTTTTTTACTACTTTCTATATTTTTTCTTGCAATTCAGCTGCAACCCAAGTTTCTGGTCCTTGGTCCATTGTGAATGCCGAGTGGACACCAGTAGTTCAGTGCATCTCACAGTCGTGTAGCTCAAGATGGGGCCTACTGTGAACATTCACCCTTTTCATTGCTTGTCTTGTAGTTATAGATTGTTTGGAAGCTGACAAGTGATGCAGGGGAAAATAAGAGGTCTGAATACTAAAAAAATCAATGTTTGTGTTATCTGAGAGAAACAAAATGATAAATGTCTACAAAAGCCTAAGGTGCCAAAAAAACCAGTTTTATATGAAAATAAAAATGAGTCAATTCACTGGTTGTGACTCTCTTAAACATAAAGCAAAGAAGCAATAGTATTAGCTTGTTTTAAATTCCAAACCTTTATTGTCCTGGCTGATTTTTAGGAGGACTGAAACACTGTCATGCATGTGCTGTGCATGTAGGTGTGTTGTGGGGAAGAGGTATGTAGTGTGAAACTTTTTCTTTTACACTGGCTTCTTTCTTAACATGGCAAACTCACTCTTTTAGAGCAGTCATCTGGCCCCATCACATTGGTGACCAGCACATGATAGTAAGAATTTTTTGTACTCAGTATACACCAACCAGTGAGATTCCTTTTTTGTCTTCATTTTAGATTAAATATATGGACAACGGGCATGCTTCTATTAGCTTAGATGACAGAGTGTTATTTTCTGAGCTGTAACTCATTTCTGCAGATTCTGCTTTTAAATGGGACGTTCCTTCAATCCTGAAGTAAAGCCACATCTGCAGAGAGAGCAGGCTCTAGTTTCTCTGTGAAGAAGCAATCGCCATAGTTTCTGATTGAGAAATTGTAAAGGACAATTCCCAAATAAGGGCATCTGCAGTCAGCTGAAGGGCCAGTGCTCCGGGGCAGGTTAGAGACCTGTCAAAAGCCTATTGAACAAGTGGCTTGTCACAAAAGACATTGTGGAGTCTGGCACTCAGTTGGAACAGTACAGTGATCCTGTCCAAGGAGGGTCAGCAGGTTACAAAGCACTGGGAGTGTTGTGACTTCATATGACCCATGTTAGCAAGGATATGTTGAGTGAGAGGTGGAAATCTCATGCTCACGGTGGCCTTCAGAAGCTCCGTCCTGAGCACACTGCATACATAGAAGGTAAGGAGGCACAGACTAACACCAGGCCCATGTGTTTAGTGAAGACTGAAGTCAGAGGCATCCAAGGTACTCAGAGGCTTGGCTCTTGTTGGCTTATGGTCAGAAAAACACTAAACCTCAAGCACCCCGATGGGGTTGGGGCAGGAAAAAGCTTGTGAAGTTCCTCAAGGACAACAGACTATGAGCAGTCAATGCAGTTGATCCTTTTATAAAATGGGAGCCATGGAGATATAGAAGGCTCATGTGCTCCTGCAATTCTGTCTTCAGAGTAGGGGATTGGTGGAGACACTTTTTTCTGCTTTTGTTGGGCACTGCTCACAAGGACAACAACCGGGTCTGTAGAGTGCTCTCCGCAGGAACAATGTGGGTGCTGGCTCAGGTGTCCTAGGTAGAGGGCACAAACTTTGCTCTCGATTATGTGGGGGCCAAGGTGCCAGGTGAACAGGTGGAGAGGCCGAAACAAATGTCCTATGTAAGCATTTGCTTCTTTGTGGAAGCAGACAATAATAGTTTTCATTATAATTGTTATTCAATAAATGTAAAAACATATTTGCTTGCTCACATAAATACATTAGTGCAAAGAACGTGTGCCATGGTGCACCTACTACTTGTATTTGGACATTTACCTATTAAGAAACTCAGAGTTACCTAAAATGTGAAGCAGCATTTGTGAGTAACTTGAGTAAACTCTACTCTAGACAAAATGGCCACTGAATTTCAGGGAAGGCTTCTGTCTAAAACTGCTTAGTTTTCACCAAATAGTACTTTAAAACATATACTGTTATTTAAGCCACTAAACCGTGCCTTAAGTTCTAGGCATTTCCATTGGCAACTATATACAACGAAGAAAAAACCACAAAAATTATCACCTGATGTGTGAATAGTGAAGGTAGACAATGGTGCCAGGTGGTGCCTGGGTGTGTAATCACGAGAACAGTGTGTCAAAGCACAGCAATCAATAACAAAGAAAAATCAACACATATTCAGCATCGTCCTTATAGTGTGAAGCTGATTATCCACTTCAAGTAATTGAGGCAGAAAGATGAACGTGTTGAGTAGCCTTTATTTCTCTTTTGGAATGCAGAGCTAGGTATAAAGGTTAAGTGGTGTCTTATATTGCTCATCATTCTCTACCTCAGCCACAGATTCCTGGTTTCTATCATCTTAAAACTATGCTGTCAATGGGAAATGAGTAGTTTATGATTTTTTCAATTGCATACATGTATGCATAAATACATACATAAACATACAGAAACATAGAGACACATGTACATATACACAAGTACATACCACTTATATCACTTAAAGGCTTCAGGTGCATGGATTTCAGTTACATTAAACTTCAAACAGATCCTCTTAAAACAGACTCTCCTGTTTTATACCTATGCTTCTAAAGAGGAAGCATGGTCTATGTTAACTGAGGGAACACTTCACCCATCCAGCTAAGAAATGGGCTTGCATGACTCCACAATGAAGAACTCTTCTAGGTCTCCATGGGAATTAGAGAATGCTTGTTCCCCTCAGCCTTTGAAGATGCATGGCCATCTTCCTTGGTGAAACATGCTGCTACTGAGTGCATCACTCCCGTCATCACTGTGAAAGCTTGAAATCTCTCATGTTAGCTTAGGACCATCGTGGACAGAAGATCATTATAATTTCAGTGTTGCAGCTTCCTCTGCATAAAACCTGTACTCTTCAGTACATTTGATATCCCATTAAAACCTTACTCTTCAAGATTTTAATCTGAATCTTCTCTAATCCTCCATACCTATGTTAAGCTTCCACACCTTAGTACTCTATCCCTCTTTCAAGGGCCATTTTCAGCTGTACCTCTTCAATAGACCATTGCTCTAAGAAATACCAATGTCTCGTTGCTTTGAACCTCTCATAGTAATTCTTCTTCAGTACATGTTGGGCACAGTTGGAGGTTATAGTGTAGCCTCTGGAGTTAATGGACTTGGGTTTGACTCCTGGCTCTGTCGCTGTCTTTGGGTGAGTTGTATAATATGTCTAAGCTGTTTCCCACCTCTGCAGGTCAGAGCAGTCATATTCTCTCTCATGTAGGGAATATGTGGGAATTGAAGAATCAAATGCAGATAAAGCACCAAGTCAGGGTACATAATTTGTGCTCCATAAAAACTAGCCTCTGTTTTCACTACATACACATCGCACTTCTGTATCACGTAGATTTCCTTTTACATATGTTCTTTATACAGTGCGTGTCCTCAAGGAGAATCCCAGATGTACACATGTTATGAGGTCAGACATGACCAGGCTTATTTAGAGGGATTTGGGGGCAGCACCCCTAACATCTATTTTCATGAGGATTCTAAGAGACTCAAGGAAAGAAATGTACTTTTGAGGGGTGAAAGTCCAGTGGGGAAACTTGGCTAAGAAGGCATATTGAAGTACAATCTTTTGCATTTTTCTCAAATGTTCCTTTGGCCCAGATCCCCAAGTCTTTTTACTGAAGACTTGAGATAAATTGGCTCCAATGTTTAGCTTATAAAATAATAGGCAATCTAAACTGAAGGCAAATGTCTGCATGATTTTGTGCTTAGGCTGCAGACTGATGCTATTCCACCTATTTTACTGAAGTAACTACTGAGGCATTCATGGCATGGGTAGAGCAAAGAGGATTCCCCACGGCATATAGTCATCCATAAGAAGAATGGAAGTCTGCAGTCATTTCTGCGACCCAGGTACTTCTATGCTGGGTTGCAATTTCTATGCTGTGGCAACAGTGGACCTTAGAGAATCAAATAGCCACAAGAATTCTTGTGGCCATAGTAGAGCACAAATGGGAAGCATACCACATAGTGTGCAGAAGAGCTAGATTTGCCAGCACACTTTTGATGCTACAGCAGAACCTAAGCATTTCCTTAATTAGTTGCATTAGTCTAAGTCAGGCGGGGATTGCCTTGCTCTGCAGAAGGAGGTTCATCTGGCACAGGGCTGCTATCATGTTGCTGCTGGATGGCCTGGGCTTATGAGGCTTGAGGCGAACTGGATTATCCATTTTCATCACAACTAGGTTTTGAATCCCTTTAGGACAGAGACTAACCCATCATTATTAGTCTGCTTGGGCTGCCGTAACAGAATACCACAGACCGAATGGCCTAAGAAACAGAAATGCATTTTGTCACAGTTCTGGAGGCTGGGAGCCCGAGATCAATATGTCAGCAGGTTAGATTTATCGTGACACCTTTCTCCTTGGTTTGCAGACAGCTGCCTCCATCCTGCATCCTCACATGGCCTCTTCTCTGTGCATGCACTCCTGCTGTCTCCTCCTCTTCTTAGAAGGACACCAGTGCTACTGAATAAGGGTCCCACTCTTGTGACATCATTTCACCTTAATTAAAGCTCTTTAAAGATTTTATCTCCAAATACAGTCACACTGGGGTAAGGGTTTCAACATACAGATTTCAGGGGACACAGTTTGGTCCATAACATCATTTTCACCTTATTAAGCACAGGCTTACTACAGGGATAAAACTTTATTAAGAAATCTGGGTTGTTACAGCAGACCATGAGGGAAATAGGTTGAGGACTGAACATTGGAAGTATGAAGATTTAATTGGCTCAAAATAATAAAGTTCCTGGCATATCAGAACTCCATCAGTTTTCACCTGAAAAGCCACCCCAATTTAGCCATGCCTGAAGAAACTTTAACGGCGTGTTTACTAAGTCCGTAGAAGATGAAATACTGGAAACCTTTTATTCTTTCAGTGAGCTGATTGAGAAAAGCATTAGAAACGGACAAAAGTAAGGTTTCTGTAACTCATGGCTGAGAGTATGAGGAAGTGTAGACCCCAGAAGACCCAGGAGGATTCCATTGTGCACATGGCTGTAATGCTCAGCATATCACATCAGCCACTAGAAGACTAAAACAAAGAGTGGTGCAACATGTACGTAGGTGCCCACTGCTTTTAATACCACTTGTTATATTCTAGAAATGTTAATTCTACTTGGTGAATATATTCTGAGGCAATAATTCAAAGATGTTTACTACAGCATTGTTTATAAAGTAGAAAAGCTAACAGAGACCATGTCTGTAATGTTTCACATTTGGTTCAGTAAAATTATTATACAATCACACTATAGACAATTACACAATTCTAAAAAGTGATAATTACAAAATATTTGCGCTAATGTACAAAGTGCTTATTCCTTCTTATGAAAAGAGGCTATCTGGAAGTCAATACACACACACACACACACACACACACACACACACACACACACACACACAGAGTTGTATAGTAGAGCAACTACATAAAAGGTACATCAAGGAGGCTAGAAGAATGTATGCCAAAGTGTAAAAATGATTATCTTTAGCTGGTGGCACTTCTAAAATTTAAAAAAAAAATTTTTTTTCATGTTTTCAACATTATAATGCACATGCAATATTAGTATCATAAAATGAAATAAAATAAATATATTTCAAATAATGTTCACTGCTAAATTACCCCATCAAATAGTTGTATCTATTCTGTTCCTGCCGTCAGTGTGGGAGAGCCCCTCCCCACCTCTTCAGTGACACAGATCCTATTCTACTCCCTTCTGCATTCCTTCTCATGTAGCAAATTGGATGTCACCTGCCGTCTTGTCAAATGAATGAATGAATGCTCTAAGAGATTTTCTGCAGTTGATGTCTTTCTTTTAATTCCCACTGCCCCTTCTTCTCCTGCTCCTGGCCCACATTTTTGGAATGGCCCCTGACTAATCTCCCTACAACTAATGTCCTTTCTTCCTACTGCCCTGGCAACTTGCTTTGTTTCCTGAGTAAGTAATGGAAACTTATTGAATCTCAGTTCTTAGTTTTTTTTTTTCCAACAAAAAAGTTGTAAAGTGCTTGAAAATCATTAGGCAGCAGTGGGGAGAGGAAAGAGGTTTGACTGACTTCTCTGTGAAACAATATTCCCCTACCCCAGTGCCATGCAGATATGGCTTCTGTGAAAGCTGTGGAAGATTGAAAATAAAAGGGGAAGAAAATGAATCATTTCCATGCCTATGGGACAGGAAAGAAGTTAAAGATAAGTAAAGATAGTCTCTGTAGAAAAGAAATAAAATCAAGATTAAAACTGTGCTTTTCTGTCATTCTCCACAGAATACACTCCTGGTTCCTTTATCCTGCAATAATATGGCACAGATGCTCTGGACTACTATGAGATAGGAGACAAGAATACGAACAATGAGCTGCATTTTTTTTCTTGGCTTTTCTAAAATTGGTCTTCAGCAAAGTGAAAAGGAAGGTTTGATTGCTACATCAAAGTATCTCTCCAGAATTCAAATCAAGACTTAACTTCCCACTAACAAAACTAACCTAAACACACACACACACACACACACACACACACACACACACACACACACGCACATAGCTTACAGAAGACCCTTTTGCTCCTTTTCAAAAATATTATTATAATCTAGTTCATTGAAGCTGGACGTGAACTAGGCTAAGCATTCATTCTAAACAGGTAACAAATATTAGGGACTTACATTTCCTGGGATTTTAACCTCTGCTCCCGCCCCATGTTGGATAGATTCTGAGGGTAGGAATGATTACAGAGTTTGCTTTGGAAACTGTGGTGTGGTTGCTATGACAACAAAACTTTAGGGCATTGTTGTCTACATGGGATCACAAAATGACAGATGGCCCATTATGGAACTGTACATATTTGAAGATGAAAAGAAAATACATCACTCTAAAGTCCATTCGTTGTGCTATTGCAGAAGAGTTGGGATACAATAACCGAGTAGGGTGAAAATAAGCAACCAGAAAGGAAAGGTTAAAATAAAAATTTATTCATCTTGAAAGCTTGTCAACCTACTTGAAGACTGCTTATAGATCACTCTCTCTTCCCATCCATAGAGAGAATTCTATCCTGTCAGGTATTTATTTGGCATTGCTTAGTGCAAATTAGAAACTTCCTTCATTATCGCTACAGTTACGAGGTCAAAGTAAAACTGATTAAAAGCAAGAGGGTAGAACTCTTACATAAGTACTAGTGGGAAGGTGTAGTTTCCTTTCCCATCCTTGGAGTGGTTTCGGCATGTGCTAGAAGGTGCGGATGATGAAGCAACTGGAAAGGCTGAGTGTGTTTCCCTGTAGTCCTGTCCAGGATAGACCAGTTTGGATTACAGGTCAAAATAAGATCAAACTTCAAACACATGTGAAGTGAAGTTCTAAGCTAGGTCCTTAAAGGCATCACTGTGGATTCAGACAATACGTTTAGCAGAAACTATTGCAACAAGCTTAGCAAGGCTGGGACTGTGACTCATGCCTGTACTTCCTGCACTTTGGGATGCTGAAGTGGGAAGATTGCTTGAGCCCAAGAGTTCAAGACTAGACTGGGAAGCATAGCAAGACCTCAACTCTATAAAAAACACAAAAATTAGCTGAGCATGTTGGTGTGCCCTTGTACTCCCAGCTACTTGGGAGACTGAGGTGGGAGGATTGCTTGAGCCCAGGAGGTCGAGGCTGCAGTGAGCTGTGATTGTTCCACCGCACTCTATCCGGGGCAATAGAGCAAGACTGTGTCTCAAAACAAAACAAAACAAAACAAAAGGCTTAGCAATTTTGGCTAAGCTGGTGAACTTGGCATGGGTAAATGTGATATGTCTGCTAAATGACACTATTTGTTTCTAAAATCTTTATATTCACTATTTGTCCTTAAAATCAGATGAGAAAAGTGATAGTCTTTGTGACTCTGAACACTTTCAGTATGTCTACAGAACATCTATTTCTGTCTGTTCTATCTATTTATCTACCTGTCATCTAACTACCTGTCTGCCCATCCCCATCCTTGCTATTCATTTATGAATAACTGAAAATCCCTGATAACAAGGGGATCTAAAGTCAGGTCATAGGCTATGTGTTAATGGGATCAGATAAATTTCACTTGTTTTCAAATATACCAAGGACAGTGATGCAGAAGAGACTTCTCTGTGGTCCAAAGATGAAATGTTTCAGTTCAAAATTTTGAAAATTTCTAAAAGCCAAACTTTCTCAAAATAGCATGCTGCCTCTGAAGGAGGGAATTCTCCCTCATTAGAAGTGGTCATGCATCAGAATTTGGCCTTGGGCAGGTATGTTGTCAGTAGAATTTAATCATCAGACTGGAACCTTGGCTAGATGGCCACAAACTCTCTTCCAAGTTTGGAATCTATCATTCTATCTGGGCATATGGTGCTCATCAGATTCCTGAACCATGACACTCCTGCATTCTTCAGGCCCACAAATCTGGGCCTAAAGATTCTATGGCAGAGTCGACAAATCATTCATAAAATTGGATAGTGCAATTGAGAATGAATGAATGTTAGGGACAAGGCCGGTATGACTGCATTTATTCTTTTTGATGCCTACTAGGTATATTTTTAACCCTGGCCTCTAAGAATGTAAAGTCAATACATTAACCCTGATGACACTACCTCTTTTCCAAAGATTTCCATTTAATTAATGGAAACATAAGCCTTGTCAAAATGAGGAAATGAGGCCATTTCTCCTTTCCAAAGAGCTCTGCAGTAAATCAAAACACTATGTTGAATAATGCTTTCTCACATTTTAGCAGCATAACATTTATTGAAAAATAGTCTTGCTGGTTAGAAATTTTGTTGAATGCCATAAAATGTTATTTTTAAAAATCTCTAATCTTGGGAGATATCTGTCTGTGGTACTGCTAGCACACACACACGCATGCACGCACGCACACACAAATGTGTAAGTACTATTCATTTCTCCCATGTTGGCATGTTGTAAAATTCTGTTTTCTTTTCATTCCTAGATGTTGTAAATAAACTGGATCTGTACAGTAGGTTTTTGTCAGACTCCCAGAAAGACAATTTTATTTTATGGCACATCCAAGAGTGACAGCCAGAAACTGTTCTGCTCCACCTCAGCACAAACAAAATTAGCTTTTCACAATATTTTTGCAGATGTTAAAGGTCATTAATAGAATGAAACCAGATGACTAAAGCAATACATTCAGAATGATTGGGTTTTATTTTTCTCCCTAGCTTAAAGACACAGAGTCCCCTTTTCTCTCCTTCTTGGCTACACTTCAATTTTTTTTTTAGTTATTTAAGAGTTTCCAAAATCATAAAAGTGGTAGGATATGTATTTCTTGGCATATGCCACCTTTCTTGTTTGACAGAGTTGGAATTTTATTAGGATGAAAATAATATTAACTGTTCAAAAAACCACACTGCTTAACAATTGTGCAAGCTTTCTGTTTTTACTGAGGTCAAACTTTTGTTATGAATCACATGACATCCTTTTTTGAATTAAAAAGAAGAGAAGAAATGCTACTGGATTCCTCTTTCAGAATAGAAAGGAATAAGCTAAAATACAGTGTTTCTCATTGATTAAAGCATATCATGAGCTTTGTTAGGACAGAATGCATATGCTGGCTGTCCATGCCTGTTCCTGATGCATAGGTAAAGAAACTGCAGTTAATACTTGCAAGCGGATATGTTTATGTTTGCAATATTTACAGATCAGTTTGCAATTAGTATACTTTCTAGAATAATCCTGCCTTTATTATTCACTAGAGGATTTGGAAAATGATTTTCATCGCATAGGTAACAAAACAAAACAAACAAAACATGATTCACTCCATTTCTTAGTGAAAATGAAACAGCAACACAAATCGGATCTTGCTTGTGGATATGTAGTACATGTTGAAGGAGTTATGTGTTGCCCTCCCATCAACAATGCAGCAGCTCCACACTCACTAGCAAACCACAGAGTAATGCTAACTCTTCTGCAGAAGTGGGCAAAGAGTGGAAGGTATTAATATATAGTTCTCATGAGTAAGGGTTATTGCTATTACATGGAATGTCTCATTTGAAGGAAAGAGAAAAGATTGGAAGTATAAGGGTAGGAAATGAGAAATTAAAATATGGGAGTTTTTAGATATTATTTCTTTTTATCTTGGGGTTCCAGACACAATAGAACTGGCTGTGAAAACCTGAGAGAGAGTAAGTGGTACAATTATTATCTAAAGTATTTATTGAGATGCTACTGCATGCTGGATACTCTTTGGGTTGTTGAGAATACTGTGAAGAATATAAAGGCATACCTCAGAGATACTGTAGATTTGGTTTCAGAGCACAATAAAGCAAATATCCTAATAAAGCCAGTCACATGAATTTCTTGGTTTCTCAGTGCCAGTAAGAGTTATGTTTACACTATACTATAGTCTATTAAGTGTGCAGTAGCAATGTTACGTCTAAAAAATCTGAGTCTTGTAATCCTTTTTCTGGTGGAGGGTCTTGATGTTGATGGCTGCTGGCTGATCAGAGTTGTGTTTGCTGAAGACTGGGGTGGCTGTGGCAATTTCTTAAAATAAAACAACAATGAAGTTTGCTGTATTGCCTCTTCCTTTCATGAAATATTTCTCTGTAGCATGTGGTGCTCTTTGACAGCATCTTACCTGCAGTAGAATTTCTTCCAAAATTGGAGTCAATTCTCTCAAACTCTGCTGCTGCTTTATCAACTGAGTTTATGTAATATTCTTAATCCTTTATTGTCTTTTCAACAATGTTTATGGCATCTTCACTCGGAATAGATTTCTATCTCTGGAAATCATGTTTTTGCTCTTTCATAAGAGGCAGCAATTTAGTCACATGTTCAGGTTCCATTTCTAATTCTAGTTATTTTGCTCTTTCCACCACATCTGCTTTTACTTCCTCCATTGAAATCTTACACCCCTCAAAGTCATCAATGAGGGTTAGAATCAACTTCTTCCAAACTCCTATTAATGTGGATATTTTGATCTTTTTCCATGAGTCACACATGCTCTTACTGACATCTAAAATGGTGAACACTTTCAAGAAAGTTTTCAATCTACTTTACCCATATCTATCAGAAGAATCACTATCTATGACAGCCATAGCCTTATGAAATGTATTTCTTAAATAATAGGACTTGAAAGTAAAAATTGCATTCGGATCTATGGACTGGAGAATGGATGTTGTGTTAGAAGACATGAAAACAACAACAATCTTCTTGTACATCTCTATCAGAGCTCTTGGGTGAACAGGTGCCTTATCAATGAGCAGTAATATTTTATTTTTTAAATTAAAAAAAAATTCTTAAATGTTTAGCTTTTGTGGGTACATAGTAGGTGTGTATATTCATGGGGTCCCTGAGATGCTTGGCACAGGCATGCAATGTAAAACAATCACGTCATGGAGAATGGGTTGCCAATCCCCTCAAACATTTATCTTTTGTGTTATAAATAATTCCATTATACTTGTTTAGTTACTTTAAAATGTACAATTAAGTTATAATTGACTACACTATCCTGTTTTGCTCTCAAACAGTAGGTCTTATTCATTATTTCTAACTACTTTTTAAATCCATTAACCTTCTTTATCTGCCCAGACCCCCCACTACCCTTCCCAGCCTCTGGTAACCATCCTACACTCTATGTCCATGAGTTCGATTGTTTTGATTTTTAGATCCCACAAATAAGTGAGAACATGTGACATTTGTCTTTCTGTGTCTGGCTTATTTCACTTAAGGTAATGATCTCCATTTCCATCCATGTTGTTGCAAATAACTATGTCTCATTCTTTTTATGGCTGAATAGTACTCCCTTGTGTATATGTACCACATTTTCTTTATCCATTCATCTGTTGATGGACACTTAGGTTGCTTCCGAATCTTGGCTATTGTGAACAGTGCTGCAACAAATATAGGAGTGCAGATATCTCTTTGATATACTGATTTCCTTTCTTTTGGGTATATACCCAGCAGTGGGATTGCTTGATCATATGATGGCTCTATTTTTAGCTTTTTGAGGAAACTTCAAACTGTTCTTCATAATGGTTGTACTAATTTACATTCCCACCAGTACAACGGTTCCCTTTTTTCCATATCTTCTTGAGCCTTTGTTATTGCCTATATTTTGAATCTTAGCCATTTCAACTATGGTGAGATAATATGTCATTGTGGCTTTGATTTGCATTTCTCTGATAATCAATTATGTTCATTTGCCTCTTTGCTGTTTGTATATCTTCTTTTGAGAAATATCTATTCAAATATTTTGCCCATTTTTTGATCAGATTAGATTCTCTATTAATCGGCAGTAATATTTTAGAAGGAATTTTTTTTCTAAGCAGTCTCAACAGTAGACTTAAAATGTTCAGTAAACGATGCTACAAAAGGTATGATGCTATCCATTTTGTTGTTCCATTTTAGAGTACACACAGAGTATATTTAGCATAACTCTTAAGGGATCTGGGATTTTCAGAATGATATACAAGCATTGGCTTCAACTTAAAGTCACCAGCTGCATTAGCCCCTAACAAGAGAATCAGCCTGTTCTTTAAAGCTTTGAAGCTGGGCATTGACTTCTCCTGTTTAGCTGTGAAAGTCCTAGATGGCATCTTCTTCCAATATAAGGCTGTTTTCTCTACACTGAAAATCTGTTGTTTGGTGTAGCCACCTTCATCAATGATCTTAGCTAGGGTTTCTGGATAACTGGTTGCAGCTTCTACATCAGCACTGCTTCACCTTGTACTTTTATATTATGAAAATGGCTTTCTTCCTTAAATCTCATGAACCACTCTGCTAGCTGCCAACTTTTCTTCTGTGGCTTCTTCACCTTTCTCAGCCTTCATAGAATTGAAGACAGTTAGAGCCTTGCTCTGGATTAGGCTTTGGCTTAAGAGAATGTGTCCAGTTTGATCTTCTATCCAGGCAATTAAAACTTTCTTTTCTGAGCAATAAGGCTGTTTTGCTTTCTTATCATCTGTGTGTTCATTGGAGTAGCAAATTCCTGCAAGAACTTTTCCTTTGCATGAACAATTTTGCTATTTGGCACAAGAGGTCAAGCTTTCAGTCTTTCTTGGCTTTCAACATGTCTTCATCATGAAGCTTAATGATTTCTAGCTTTTGATTTAAAGGGAAAGGTGTGAGACTCTTCACTTGAACACTTAGAAGCCGTTGTAGGGTTAATTGGCCTAATTTCAATATTTTTGGGTCTCAGGGAATAGAGAGGCCCAAGGAGAGGGAAAGAGATGAAGGAACAGTCAGTCGGTGGAGCAGTCAGAACACGTAATATTTACCAATTATATTCACTGTTTAATATGAGTATGGTTCATGTTCCCCGCCCCCCCCCAAAATTACAACAATGTCCAAGATGTACCATCTGAGATCACGGATCACCACAACAGATGTAATAATAATGAAAAAGTTTGAAATACTGCAAAAATTACCAAAATGTGACAGAGACACAAAGTGAGCACATGCCGTGGGATAAATGGGGCTAGAGACTTGTTCAGCGCAGGGTTGTCACAAACTTAAACTTGTAACAGAGGCAGTATGTGTGAAGCACAATAAAACAAGGTGACTTAAAATGAGCTACATCTATACCAGATAAATATTGCTTTCGAGGGACTTATATTTTAGTAAGAAAGATAGACAATAAACAGGTAAAACAAAAACATCAATACTCCAGGCAGAGGGAAAAGAGCAAGTACAAAGTTTCCACCATAGGGTAGAGAACAAATTTGCTAGTTCGAGGAGCAGAAAATTCTGCTTTTTGTGGCTGTTGCAGGACACAGTGATAGAAGGTGGGGTCAGACCTGGTGGTGGGGTCCAGTTCACCCAGGATTGTGGGGACTATAGTAATGTGTTTACAGTTTTTGGATTCTAAAAGCAATGGAAGATCTTTGCAGAATTTTCAGCAAGGGCATAAGAGACTTGATTCAGGTTTCAAAAGCACACTTATCCTGCTATGAGGACCAGGTAGGAGACTAGAGCAGAGGCTCAGACAAGGCATTTGTGGTGCCACAAAAAGGTTGTGGCAGTGAAGATAATGATAGGTGTGCCAATTTGGGATATGTTTTGAGGTACAGAATTAAAAAAGATTTGTTGATAAGCTGGATGTGAATAGAGAAGGAGAAAGAGGACTCAAAGATGACTGGATGGTTGCCATTGCCTTTTCCTGACATGAGGGAAACTTGGACATTGGGGGCATGGCATAACAATACCAATTAAGAAAGTAGATATTTGAGTTTGATATTCCAACCTAGAGATTTAACTTTGTGGGTCATCTATGTATAGATACCATTTAAAGCCACAGGCTAGATTTGAGTATCTAGATTGGTGACCTTGCTCAGAGCAATTTTAGTGGAGGAAAGGGTATTAAAGCTAAATTATGAGATGAAAATGATTGACTTTAAATTTGAAGAACTTGAGGAGCAAATGCTAACTATGGAGGTCAATTTATCGAGTTTAGGTAGCTGTGAAGGGCACCAGAGAATAAATGTAGCTGGAGGGAGATATGGGATCAAATGATGCTTTTGTTTTGTTTTTGAAGAGCTTGTTGTATAGTAAATCGAATGATATCTTGGTAGCAGAAAAACTGATCATGGGATAAGGGGAGGCATAAAGAGAAGGAGGTAGGTAAGGAGAGAGAAAATCTTTGAGAAAGTGAGAGAGACTAGGACTGAAGCACAAGTGGAGGGCTGGACTGTTTTGTAGAAGTTGTGCCTCTGTTGTAGCAGAGGGAAAACTGAGAGTGAATAGACAGTTTGATAAGTGTGAATGTGAGGGTATCTGAGGTAAGTTGATTAGAGTCATGGTACTGGATTTATTTTCCCTTTGCTATCTCCCAAGACAAATAAAGGCTTTCCTGATATTTAAAATATTATTTATAATATTGTGTACTTGGTTCAACTAGTGTGAAGAAGCAACATGCCACTTCTCCCACTGAACTAGCAGGTTGATAGTTGAAGTAAATTCTAAAAGAGAAATACGTTTCTAGGAAACAGCTGGGCTTGTGGTCTGTGCACCCTTCTTCATCTGAAGTTTGGCAGATTCTAACCATTGCAGATTCTGTTGTGAACATTTGAAAATATGTTTTTGCTTCCTATTCTTTTCCTGATGTTGTTAAAATTCTAGGAACAGAAATACCATTTGACCCAGCAATCCCATTACTGGTTATATACCCAAAGGATTATAAATCATTCTACTATAAAGACATATGCACACGTATGTGCATGTGTCACAATAGCGAAGACTTGGAACCAACCCAAATGTCCATCAGTGATAGACTGGATAAAGAAAATGTGGCACATATGTACCATGGAATACTATGCAGCCATAAAAAGGATGAGTTCATGTCCTTTGTGGGGACATGGATGAAGCTGGAAACCATCATTCTCAGCAAACTAACACAAGAACAGAAACCAAACACCACATGTTCTCACTCATAAGTGGGAGTTGAGCAATAAGAACACATGGACACAGGGAGGGGAACATCACACACTGGGGCCTGTCATTGGGGGTGGGAGGCTAGGGGAGGAATAGCATTGGAGAAATACCTAATGTAGATGATGGGTTGATGGGTACAGCAAACCACCATGGCACATGTATACCTACATAACAAACAAACAAACGTTCTGCACATGTATCCCAGAACTTAAAGTATAATTAAAAAAAAAATGACTTTAAATATGAAGCTAAATTTTCCTTTCACCACTATCTCTCTATCTTTTCTTTGGCAGTCATAATTACAAGTTGACATGTATTCTTAATACGTGCTTTAATATATTGATATACAAAATACATAAATTGAAAGGTAAAACTGTTTATGTGTATGTTTCAAAATCTGCATAAACTTTATTTTGTAAATATTAAATGCTTTTCTGCAAACAGATCAATTTGTCCAAAATAGTTTTTACCTTTATAATGATACATATTTTCCTATATTTTCTTTTAAATTATTCCAATGTTCTTATCTTTAACTTGTTGTTGAGTTTTTAAATGTGTTTGATATGAAATAAAGTCTACTTTTGTACTATTTCATAGAAAAGCCAGTTGTCCCATTTATCAAAGAAATAATCCCCACTATCGAAATGCTATCGTATCTCAAGTTCATATATTATACACAGGTAACTTCTTTCATCTTTATATTTCATTTCTTTAGTTGGTACTCTCTGTTTTATTACTGTATCTCTGCAATGTATTTTAATTCCTGGTACCTTTCTTATTATATTTTAAAATTATGTTGGTTATTCTTCTGCCTCGATTCTTCTTTACACATTTTATATTTAGTATTTTAAATTCCATAAAATCTTATTGGCATTTTGATTGGAAATTAATTGAACTGACAGACTAATGTGGACAGATCCAACATCTTTAAAATAATGGCCATGTCGACCCATGTATTTACTCAATTCTTTTATGTTTATAAATATAATTGTATAATTTTTAATATAGATTTGCTTATATATATATTACACTACCATGCAAATTAAGCCAGATATCATTTTAGGTAATTTGCATGTTTTGTTTCATTTAATCTGCACATCAATCCTCTGATAAAAGTGTCAATTATTATTCTCATTTTTCAAAAGAGAAAATCAAAGTCCCGGAGAGATGAAGTAATTTGACCAATGTCACAAGGCTACTAATTGGAGGGGCTGAATTGAAACCCAATTAATCTGACTTTGTGGCTTCTAATCATTATGTAATGGTAATTTCTGGCATCATTAGTACTTTGTAGATTGTATTGTTATTTTAAAGAAAATATTTTAATTGCATTTTATTTGAGTACAGCTGGTATGTAGAAATGTTATTTTTTTTTGTACATTGGTTTGTGTCTAGCAATTTCTCTGGGCTTTCAAACTAGTTCTAAAAGTTGCCTGCTGCTTCTTTTGGGTATCTGTGTAAGCAAACATCTTGTATGCAGATAATAGCAATTTTGACCTTTTTTTTAGGTTTCTACCTCTACATTTTTATCTTGTCTTAGTACAATGGCTAGTAGGTCTGGTAAAATGTGAAATATTAGGATTGCTGGTGGGCATCTCGGTTTTATTCCTAACTTCAATGTTTCTGCTTTAAAAATTTACCATTAAAGATGATGTTAAATGTAAGGTAGATTCTCTTTACTGAGCTATTGAAGTTCCCTTCTAGGATTTGATTACCAGCAGTTTCTTTGTAATAACGGATATTAAATTTTATTAAATGCCTTTTGTTCTCTTTAACATAAATTAAAACACATAAATTACCTGATGTTAAATGAGTCTTGAGTTCTTGTGATGCATGCTACTTGGTTACAATATCTTATGTTTTAATACACTCTTGGATAGGATTCACAAAAATTTTCCTTCTATTTCTTCCATTCCCATTCTCTGGAACATTTTGTGTAAGTTATAAATTTTTGTTTACTTAAAGATTCAGTACATTTTAAAATCATCAAAGCATAGGGACTTTTGTGAGGGGAGATTTTCTTTAAGCCTTATTAGCTCTTTGGGTTTTGATTTTTTTCTTGATTAAACTTTTGAATTTTTTAATTTTCAAGAGAATTGTCAATTTTAGCTGTCTTATATTTATTGAAATGTTATTCGTTGCATTCCATTTTGAATAAAAATATTAAATGTCTGCAGTTATGTTTCTTCTTCTATTCCTAATATTATTACTTTCTTCATAATTAGTCTTGCCAAAAGTTTGCCTTTTCTATTTTTTCAAATATCTAGATTTCTGTTTTGCTACTCATATATAGTGTTTTGAGTACATATGTGTATATGTTTATTTTCTATTTAATAAACATTTTGCTTTAATCTTTACTTCCTTCATTCTTTCTTTTTCTTTGGGTTGACTTCATTTCTTATTTTCTAGCCTCTTTAACTGAATGCTTAGCTAATTTATTTTCAAATATTATTGTACCTTAATATGAGAATTTAAAAGTATAAATTTTATTTAAATATTTCTTTATCTGTATCATGCAAGCTTCAAATATACTTTTAATGTTCTAAATTAGTGTAAATTAGGCCAAAATTAAGCTAAAATTTTTCAATTATATTCCATTGTATCTGTTGTATAGAAAGCAATTTTCAACACAAATTTAAATTTTGGTATCATTAAATACTGTTTGATTTTATATTAATTTGGTTTCACTGAAATCTATGTTTGGGTGCTTGTGGACAAATCATGGTTGTATAAAATTTGTGTTCGTGCTTAACTTTGAATATCAACTGTCCCAGTGAAGTGCATTTGAATGTTTCCTTTAATACCTGGGCACAATAAAAGTTAAATAGGTACTCCTCCAACTCCAACTCTGAAGTGCAAATTTGCACTTCCTTTTTCTGGTACATTATGGTGCTAAATAAAGTTTGTCTTGAATGTGTGTTCCCCCTTTTTTAAAAGCTAAAAGATTTTTAAAGTGTTTCTTTGGAATGTGTAAAGCATAGAGTTGATGTGATGTATCTAAGGTCACATGCAGAATCACTGAACTATTAAATGCCAAATGGTTTGCAAATAAACATGCAGATAATTATTTTTCCTCCCCAATTTTCAAGTTGGCACTAGCCAGCACTCTTGTCAAATGTCCCATCTATTTTCTCCCAGTCTCAGCATCTTACATGCTACTTTTCACTCTTTCTCACAGTGATGCCTCATGACTGATAAATTGTAATGTCACTTGGTTGCCTATGACATTGAATCCAAGCTCCTCTGTAGACTTTTTAAGCCCTTCCCAATCTGGGCCTGCATAGCCTGTCTTCACTTTCTAAATCTCCTTGGCCTGCAGCCTCTATTCCTCTGAGTCTAAACTCCTACTTGAAGCTTCCCTACCCCATCTCTTCATGACATTCATCTTGCAGATCTCTTCCTTTTTATCCAGACATCCTTCTGCTTATCTAAGTTTTATTCATCTAAGCACTGCTCAACTGACATGGATTTGCTTGCTTCCTTGTAGATATCTTCTACTTCATTCATTGCTCACTGATCTGCTGTTTCCCAGTGATGCTTTATCTTTTGATTCCTACCTCATAGATTAATAGGTTTGCAGAATACAAAGCTCAGCTTTTTAATGTTTATACATGAGGAAATTGAGTATCAGGGAATTTGGTGTCATTAGTCAAGATGGAGCATATGTTATTAATGTAGTGTTTTGAAGGAAAGACATTAAGCTTCTTTTGGCATGTGGAACTTTGTTTACCTGTGAGGTACCTAAGTTGAAGCATCCAGTAGGTTATTGGCTGTACAGATCTGCTGCTCACAAGGGATGTGTAGACAAGAGATCCTGTTTTGGAGTCCACTACTGTATAAGTGACAGCAGAAGCCAGGAGAACGGTTGAGAGAGCCCAGATAACATTTGGAACTAGACAACGATAAGGACTGGACCCTGGAGATTTGCTGGAATTCTCATGTACAGCAGAAATCATGCTATTGCTAAAGTGAAACCAAAATCAGGTTTCTGGGGAAGCTTGGGGAGGAGAAGGAACAAAGGTGAATGAGAAGGCTTGTGGGCAGAGAGGTGGAGGCAGGTGAGGGTGCTGTCCTGCAGTAGGCAGCCCACAGAGTGCACTGTCACAGAGACCCTGAAATGTTGCATGGAAAAGAGGGCATGCTCTGTATGCCACCATGTGCCACTCGGCTTTGATGTCCCTGTGTATGCCCTTGAATATGCATATTTAAGACGGTTCCTCTCTATTGTTATTCAGCTGTGATAACCATGCATACATGGTTTTAATAAGACTTGGCGATAGTTTTTCAGTTGCAAAGGTATAGATGGAATCCATGTAAATATCTTATTCCATCTTCAAATGATAAATTGTGTAACGATATGAAATTCGCTTTAAACATTGCAAGTAAAAGGAGTATGTGATTTAAAATGTCATTCTTTGGAGGTACCATATGAGCAAAATTCCTACAATCAATCATCCACAGCAAACTATTATTTAGAAATGATTTGAAAATAGATAAATTGAAAATATCATATTTTAAGAACAAGAGAAAAGTGATGATGTATCAAAAATTACTTTTTTTATATCAACATATTGAGTTTGGGGTTAAATTTAGTGTTGTTTATAGAATCATAGGAAGTAAGAACTTCAAAATATCTCAGGAAGAAAATAAATATTGGTGAAAACACATCTTAAATTTCTCTGAAACCACTTTAATTTCACTCAAACTTAATGCATTATCAGTTTAAAGTCAAATAAAATATTTTAACATTATAAAAGTTTGGATTCTTGCTTTAGAATGTTTAAAAATAAGTTTTAGCTGGCTCGAACTTTCTTACTGAACTCCACACACACTGTACATATAAATATACACATACCATTATGATGTCAATATACAAGCTACATGGAAGAATATATTAGAGGCCTGAAATTCTCATATAGTGCTGGGTGAATTTGAAATATACAAATATTGAAAGACTTATAATCTTAGAAGTTAATATCTGGAAGGGACATTAAAGCTTATGCTCACTACAGACAAGTGAAAAACTGAGGCCCAGAGATTTGTTCAAGGGTGTAAAGATTTAGAAAGTAGTGATAATAATAATAACAATGATAATAACTACTTTTTCTATTGAGTGATTCCTATGTGCCAGATAATGTCCTAAGTATGGTAATATGTTATCACTGATAATTATTATGATTAAAAATAATTCCAGAAAACAGGAAAATGTGTCTTCATTTTCAGACTGCACTACCTTCTCTCCCAACACCCTCTCCAGTCCCACCTTGAGAGTCACTGCTGTATCTAAAGTGAACCATTATTTGGCCATGTGCAGTGGCTCATGCCTGTAATCCCAGCACTTTGGGAGGCCAAGGCAGGCGCATCACCTGAGGTCAGGAGTTCGAAACCAGCCTGACCAACGTGGTGAAACCTCGTCTCTACTAAAAATACAAAAATTAGCCAGTGTGGTGGCACACACCTGTAATCCCAGCTACTCAGGAAGCTGAGGCAGGAGAATCGCTTGAACCCGGAAGGCGGGGGTTGCAGAGAGCCGAAATCATGCCACTGCACTCCAGCCTGGGAGACAGAGGGAGACCCTGTCTCAAAATATTAAATTAATTAAGAAAAAGTGAACCATTATTTGTGTATCCATTATTAGGAATGTCATCTTGAGAAGCTTGTTCTTTCAATCCAGGAAAATGTACTGATCATGCAGGCATCACGGTAAGTGTTGTAAAATAAACAAAAATGAAAAGACATGACCCCATTCTCAGGAAGAATGTAGTCCGACAGAGCACAGAGGTAGAAATCAAAGCCCTGGGTTTGGGGAGGATGTAAGGGCAGGGCAACCTCATAAGCAAAGGTTCTGAGATAGGAGAGTCAGGTGGGTTGGGGACTTGAGGTTTCCTATCAGCTAAGATGCAGAGAACAGCTAAAGGGTAACGTGCTAGACAGAAATGCCTCCCCTTTGTACACATACACAGCACTCTCTCTTATTGCATAACATTTCATTTGGTCTTCACTACACCTTTATGAGGTTGGAGTTCAACCTAAGGGCCCATTTTCTCATTTCTAGCCCTCTGTCTTCCACTGAAAAAAAGGCAAAATCTCTCTCGTATTCTATGCTCCCCACGCCTCCTTCTAACATAATGACAAATTCATGATGTCAAGCACCAATTAATTTTGCTCCACCTCAATTATACAGTACTCTTGCCCAATAAGCATCAATTTACCAAATTTATTTGATTTCATAACATCATTTGAAATGAAGGAAAATCCTTTATAATTTTTAGTTTTCTTAAAATGCAGCAGAATGAAAGCAGATCGTAGAAAGAAAGGTTAATGGCTTCTGAGTCATACGGGTCTAAGTTTGAGTACTGACTGTGCCTCTTGCTGGCAGTATTAATGTGGACAAGTTTCTTAAGGTCTTTGAACTTTAGCTTTTCTATTTATTGAATGAAATAGTAATGTTTCATAGGGTCATGGTGAGAATTAAGTGAAATAATGTGTAAATCTTTTTGGCAAATGGTGTCTAAATATTTCTTGAATTAGTGGATGAAATGAGTTGAACTGAAACAACATCAGAGGCCAGACAAGATGGAGAATTAGGTGGAGGGACTGACTGTAGAAGGGTGGACCAGAACCAGGTGTGATTATAATGTTCTTAGACGTTCCCAGGAAGAGGAGTCTCAGTTCCTGCGAATGCCGAATGTCTTGCAGTTGCAAAAGCCTCAGCTGTACCATCAAGCTTAATTTAGTTACAGATCAAATGCCATCATGCATTTGCCTCTTCCAGCTGCTTTTGCTGTGGGCTGGGAAAAGTTATAGCTGTTGTACACAAATCCCCTGCTGACAAACTGTGAAGCGTGGGGGCGGCTTTGTGAGTTACTTTATCTAAGCTTAAGCTAATGAGGATGTTTAGCACAGTCCTTAGCAATTTGTCAATGAGGATGTTTAGCACAGTCCTTAGCAATTTGTCAACACCTTGGCATTCTAGAACCATTTCCCAGGGCACTGAGTAAACATTTAAATGTTAGAGACAAAACAAGCTTCTCGTTAAGAATAATGTTATATGTTCTCTGTGTGCTTTATCCTGCTATTTCAGAAGTGAAGAAGCATTTCTTTTCAGCTGGTGATTTAGTAGACATTCACAGGATATTTTTAGAAGAGTTTTAAAAGCTTTCCTACTGAAGATTTTCAGTAGTCTTCTAGACATCTCTGATGGGAAAATCTTTTGAACATCTACCAACAGAAGTCCTTCAACAGATATGTTATTCACAGAGAAAGGATTTCTAAGATGATGCTATATGAAAGAAAACAGAGAGGAAGTGAAACAATTTTAGGACATTCTGTTCGTGTCACCATCTATTCTGGGTCAATGATATAAACACATGACCATGAAATTCATAGATGTCTTGGTATTTTATAACTATTCATTTGTTTAAAAAGTATTTATTGAACCTTATTTTCCTAGTTTTGGCAACTGTACCATGGCTATGTAAGCTATTATCACTAGGGGAAGCTGCATATAAGATATACGGGAACTCGATGTACCATTTTTAACTTTTCTCTGAGTCTAAAATTATGCCAAAAACTTGAAAAAATTTAAGAAAACTTAAAAAATATATGCAGATGTGGTAAACTGAGACATCTAGGCTTAACCTTATCATCTATAGCTTCACATAATCTTATAAAGTGCAAAATAGGAAAAAAGTATTTATTGAACACCTATACTATGCTGTCCTAGGCCCTTGGGATACATCATTAAGCAAAACAGACAAAAATTCCTGCTCTATGGCACTGATATTAATGTGGCAGAGAAGACTGACAATAAAGAGTAAGCCTAAAGAATAAAAGAATGAATGATTGAGTGAATGAATGAAGTTGTAACATGGTAAGTGCTATGAAAAGAAAAAAAAAACCCAAGATAAAAGCAAGTCCAGAGCTGGGTAGAGTGAAGAGTGATGAGGGGTGTGAAGCAGGAAGAAGCAGGGTGTGTGTGGCCATTTTACACAGCGTGTCCTTGGTGAGATGGTGACATTTCAGCCACAGCCTGTAAGAGGTGCAATATGTGGGGATGTTGGGAAGGAAATGTGTTCCTGAAAGAAGAAAAACCAGTCTAAAGTCCCTGTAAGAGGTGCTATGAGGAGGAAGAGCAAGGTGGCTGGAGCAGAGGGAGGAGGACACAGAGTGGGAGGAAATGGAGTTTCCAGTCTTTAGAAATTTTGTTCCATTTACTTTACTCTAACTCATGGTGAACACATTTGACTCACATGGAAGGAGAGAGAACTAACATTTATCAGATACTTATCATGTGCCAGAATTTATGAGGTTCATTTCACTTATTCCTCACAAATAAACCCATAAAGTGGGAATAACTACCCCCAGTTTATAGGTGAAAAAGCTGAGGCTCAGACAGATTAAATAACTTCCCTGGAGTCATGCTGCGAATAGGTAGCAGAGTCACGGCTCTAACATCTCTTTGTATGGAGCCCACGACATGCCCATATGTTCACTCCACTCTGCTCCCTCCCTTGTGTCATGCAGATTAAGCATGGTAGCGTTTCATTTATTTAATCCCCAAGGTATTGTTACTGATTATGGAATATTGAGGAATATAGCATGTGGCTTTATAAATTACTTTCTTTTTATTTTCAAACTTCTACTGAACCTGAGGCATTCCGATGGGTAAATGTGATATTTTGTTCCCCAACTGCTAACTCATCCTACATATGAGATTCCATTTTTTTGACAAATATGCTGAGAGTTTCAGCCTATAGTCTCTAATGCACATTACAATATGTGACAGAATAGGGAGTAACTGCTATTTTCTAATTTAAGGATCTTCAGCTTTTAAAAAAGTATGAGTTTGGGGTTGTCATTTAAAGAGAAATTATTGCCCAAGGCTTAATAGAACTGAGGAGTGATTTAGACTTGAGAAACATCTTAAAGGTTAGATTTTTTATTATTTTATTTTATTTTATTTTATTTTTTACTTTAAGTTCTAGGATACAAGTACAGAAAATGTAGGTTTGTTACAGGGGTATACATGTACTATGGTGGTTTGCTGCACCTATCAACTCATCATCTAGGTTTTAAGACCTGCATGCATTAGCTATTTGTCCTAATGTTCTCCCTCCCCTCGCCTTCCACCCACCAACTGGCCCCAGTGTGCGTTGTTCTCCTCCCTGTGTCCATGTGTTTTCATTGTTTAACTCCCACTTATGAGTGAGAACATGTGGTATTTGGTTCTCTGTTCCTGTGTTAGTTTGCTGAGGGTGATGACTTCCAACTTCATCCATGTCCCTGCAAAGGACATGATCTCATTCCTTTTATGGCCACATAGTATTCCATGGTGTATATGTTCCACATTTTCTTTATTCAATCTACCACTGATGGACATTTGGATCAGTTTCATTCATGGGATGCAGAGCTAGTTCAACATATGTGAATAAATCAAGGTAATCCATCACATAAAAAGAACCAATGACAAAAACCACGTGTTTATTTCAATAGATGCACAAAAGGCCTTCAACAAAATTCAACATCTCTTCATGTTAAAAACTCTCAATAAACTAGGATTGATGGAACATATCTCAAAGTAATAAGAGCTATTTATGACAAAGCAACTGCCAATATTATACTGAATGGACAAAAGCTGGAAGCATTCCCCTTGAAAACCAGCAGAAGACAACGATGCCCTCTCTCACCAGTCCTGTTCAACATAGTATTGGAAGTTCTGACTAGGGCAATCAGGCAAGAGAAAGAAGTAAAGGGCATTCAAATAGGAAAAGAGGTAGTCAAACTGTCTCTGTTGGCAGATGACATAATTCTATATTTAGAAAACCCAATCATCTCAGTCCCAAAACTCCTTAAGCTGATAAGCAACTTTAGCGAAGTCTCAGGATCCGAAATCAATGTGCAAAAATCACAAGCATTCTTATTCACCAACAATAGACAAGAAGAGAGCCAAATCATGAATGATCTCCCATTCACAATTGCTACAAAGAAAATAAAATACCTAGGAATACAGCTAACAAGGGATGTGAAGGAACTCTTCAAGGAGAACTATAAACCACTGCTCAAGGAAATAAGAGAGAACATAAACAAATGGAAAAAACATTCCATCTTCATGGGTAGGAAGAACCAATATGGTGAAAATGACCATACTGACCAAAGTAATTTATAGATTCAATGCTATTCCCATCAAACTACCATTTACATTCTTCATATAATTGGAAAAAAACTACTTTAAATTTCACGTGGAGCTAAAAAAGAGCCTGTATAGCCAAGACAATCCTAAGCAGAAAGAACAAAGCTGGAGACATCACACTACCTGACCTCAGATTAGATTTTTATAGGAAAACATTTTGTTTACATGGGAGATTTAGTCTTACATGGAAGGAACCCATAGGACCTAATAACACACTTATTTCATCCACATTTAATATTTTAGTTGCTGAGTAGAAAAACATGGTTAAAATTTGGCAACAATGGTGTAGGACAAAGTAATGTTTGACAATTTAAAGATGAAATAACAGTATCAACAATAAAATCAATACATAAAGAATGAATTTATTTAAGCATGAAAATATAAGGAGACTATAAGACAATAATATTGTCCTTTGGATAAGGTCAGAAAGAAAATCTCTCAGAGAACATTAGATGTGACCCAAACTAAATTGATGTATAAATCTTGGAAGAGTCAGGGATTGGTGTGTAGTTAAGATTAAAATTTATTTTAAAATCAAGTATTTGCAGATGGTTTAAAATTTTTATATGAGTAGATTTTCTTGTAAAGTTTTGCCTACACTCAAAAGAGATTACTGTTGGAAATACCCAGAATAACTCTTATTGGTGCTTTTTATGACAGTTTCAGATTTGTGGTTTGATAAGGTGGAAGATTCTGTGCTTCTTTCTTGCAGGTATCATTATTAGTAGCAGAAAGTGGAGATCTTATTCTACAAAATGCTAGTGTAGAGAATGGAGTCCATCTTGTCAGTGGGAGGAAATTATTGAGAGGTGAAGGTGCCTTCTTTTTCTCTTTCCCTTTCCCCCAATTTTCGGTAGAGTTGTTACTTCAATTTGTATTTTGGACATTGTTCATTGTTTTGTCTACTCAGTTCAGACAACCACAATTCTGATTTAATGTCTTTCAATCCTTTTTTGTTGTTTCTTTGTGGTCAGCTCTATCATCCCATCTCTCAGTACCTGATGAGTAATGGCAAAAAAAAAAAAAAAAAAAAAAAGGCTCGGTTACAATTTTCTGTTTCAATATTATACTGAAGGCATAGGTGGTTGTTTCACCCTCTCCGTGCACCCTTTTGTGTGCCTAGAAGAGAAGAATGAGTCTGAGCTCTGTCGATATGAACACTGTGTCCTTGAGCCACTCCAATGTCTTTCTACCCTCCTATTTGGGGCGAGAACCTTAGTTCTGATGAAGCTGCATAGCAAAACAGTTGATCCAAAGGTTAGACTATTTTAGCATTTCTCAGTAGGATTTACCAAACTTGATGAGTCAGCTGATTTTCAGCTGGGCTGTTGCTGCTTTAGCATTATTTAGAAATACTTTTAGTGGTTTGTCATCTGTTTCTGATAACTTGAGCTAAGGTGGCCTGCTAAAAATCACTCGGGAGCATGGAGCCTGCTCAGGACCGTGATTCTGAACATATGCAGAGAGATGCAGTACAAGTGCAAATTCTCAGCATGGTCAACTGCTTTTCTTTCCATAGTTCACTTCAGAGTGGATATTATTAAGGAAATTGTATGTATATTTAACATTTTATTTTGGTGAAAGCAGTGTCATCAAGGGACTTAGATTCATAGTATTAGGCTCAAATTCTACTTCTTTCGTTACCTTTCTTAAATTCTGTTTGTAGTTATAATATTTTCTGAATCCAGTTCAGCATTTCATAAAGTGGTTAGGTTTGATTGCTAATTTATGTTAGCAAAATAATTTGTACTTAAGTATTTAAAAATAATCACTATGTTCATTAATGAGAATGACTTTCTCTTATTTTTTTTGAAAGCCACAGTTGAAGACTTTGAATTCAAAGCCCTGTGTTTTGAAAAGAAAATTAAGAAAATAAATTCTTCATTATGTCCATGATTGGAGAATATTTTCTGTTGTGTAAAAACAGTTCCTTAGAAAAACAGTGTTACCACATCCATCTACTTTTTTTTGTTTTATACACAGCAATAGATGTTTGTATTCTATGCTTGAGAACTTTTCACTTTTCAGTGATTGCCTATCATTTGCCCTTCTTTGTGAAACATAAATCATGTAGTCACAAACTAATAGAAAAATTCATCTACAGATGCATAGTATGATGCCGATGAAGATTGTAAGATGATATCCTCCATTTTAAGAGTGCACCTAGTTTCTGCAAATGTGAAAAAAAGCTCAACATCACTGATAGTTAGAGAAATGCAAATCAAAACACAATGAGACACTATCTGACACCAGTCAGAATGGCAATTATTGAAAAGTCAAGGAACCGCAGATGCTGGCGAGGCTGTGGAGAAATAGCAACAGTTTCATACTGTTGGTGGGAATGTACATTAGTTCAACCATTGTGGAAGACTGTATGGCAATTCCTCAAAGATCTAGAACCACAAATACCATTTGACCCAGGAATCCCATTACTGTGTATATACATAAGGGAATATAAATCATTCTATTATAAAAGACATAAAAGATACATGCACATGTATGTTCATTGCAGCACTATTCAAACAAAGACATGGAATCAATCCAAATACCCATCGAAGATAGACTGGATAAAGAAAATGTTGTACATATACACCATGGAATACTACGAAGCTATAAAACAGGAACAAGATCATATCCTTTGCAAGGATGGATGGAGCTGGAAATGATTATCCTCAGCAAAACAACACAGGAATGGAAAAACCAAACACCACATGTTCTCACTTATAAGTGGGAGCTGAACAATGAGAACACACGGACACAGAGAGGGAAACAACACATACTGGGGCTTGTTGAGGGGTGGGGGAGGTGGAGGGAAGGAGAGCATCAGGAAAAGTAGCTAGTGCATGCTGGGATTAATACCTAGGTGATGGGTTGATAGGTGCAGCAAATGACCATGGCACACATTTACCTACGTAACAAACCTGCACATCCTGCACATTTACCCCAGAAGTTAAATTAAAATAAAAATAATAATATATAGCCACATTGTGGCAATTACCACCTTGATGACTATTGTCACTTGCCTTCTGACACTCTCTTGTCTCTGGCTCTTGACTGAGGTGCACCTCTGAAATGAGTAAACCATAAACCACCACCCAGTATTCCATGCTTCTGCCTCCTGTGTGGTCTTGGCTTCCAGGCCCATCCTCAGGGTCAGCGCTCCCATTCTTCCTCTCTCTTGTTCAGGGAGTCTCTCTGTTTCCTGAAGTGTGGGGGCAGGTTGCGTTCAGCAAGTTTTGGCAGCATCCTTCTCTAATTTTATGTTGCATGCTTAAACAGGGATTGCTTTGTTGACACACATTAGCCATATGGGAACGATTCAGATGGTGGTGTTGACAGTCATGTTTACATTGCTGTTTGTGTCTTTTTTCCCCTTAGTTTCAAAACAATCCAGGGCTGGATATTCTAACCACAGTGCAATAAGCATCATTTTCTTTTTTTCTTTTTTTCCCCGCTTCCCCTTTCAAACACAACTTGCTCTTTATTTGCATATGCAGGCAAATTGTTGAGGTGTGTATAGAATTGATGGTGATGATTGTGCTTCAGAATTTTCTATTTTGAAAATATAGAAAATGTTTTTCTATAAGGGAAAAACATTAAGTTTCCACTGGTATAACTGTGATTTAAAAAAACCCACAAAAAACCAAGCATGAAATATAGGCTAATAAGATGAGTTATGGGGAGAATGTTTCAAAGTTTAAGAAACGGATTATTACAAATATGAAGACAGGGAAATGGTAGAGTGTTCTTATGGGTTTTTGGGATAAGTCAGACTAAAAAAGCCTATTAAAATTTTAATAAAAAACACAGCACTATCACATATTTAGACAGATCACAAATGCTTACTATAAATATTTCTTCTGGCTGAGAAGTAGAGATTTTGATTAAATTTTGGAAAGGAAGGGGGAGAAAAAGTCTTTAGATGATTTACAGCCTATAAATAATGTTGGGCAACCTACTAAATTTGGTGGATGATGTTCTCCAAGAAAGTCATTTGCAGAAAATGGACTAGAGTCTCAGGAAACAAATCTGAAAGAAAGAATTATCCAATGTATTTATATTCAATAGCTTCAGTGTCATGAAAAATCCTTATTCTAACCACAGAGATGGAATAAGGGGCAAGATTTAATTAATTTTATGTGCAAAATAAATGTACAGTATGATTTTCCATTAATATGAAGTACTAAAACAGGCACATCTAAGCTATATTTATTAAAACCAGATCTGTGTTTGCCTGCAGCAGGGGATGAGGAAGATTAACTGAAAAGGGACCATAGGGAATTTTTTGGAGTGATAGGAAACTAAGTCTTGATTGGGATGGTAGCTAAACATATGTGTACATTTGTCAAAACTTACTGAACTGTAACTTTAAACTATATGTGTATTTTATATACATTAATTATAGCTTAATAAAGTTAATTGAAAAAAATGAATTTTTACTAAGACATAGAACACAAATATTAATTAGGAAAATTTGAGAGTGAAAGATAATTACTACAGTTGTAAAATATGAACATGAGTAGATACTAAATGTCTTCTCAGAAAATTGGATCACATGATCCCATGAAAATACTATCTTTAGTCAGTTGTTGATTAAAGCTGGCCAGTTTTAAACCAATAATTGCTTGTTTGTTTCTTGCAGCTATCATTCATCTAATTGAATGTTGGAACTGAGTCCAAATTTTTAGAATTCGGATTGCTAAGGATTTCTCTACAGGCCTTGACCACATAATGGCACAATCTTTCGGTAAAGAGGAAAAACAATCCAGACATTGATTTAGATGTAAGCAAACATCCAGAGACTCTTGGTCTCACATTTTAGTTTCCTCAGTAAAATACGTATCTTGGTACAAAATTATAAATTTGTGAATGTTACAGTCTTTTTCTGGTATTCCTCTGCAACCCGATTTCTCCTTTTAAATAGAAGGGTACTGTGCAGAAGCAGGTTAAAGCAAGTAAACCTCTGTGATCTTGGGTGATATGTGTGTGGCAATGTTCTGTCCCATGCAAACAAGTGCTGCCATTGAATCATGTAATTCCCAGAAAAACCCTAACATCAATTAAAGGGGAGACACAGATAAGTCCCACCCTCTAGGCAAAGAAGGTCATCAGGAGTAAGCTACTGTGTCTAAAAGAGGAACCTGAACACATGAGGTCCTTAAACGTTCTTAAAGTTTAGAAGTTATGCACTGCCTTCAACAGTCCATTATACTGTCCAATTGAAACATTACAGTGGTAAGGCGATGCAACTAGTTATGCTGCTCATCTTCCTAAAGCTCTAAATTTCTTTATGAGTTAGAACTTTATTGGACACCTTATGACAGTGTACAGTGCTAATTTATTATTCTACATAAATGACAATAAAATGGGAGCTTCCTCTGCAAGCATTTCTTATCACGATGAACCATTTAGTTATCAAAAGGTTGCAGTGTATTCCTTAGCTATCATGGGATTCTACATAGGATACAAATTAAAATTTATCCTGACTGGAGAAAAGCTTTTCACATTAATCTAACCCAGCCATAATATTCAGTATGATTTGGGCATCTAATTTGGCTTCATTTGTTCTGCTTCAGGTAATGCCAATTTAATGATCCATTTATGTAATTGTAGAATAATAATAAGAATGCCTAACAATTTTAAGACTCAGTGTGTTGCAGAACATTTCTCATGGAAACCTAACACATCATAGGGTGATCTGAGAGGAAAACAGGAGAATTTTATGTCAAGAAAGTTTGGGAAACACTTCATAATGTCGCAGTTTCACTGTGCTCCATTTAACAAATGAGGTTCTTACTGAAATATTGCAGTGAAGAACCATGCTGAATTTCATTTAATTCAGCATTTCTCAATCATCCACGACACACTTCTGATGTCTTAAGGAACACTAGACTTGGAAAAAACACAGTTTAAGAAATACTTTATTATGAAAAAAATATGTATCTCCCTTAATTCTCAAAACTTAAATTACTTCCCAGAGTAGTAAGTAATAGAGAATCAAATTCAGTTGTACTTTAATGCCATCTATTCATCCATTCATACATTCCTCCATCCATCCATATCCATCCACCTTCTTCTCAACAATATATATGCTTGACTCTGTACTAAGTTTGTTGACTATGGACTAAACCAAGGAAAGGTGGTTGCTGTTCTCACATGGGAGGGGGAGACATCTGATAAATAAGATGTTTTCATGCAGGGGTCCAATGATGTAACAGGGAGAGACTGGCATGGGGTTGGGTTGGGCTACTTCAGACATGGTGGTCCTCTCAGTGGATGTAAAACCTCTTTTGAGACCTAAAGATGGAGAAGCTCTTCCCACATTCTTACTTTAGCCAGAAGGCAAGCTATTTTTGAATTAATTTCTCACATTTTAAATTTAGATGAAGGACCCCAGCATGTGGTTAGAGTCTAAGTCTAGAGTCATGTTACCTTCGTGTGAAACACAGTTTTTAATGTTTAGGTAACCTTGGGCAAGGAACTTACCAACTCTGTGCCTCAGTTTCCTGATCTGTAAAATGATTATAGTATTACATATTATATATAATACTACTAATATATAATACTATTATACTGTATAATATATTGTGTATTATATTAACATATTTATATATATTATATATTTATATAT
>NW_016803933.1:64358-98421 GCF_001698545.2 Rhinopithecus bieti
AAATTAATATATAGTATATATTATATTTATGTATAATACATTATATATAATGAGTTAAATAATACTAGTGTATTATATAGTATATATTATAAACTGTTAAGCAGTATTAATACTACTTATCTCAGAAGGTGTTGTAGGAAGATCAGATGAGTTAATACATGTCAGAAACTTAAGACACCACCTGACACAGCACTCAATAAGTGCTAGTGTTACCATTACTATTTCCTCATGCTTTCTCGTATTTGCATTCTACTGGACAGTTTGGGTCAGCCAGGCTGGTGAGCTGGTTCTTGGGACCACATGGGGATTGTAAGGTCTATGGAGTCTGGGGAAATAAGGCATGATACTACTCTCCTTTTATAACTGTGAAGGTGATGATCTTAAAAATATACCATGATATAAATTATGAGCCCTTTAAGACTTTTTTGGACAGTTGAATTTGTCCAACATGGGCATCAGCTTGCTCTGTAGGTGGCTTAAGTTGCTGCTTGAGTGGCAGACCCATTATCTGGCTGCATTGAGCAGGTCAGGGGACAATGCTGCTGATCCCCATGTCATTCATGGGTGTTGGGATCAGTACTATCAGAACTGAAGAAGGCCAATCCCGCAGTCCCCAGCCTCATCTGGCATCTCTAAGAGCCGAGGGATCTATGTTTTAGGTAACCTGTTACCCCTTTGTGGCACATGTTGAAGATCTTGGTTTAGTGGTTCTCTGGAAGTGACTAATATCCTGAGATATTGTGGGGACACTTCCTCATGTGGAACTCAAAAGATCTGACAAAGGAGAATTTGAAGTCTGAGAAGGTCATGACACTGGTGCTTGAGTCCAGCAAATGCCCTCTCTCCTTAATTGCAGGCTTCAGGGCCACAAACTGACTTGGCCCTGGAAGAATTTGTTAGGAAAGGAGCCATAACAACACTCAGTTCAGAGTGCTCCAGATGTAGTGTTCCATCTCCCTGACCCTCTTACCATTCATTGTCATCGTTCCTGCTGCCCCCATTTGAAACTGATTTCTTCAATATTTCATATTTACCACTTAAAAATAGTAAAAGCCCACAATCTGACTGGATGGTTTGTGAAGAAAGATTTAATGGGCCAGGGAAAGGAGTGTCATTCTTTATCAATACAAAATCTCTTCATCCATAGCTTGCTTTGTTTTTCTTAAGCATAAGAAGAGCCCAGCTTCAGTAATAAGATTTGGTGGTTTTATTTTCCTGAAAAAAGAAATGCAAAACAAATAAAACACAACACACTAATAGATTTTTCAAAATATTATTCTAATAAGTGCACATGGTTAACTAGGCTTGGTCATCTTAGTGAAAATAAAGAAATCACTACTTTGGAGAATGTAGTATTTATAGAATGCTTACTGGTGAATTTTCCCCATGTCCACTCAGTAATCTCTTCTCCCAAAATATTGATTAGCTTTGGATTCATATACTTAGGCTATATGATAATTTCTCCATCAAATTTTATGTTAATCCATTCATTTATTTATTCAACAAACATTGGCTGAGAACCTAGAATGTCCCTCACACTGTATGAGATGTTGGATGATAAAAGAATAAGTAAGTTCAATTTCTCTCACTTTAAAGAATTACTATTTGAGAGAGACAAATGTGTAAGCAGACAAATTAGTACAGATTATGAAACTCACAAAGATAAAGGGATGGGCAGAGTCCCATGGGAATACAGATGTTGAGTGGCTAAGTCTTCCTGGAAAGGTTGAGAGGTTATCTGATGGGCAGATTCAAGGATTCCTGAGACAGAGGTGAGTGGAGTAGAAATGGAAATTAGGAAGTGCAGGAGGTACCAAGTCAAAGTTGTATTGTGGGTGGTGGTGACACATTTAGTGGAAGGTAGGATGCGTGGGATAGAGGGCAAGAGATGAGCTTTGGCTTGCAGAACACGGGATGGGTTTTTTTTTGGTCAGGTAAGATTGTTTACCTTCTGCTAGCTGGCAATACAAAGTAAAATAGTTCTTCTGATATGGTTTGGCTCTGTGTCCCCACCCAGATCTCACCTTGCATTGTAATAATCACCACTTTTCCAGGGAGGGACCTGGTGGGAGGTAATTGAATCATGGGGAGGCTCCCCATGCTGTTCTCATGATAATGAGTGAGTGAGTTCTCATGAGATCTGATGGTTTTATAAGGGGCTTCCCCCTTCCTTTGACACTCACTCTCTCTCCACAACCCTGTAAAGATGTGCTTTCTTTCATGATTGTAAGTTCCATGAGGCCTCCCCAGCCATGTGGAACTGTGAATCAATTAAACCTCTTTTCTTTATAAATTACCCAGGTTATCTCTTCATAGCAGGGTGAGAACCAACTAATACATCTTCATTTCATTTTTCTCTAGGACTTTATTTGGAGAAAATGTGGCAGTGTGACCAGAAAAAAGACTCTTTCAAGATTCCTGCCAAGAAATGAGGATGACCTCAACTGAGAATTAATGAGAAGGGAAGTGGATGGAAGACATTTAAGAAGTAGAATGCATTGAATTTGGAAATATAAGAAAGAAAATAAATGATGATAATGTCAAAATTTCTAGTTGAAAGTTTATTCAGAACAATACTTTTTGAGAATTTGTTCTATTCCAGGCACATGGATGTAGGGGTGTAGTGAAGTTTCTAGTCCTGTCCATGCATGTATATTTACCTATGAAGGAAATGGTGACACAGTATGATATGTACTACATTATGGGTTAATGCAGAGATTGAAGAACACTGTTCAGTTCTACTGTTGCTTACAAATCACTCCAAATTCAGGGATATGAAACAACAGTGGTTTCACCATGCTCGTGGATTCTCTTGGTAATGAATTCAGAAAGGAACTTTTGTGGCTAATTCTCTTCTTCGTGATGTCTGATGCCTCACCTGGGAAAATGTGAAGGCGAGAATGACCCAGTAGCTGTGGGCTGAAATCATACAAAGTCTTATTCACCCATATATCTGGCTTCTATATTGAAAAGACTCAAAGGCTACACCTGGGTGTCTTGACCTGGCTTGCTCACAGCAGACAAACTTTAGAGGAGTTGGGCCCCTTACCTGGCAGCTTAAGGCTCTGAGCACAAGTCTTTCAATGTCCAAGGTGGCATCACCTTTTCTGATCTGACATCAAATGACTCTGCCATATTTTACTAGTTACAAATGAGTCCCAAGTCCACCCAGATTCTAGAGGAGGGGACACAGCCTCCATCACTCATTGGGAGCATTGTCAAAATTGCATTGCCAAAAAGCATTTGATTTGGAAGTTATTGTTGTGGCCATCTTTGGAAAATAAAACCTGCCATAGATGCCCAACCAAACCTTAGGATAGGCTTTGAGGAGGAAGTGGTTTTAAAGTGTTCCAGTAGAGGAAACAGCATATATAAAGACCTTCGGGAAGGAAAGTAAACATACTGCATAGACAGTAAATTTGAACTACAGGGATGGAGAGAACTCAGATTATTGAGTAATTCAGAGCTTTATCACAAAGGGCCTTTCAACTCTGGAAAATAACTTGAATCTTGTTCAAATGGTGGAGGGAATCCATGTAGAGTTTTGAGTGGTAGTGAGGGGGCATGTTAACATTTGTGATTTAGGTAGATCATTCTTTCTGTTGGGTCTTGAGTGGTGAACCAGAGTTTTCAAAAGAGATTGGATAACAGAAAGAACAGGACAGACCGTCCTAATACAGAGTGGCCTGTAAGCTGGACTGCAGAGTACAGAATGGATGGGGCCATGGTAAGATCAGAGTTAGGGTTGTCAGAGACAGGGTGTTTGTAGCAATTTAGCTAAAACAGAATAGTGGCCTACACCAGGAAAATGGCAGTAGAGTTGGAAATAAATGAACATATTTGAGAAATAGAGCATGCAATAGACTGTACCTGATGATGCTTGCATGTGTGGGAGAAAGAGATGAAGAGGTAGGCATTCAATTACTTGAGACAGAGAATACAGGAGGTGGAAGAATTTGTAGCAGAAAGAAATAATGAGAAAAAGTTATGTATTTTCAATAATTCAGCATTTAATTTTGTGTGGTTGACATGTGAAGTTGACATGTGACACTGAAACGTGGTGGTATTTCTTAGAAGTGCTATTGCATAGGTGAGAAAATTCTCTCTTGAGATAAAATACACATTTTCACATGAAATTAGTAAAATATATTCCTACTCATTTATTTTTGATTTGTCAGTCTTTGACCACACAAGCAATAAGCGACTACAGAAATGACCCTATAGAATCTGAAAAAATATTCCCTCCCACTGTGGGTATTTAGAATTTGGCTTGGGCTACCTGGGAAAAATTTCAGTGGAAAATCTATGGTGAGAGAGGGACAGCTGGAGGTCACAATTGAAGTTTTGGCCTGTGGTTTCAAAAGTCAGAAATTTCATCTAACTCCTTGGAAGATTCTGGAGATTTCAATTTGTAATTCCCACAAACTCAAATGAACTACAACCTCATTCATTTGCACTTACACTTCCAGAAGGAAATACTATTCTTGGTTATGAAATACAATTTCTCCCCTAATGGACTGCCCTTTCTTTGTGAGCATGCTTGCTTTTATTATTCTGAAAGGACAAATGTAGTCAGGCTACAGAATGAGAGCTGCACATAGATTTCAGCAGAAGAAAGAGAGCTTTGTTTCCTTATTATCTTTAGCTTATAGGCAATGCACTCACTTTTCAAGCAAAATAATACTATAGGACTTATTAAATGGTAAACGTGTGTAATATTTTTCTAAATGGAAAGAAAGCCTGTGTATAAAAGTAATTTCTATAATTTTATGTGTGCATATTTTATAACACACATACACAGCCTTATGAAGTTATTCATTAAATAAGTACTAATTGAATGTCTACCAGGTGCAAAGTATCATTCTTTATGCTGGAGATATAGCAGTTAACACAGAAGACATAAATCCCTGCCCCAGGCATAGAATGACTTTGGATGAAGACCATCTTTGTAAGAATATTGGGAAAAATTGAACTTCTCTAAATAATTATCATTTAAATGATCTTCTTTCTAAATCTTCCATGAGTTGCTGAAACTATTGAGGTGTTCAAAACCACCTGAGCAATTTACTGAGATGCAGATCCACACCTCTTTTCCAGAAATCCTAATGCACTTCATCTCAGGAGGGGTCTAGAAATCTGAGCTTTGAAGATCCATAGACTAAGACTAGGACCATAGGTACACGCCACCATGCTTGGCTAATTTTTCTATTTTTTGTAGAGGTGGCGGTTTCTCCACATCACTCAGGCTAGTCTTGAACTCCTGGGTTCAAGCGATCTGCCTGCGTAGGCCTCTCAAAAGGATTACAGGCATGAGCCACTGCACTCAGCCAAAAGAGTCCTTGCTTATGCTTGTGAGCACTCATATGCTGAAAGGAAGAATTATATATTGATAATAAATGTAAACAGCAACTACACATGGCTTATAATTTCTATGATCCCCTTTTTAGAACTGCAGATTTTGAAACGCTTGGTCTTGTGTTAAGCACCACCTTTATCTCAGACACAGGTCATGAGTAACTAAGGGTTGGGCAGACAATCAAACTGTTGAATTTCTCTCTTATTGGTTTCTTTTCCTCCTCGGGTCCTCTTTCAAATTTCTGCAAAGTTTTCTGTTCCCAAACACACACTTAGAACACACTCTGCTTAAAGGTGTGTAATGTCTCCTCGTTGCCCTTGGATTTCACCGGCTCAGTGGTGAGGCCAATAGCACACAGTCCTCCCAACCTTCCATCCCTGCACTGTACACTCTATTCTGCAGCCAGAGGGAACTTTATATGGGTTCTTCGATGCCAACAGGTTTGGGCATATACTTTTCCTTTATTTTAAAATATACTCTCTTACCTAGTTTTTTTTTTTAAATAACAGCTCTATTAAAATATAATTCACATACCATATAATTGACCTCTTTAAAGTGTACAATGCAATTTTTTAAATAAATTCACAGGGATATGTAAACATTACTGTGATCTAATTCTAGAACATTTTCATCCCCCATAGAGAAATTTGTATCCACTAGTATTCACTTCTAGGTAACCACAAATCTATTTTTTGTTCCCTATAGATGTGCTTTTTCTGAACTTTTCATATAAATGGATTCATACAATATGCGGTCCTTTGTGATTGTTTTTTTCCACTTATCATAATGTTTTCAAGGTTCATCCCTGCTGCATCATGTACTTCATTCCTTTTTTATGGCTGAGTAATATTCCATTGTATGGTTATACTTCAATTTTATTTATCCATTTATTAATTTATGAATATTTGAGTTTCTAGTTTTGAGTTATTTTGAATAATACTTCCACAAATATTCACATATTTCTTGTCTTTTGTATCTGGTTGTATCCTAGTCATTGTTCAAGATCCAAACCAAACGACAGTTCCTTTGTGGCATCTTCCTTGATTTTTCACGAAGTTACTTGACTCTCCCACCTTCATTCCCATTGTGCTTACTTTATGCTTTGCCCAACATCTCTGTCCTCTCTCAATTGGGAGCTTCCAAGGGCAAGGGCAGCATCTCTCCATTCTTTATATGCGCCCTGGTGACTGGCATAGTCCCTGGTCAACAGACACATAGATGTTATCTGTTGAAAGGAAGGAAGAAACAAGGTAAGGGAGAAAGGAAGAGAAAGAAGATGTAAAGTTTTAAAATAATAATCTTTGTTTTAACTGGATCACAGTGCTATATTATCTGGAATTCTTGATGTCAATAGTTAAATGAATTGTTGAAGGAATGAGAGAAGGGGCTCTTTGGGACAGAAATAAGCTAATTATATTGTTAGCACAAAATTGGGAGACTTGAGAAATTTTATCATGTTTCCAATTTTTATCACGACAGAAATAAAATGTGAAACCAATGACAGTGGTGAGTCAGAAAAGTACATATACACAAGCTGTAAATAGACAACCTTATATTGCAGCAATTAGTCATAATAGCACTCTTTAACTTGTGTTTGAAAAGATGCCTTTTCAGTTCAGAACTTCCTTGGGTAGCTCTTTATCTTGCTCATTTATTATATAGCTGGGAAACCATTTATAATGTATGAAACATGTAGAATATATATATATGTGTGTGTGTATATATATATATATATACACATATATGGTTTCATATGGAGCATGTATATGAGATTTGGCAAGGACATTCAAGAGGAAAAGGTCTTTTTTAACCCTAATGAGAGAAAATATACATTAAAATGTAGACACATAAGCGTGTCTTTTAAAGTGGATGTGACAACTGTTCAGTTCCATAGACTTGGAATAGGCAGAGGAGAGTAAATCTGAGATGCTGCAATCTGATGTCACATTGGAAGGACTCAGTGGAGCCCTTGTTTAGGCTTGGGAGTCTGGGAGGAAGTCCCATCTTGGCTGCACCTTTATCTAGCTGTTTAAAGCCTAGATAAGGGAGACATCTGTTGGAAGTGGAACATAGACAACTGTCAGTTTTCAGAAAAGATCTGGGGTTTTCATTGTGTGTGGCTCCAAGAGAGACAATAGGGGTGATTTCAAAGCAACAAAGACAAATTTACTTACTCTTTACTTTCCCTGGGGCACACTCTAAACTCCAACTGCATCATTTCCTTTCTGCTGTTGCTTTTGCTAAAGTAGATGGGTTATGAACCTGGCTTGGTGAAAAATGCAACGCGATGCTGAGAGCAATGGTAATTACTGATGGATTGAAAGCTAATAGATGTCTCCAGTAATAAGAATAAGACCTACAATTCACCGGAACCTGTCATGGGTGAGAGATTTTGCTAATTACTTTACATGTGCAGTCTCCGTTCATAACTATTGCATTGCCCCAATAAAAAAAAAGTATTTCTATCCCTATTTTTAAGGAAATAAATGAAGACTTTGAAAGATTAAGTCCATTGTCTTTCCTCCATCCATTCATTTTATCTACTCTTTCAAAGATTGTTAAGCAGAGTATCTACATTTAAGAGACGCATGTCTGAGCTTTCAGTTTGTCCATATCCAAACCAGCACCTTCTATGCTTTGGATCCTGCCCCCTTGCATCTTCTTAAACCTTGCTCTGTCATTTATTTTGTCCACCTGTAGCATCAAAACATTTTCTATTTTCTTTTCTCACCATGTTAAAATCTTGCTAACCATTACAAAACGGCTTTTAAAAGTTACATTTTTCCCTCTGTCTATCTCGTCTATCTCTTTGCATTTGGAGGCAAACTTCTTAAAATGCTGCACACTCATTTCCACCTCACCACATATTCATCCCTCAACCTCTGTAACTCACTTTTTCTTTTTTTTTTAACTTTTATTTTAAGTTCAGGGGTACATGTGCAGCATGTGCGGATTTGTTACAAAGGGAAACTTGCATCATGGGGGTTTGTTATACAGATTATTTCATTACCCATGATTAGGCCTAGTACCCATTAGTTATTTTTCCTGATCTTGTCCCTCCTCCCACTCCCTGCCCTCTGACAGGCCCCAGTGTGTGTTGTTGTAACCATCTAACCTCTATGCATTCATATGTTCTCGTTATTCAGCTCCCACTTATAAGTGAGAACATACAGTACTTGGTTTTCTGTTCCTGTGTTAGTTTGTTAAGGATAATGGTCTCCAGTTCTATCCATGTCCCTGTAAAGGACAAGATATCATTCTTTTTTATGGCTGCATAGTATTCCATGGTGTATATGTACAACATTTTCTTTATCCAGTCTATCACCGGTGGGCATTTAGGTTGATTCCATGTCTCTGCTATTGTGAATAGTGCTGTAATGAACATACATGTTCATGTGTCTTTATAATAGAATGATTTATATTCCTTTAGGTATATACATAGTAATGGGATTGCTGGGTTGAATGGTCTTTCTGTCTTTAGGTCTTCGAGGAATTGCCACACTGTCTTTCAAATGATTGAACTAAGTTATACTCTCACTGACACTGTAAAAGCACTCATTTTTTTTCACAACCTCTCTAGCATCTGTTATTTTTTGACTTTTTTATAATAGCCATTCTGACTGGTGTGAGATGGTTATCTCGTTATGATTTTAATTTGCATTTCTCTAATGATTAGTGATGTTGAGCTTTATTTCATATAATTGTTGGCTGCATGTTTGTCTTCTTTTGTGAAGTGTCTGTTCATGTCCTTTGCCTACTTTTTAATGGCCTTGTTTGTTTTTTTCTTGTAAATTTGTTTAAATTTCTTGTACACACTGGATATTAGACCTTCATCAGATATACATAGTTTGCAAAAATTTTCTCCCATTTTGTGGGCTGTCTTTTTCTCTGTTGATAGTTTCTTTTGCTGTGCAGAAGCTCTTTAGTTTAATTTGATCCCTTTGTCAATTTTTGCTTTTGTTGCAATTTCTTTAGGCACCTTCACGTTGAAATCTTTGCCCGTACCTATGTCCTGAATGGTATTGCCTAGATTGTCTTCCAGGGTTTTTATTGTTTTGGGTTTTATATTTAAGTCTTTAATCTATCTTGAATTAATTTTTATATATGGTGTAAGGAAGGGGTCCAGTTTCAATCTTCTGCATACGGCTAGCCAGTTATCCCAGCGCCATTTATTGAATAAAGAATCCTTTCCCCATTGCTTGTTTTTGTCAGGTTTGTTGAAGATCAGATAGTTGTAGGTGAACAGCCTTATTTCTGAGCTCTCTATTCTGTTCCATTGGTCTATGTATCTGTGTACAAGTACCATGCTGTTGTTTTTGTTGTTGTTGTTTGTAGATGGAGTCTCACTCCATTGCCCAAACTGGAGTGCAGTGGCATGATGTTGGTTCACTGCAAACTCCACCTCCCGGGTTCAAGCAATTCTCGTGCCTCAACCTCCCAAGTAGCTGGGATTACAGGCATGCACCATCATGCCCAGCTAATTTTTGTAATTTTGGTAGAGACAGGGTTTCACTATGTTGGCCAGGTTGGTTTTGAACTTCCGACCTCAGGTGATTGACCTGCCTCAGCCTCCCAAAGTGCTGGGAGTAAGCCACCATGCCCAGTCCATGTTGTTTTTGTTACTGTATCCCTGTGGTATAGTTTGAAGTCAGGTAGTGTGATGCCTCCAGCTTTGTTCTTTTTGCTTAGGATTGCCCTAGCTATTTGGGCTTTTTTTTTTTTTTTTTTTTTTTTTGGTGCCATATACATTTTAAAATAGTTTTCTCTAGTTCTGTGAAGAATGGTAATGGTAGTTTATTGGGAGTATCATTGAACAGTAGTCAATGGGAATATCAATTAATCTATAAATTGCTTTGGGCAGTATGACCATTTTAATGATATTGATTATTTCTATCCATGAGCATGGAATGTTTTTCCATTTGTTTGTCTCATCTCTGATTTCTTTGGGCAGTGGTTTGTAGTTCTTATAGAGATCTTTTAGCTATATTCCTAGGTGTTTTATTCTTTTTATGGCAATTGTGAATGAGAGTTTGTTTGTGATTTGGCTCTTGGCTTGACTGCTGTTGGTGTGTAGGAGTACTAGCAGTTTTTTGCACATTGACTTTGTATCCTGAAACTTCATTGAAGTTGCTTATCAGCTTAAGAAGCTTTAGGGTGAAGATATGGAGTTTTCTAGATACAGGATCATGTCATCTAAAAACAGGGATAGTTTGACTTCCTCTCTTCCTATTTGAATGCCCTTTATTTCTTTCTCTTGCCTGATTGCCCTGGCCAGAACTTCCAATACTATGTTGAATAAGAGTAGTGAGAGAAAGCATCCTTGTCTTGTACTGGTTTTCATCTCATAGAATGAGCTAGAAACTCATGAGTTTCTATGAGTTTCATAAAAAAAGTTGTTTCAACTTTTTGGAGTAGTTTCAGTAGAAATGGATTTACTGATCTTTTGAATGGGTTTTCATGTCTTTATCTCTTTCATTTCACCTTTGATTTTTGTTGTTTCTTGTCTTCTGCTAGCTTTGGGGTTTGTTTGCTCTTGGTTCTCTAGTTCTTTAGGTTGTTAACTTGAGATCTTTCTGGCTTTTTGATGTGGATATTTAGTGCTATAATTTTCCCTCTTAACAATTCCCCGGGTGTGCCCCAGAGATTTTGGTATGTTGTATCTTTGTTCTCACTAGTTTCAAAGAACTTCTTGATTTCTGTCTTAATTTCATTATTTACCCAGGAGTCATTCAAGAACAGGTTGTTAAATTTCCATGTAATTGTGTGGTTCAGAGTGAATTTCTTAATCTTGAATTATAATTTGATTGCACTGTTGTCTAAGAGACTGTTTGTTATGATTTGTTTTTTGCATTAGCTGAGGAGTGTTTTACTTCTGACAATGTGATCAGTTGTAGAGGAAGTGCCATGTGGTGATGAAAAGAATGTATATTCTGTTGGTTGAGGGTTGAAAAGTTTGTAAATATCTGTCAGGTTCATTTGATCCAGAGCTGAGTTCAGGTCCTTAATATCTTTGTCAATTTTGTGTCGTGATGATTTGTCTAATATTGTCAGTGTGGTGTTAAAGTCTCCCACTATTGTTGTGTGGGGGTCTTAGTCTCTTTGAAGGTCCCTAAGAGCTTGCTTTATGAATCTGGGTGTTTCTGTGTTGGGTGCATATTTAGGATAGTCATCTCTTCTTGTCAAATAGAATCTTTGCCATTATGTAATGCCCGTTTTTGCTTTTTAAAAAATCTTTGTTCGTTTAAAGTCTGTTGTATCAGAAACTAGGATTGCATTGTTTTCCATTTGCTTGAAAATTTTTCATCCATCCCTTTATTTTGAGCCATGTGTGTCATTGCATGTTAGATGGATCTCTCAAAGACAGCATACCAATAGGTCTTGGTTGTTTATCCAGGTTGCCACTCTGTGTCTTTTAATTGAGGCATTTAGCCCACTTACATTTAAGGTTAGTATTGTTATGTGTGGATTTGATGCTGTCATTATGATAATAGCCGGTTATTTTGCAGAATTTTTTAGTGGTTGCTTTATAGTGTCACTGGTCTGCGTACTTCAGTGTGTTTTACAGTGGCTGGTAATGGTTTCCTTTCCATATATAGTTCTTTCTACAAAAGCTCTTATAAAGCAGGTCTGGTGGTAACAAATTCCCTCAGCATTTGCTTATCTGAAACATCTTATTTCTCCTCTCTTTCACTTATGAAGCTTAGTTTGGCTGGATATGAAATTCTGGATTGGAAATTTCTTTATTTAAGAATATTGAATATGGTCCCCAGTCTCTTCTGGCTTGTAGGATTTCTGCTGAGAGGTCCACTGTTTTTCTGATGGGTTTCATTTTGTAGGTGATCTGGCCTTTCTCTCTCACTGCCTTTAACATTTTTTCATTTCGACCTTGGCAAGTCTGATGATTATGTGTCTTGGGCATGATCTTCTCATGGATTATCTTACTGGGGTTCTCTGCATTTCCAGAATTTGAATGTTAGCCTGTCTAGTTAGGGTGGGGAAGTTCTCACGGATGATATAATAAAATATGTTATCCAAATTGGTCCCATTCTCCCCATCTCTTTTAGGTACCCCAGTCAGTTGTAGATTTGATCTCTTTACATAAATCCATATTTCTTCTGGGTTTTGTTCATTCCTTTTCATTCTTTTTTTTCTATTCTTGTTTGCCAGTCTTATTTCAGACAGACAGTCGTCAAGTGCTGAGATTCTTCCCTCCACTTGGCCTGTTCTGCTGTTGTTACTTGTGATTGCATTGTGAAGGTCTTGTAGTGCATTTTTCAGCTCTATTACATTGGTTATGTTCTTCTCTATACTGGTTACTTTGTCTGGCAGCTCCTGTAATTTTTTTTATCATGATTTTTAGCTTCCTTGCATTGGGTTACATAGTGCTTCTTTAGCTCAGTGAAGTTTGTTTTTATCTACATTCTGAAGCCTACTTCTGTTATTACAGACATTTTAGTCTTAGCCCAGTTCCAAACTCCTGCTAGAGAGGTGTTGCTATCATTTGGAGGAACAAGGGCACTCTGGCTTTTTGAGATTTCTGCATCTTTGCACTGATTCTTTCTCATCTTTTTGGGTTATCTACCTTAAATCTTTGAGGTTGCTGACCTTTGTATAGGCTTTTTTTCTTTTAATTATTTTAACAGTCTGGCCACTTTTCCACAGGTCCACTGCAGTTTGCTGGAAGTCTGCTCCAGTCCCTATTTGCCTTGGATTTTCTAGTACCTTGAGGTATCACCAGTGAAGGTTGTGAAACAGCAAAGATGACAGCATGCCCCTTCCTCTGGGAGCTCAGTCCCAAGGTGATACAGACCTGTTGCTGGCCTGAACATACCTGTAGATGGTGGCTGGAGTCCCTGATTGGGAGAGCTCACCCAATCAGGAGGAACAGGATTGAGGATCCACTTAAAGGAGTAGTCTACCCACACTTTTGTAGAGCAGCTGTGCTGTGCTGAGGTACCACTTCCGCCCTCAGTTGGCCTAGGTGCTCCAAAGCCGGGGGGCTGGAAAGGCTAAGCTGCGGAAACAGCAAAAATAGTGGTCTGGTTCTCCCTCAGGGAGCTCTTTCCCAGGAAGTTTTCAAACATCTGTTGGCCAAAGAACATGAATGGGAGTGGCTGGAGGCCCTGGTTGGGAAGTCCCACACAGTGAGGAGGAATGGATCAGTGATCCACTTAAGGAAGCAGTCTGGTCACACTTTTGTAGAGCAGCTATGTGGTGCTGCGGTACTGTTTCTGCCCAGTCAGCTTGGACTCTCCAAAGCCTGCAGGCTCAAATGGCTGAGTCACTGAAGATGGCCACCTGCCCCTCCCCCTGGAAAATCAAAACTCTCTTGGCTAGAGAATACAAGAAGGGGTGGCTGGAGGCCCTGGTTGGGAGGTCCTGCCCAATGAGGCAGAATGGATCAGGTTCCCAGTTAAAAAAGCAGTCTGTCCATGTTTTGGTAGAGCAGCTATGCTGTACTGTGCTGGGGGATCCCTTTGTGCCCCCAGTCAGTTTTGACTCTCCTAAGCCCAAAAGCTGGAACAGCTGAGTCACGCAAACAGCAATGATGGCAGCCTGCCCCTCCCCCTGGGAACTATATCCCATCCCAGGTAGATGCAATGCTGTTGGTGACTGACTTGAATTTCGAGCCAGTGGGTCCTATCCTGAGAAGTGCCATGGAAATGGGACCTGCAGACCCATGCTACTCAGCCCCTTGGATTCAGTCCCCTTCCTAGGGGTGTGTAGGAACCTCCTGCCTTGCCTGAGTTACAGTCAACTTTGTCAGGGACCCAAGAGTCAGAGCATGTAAAGCTCCTGGGTCTCTATGCCCACCTGAGCAGCTGCTCTGCTGAGACTCCACACAGCTCTGTGGCAGATTGAAGGCCCTGGTGGCTTGAGCTTACAAGAGGATCTCCTGATCTGTGATTTGCAAAGAACTGTGGGAGAAGTGTGGTTCCAGGGTTGCACACTCACTCGCTGCTTCCCTGCATGGGGGGGATGTTCCCTCGGCTCTGTGTTGCTCCCAGGTGGGCCATTGCCTTGCCCTGCTTTTCTCTATTCTCTGTGAGTTGAGCCGTTTCCCTGAACAGTCCCTATTCTCTGTGAGTTGAGCCGTTTCCCTGAACAGTCCCAATGCAAGTATCAGTTAAAGGTGCTGTATTTACTCATCCCTTTCACTCTTCTCTGTGAAAGCCACACACTGTAGCTGCTTCCAGTTGGCCATATTGGCCCCCTCCTTCCTCATCTTTTTTTCACTACTCCATGGAAAGTGCTCTAATCAAAGTCATCATTAATGTCACGATTGTCAAATAATGCTAACCATTGTCAATAGTTGACCCTGTGAACCATTCTTTCCTACTTTGAGTTGTCCCCTGCCCTGACTTCCATGTTTCCCTTATGTTCTAGTGTCTCATATTCAGTCACTTTGATGGTTTATCTTCTTAGTCCAGCCCTGAAATATTAGCATTTTTCAGAGTACAATCATTGGTCTTCTGCTTTTCTTACTCTATGTATTAACCATCTATAACCTTATCTAAACCTGACAACTCTCAAATTTCTTTTCCTAACTTTATAATCATATGCACAGCTCCTGGCTGATAGTTCTCATTTGCTTGTTCTACAAACATCTCAAAATCAACATGTTAACACTGGACTCCATGCCTTGCCCTCCACAACTACTCTTTATATTACTTTATCAGCAATGCCACTACGTCCAGTCACTTAAACCAGAAAACTGGAATCAGTCTAAGCCCCTTCATCCTCTAATTCTCTTCCCACCCTCACTGATCATCAGATCCTGTTGAATCTACTTGCTATATTTTATCTGGAGGACATCTACTCTCCATTTCTGCCTGTTACTACTTTAGTTTATTCCTTTATCTCTTCTTGCCATGACAGCTTTAATAACCTTCTGAAAGTTCTCCCTGCTTTTAGAGATTTTTCCTCTGCAATTCATCTTTCCCAGGGATATTAAATGCAAATCAAATCATGGCATCCCCATAATTAAATTCTGTCAATGGGCTTCCATAGCCTTCAGGAAAGTCTAAATTGCTGAGCTTGGCAAACAAGGCGTTTCATAATCAGGCTCATGTCTTTCTTTCTAACTTTATCTATCATTCTCTCCCATAAGCAAGGCTCACTCCAGACAACTTAAAGTGCAGACTGCTGGCTTTTAAAGGCACTAGGAAGTGATCCTCTTAGCATGGACACCTTTGTTCTTTCCTCCCTTGTAACTGTGTTTCCCCACCTTTCCATTATATAAAACCTCCTTTGGATTTGTGACAGCTTGACCTGACCTCTCCTTTAATCTGAGCTATAATATTTTCCCTCTTCTTTGATCCCATGGTCCATAAATTGTTTCTTATTTATCTTTTAACATAATATTTACCATACTTCATTCAAAGTATTGGTAAGCTTTTTTTTTTCTCTCAGAAATACATTGTTAATTCACTGATTTGTTGATAATCTTTTATCTTTGTCTCCGGCACACAGCAGGGGTTCAGTTAATATAGACAGTGTTGTCACTGAATGGATGGCTCTGAGTCTGTTCTTTAAGTGCCCTAGTGGAATCATCTTAGTTTTCTTCTCAATGTTATAGCAGAAGGCTCTTTTCTTTCCAAGAAATATGGAGGAATTAGAGGATTTCATATGCCTTATACATCTTTATTCACTGATTTATCTTTGATTTTCCTCAGTAATAGTATTGCCTATTTCACTCTATTTCTGATTAAAGTAGACTTTGGGTGATAGAGAGCTGAGGTAAAGTTTTTGAGAAAATCAGCCACTAAATAATGAGAATTTTTTTAGTTTCATTATTTAGTAAATTAAAGATTGCCCTAAAGCAAGTCCAGTTTATGAGATGCCCTCAACCTGCTTGAGATCTGAGAATTCTGAAGCTGTAGAACGTTCGTTTGTTTCCTGTCATTTATTTCCAAATATCTAGTGTGAGGGAGAAAATTTTTTTAAGGAAATAGCTTTCTTTATGTGTGTGTGAGTATTTCTGGGGAAATAATTTAGATTTAGAGATCTTTAGATAAAATCTTACATTCTGTGGCTAAGAGAAATGATGTTTACACTTGGGCTAAAAATGCATCATATTGGTAAAATCAATGAGAACATCACAGTGGAAGCTAGCACATTACCTTTGGATTGGAGGCTTTCCTTTCTTCATAAAGTGAAGGATGATGGGTATTTCTTTGTATTAGCCATCTAATTTCTCTATTGCCTCTTATTTAATATCCCATGATTGTGTGGTGCTCTACTGTTTTTATTCCTTATTTCTCCCCTCAAAATCTCAACTTTATATTCCCTACCGCTTCCCCTTGATAGAGTCTGGAGCAATGTTTTCTGAAGAAAATGAAAAACTTTATTCTCCATGCTCAGCCTAATGGACATTTTTATTTCTCTAACATGGTCATACCTGGTTCATTCCAATCTTTCTTAGAAATCAATATCAATTTTGTTTTTCTCATTTTTTGCTTTGAAGAAAAATATTCACTTGCTCATAATTTTCCAGTGGCTTTTCTCATTTACGTACAAAATGTGTAAAAGAGCTGTGAGGCCCCACATTTACTAATCTATGTAATACGTACTTATTGAGCACCTACTATATACCAGTCACTTGGAATGCATCAGCAAACAAAACAGAGATCACTTCCCTGTTATCTTCCATTCTAGTGAGGAAGTCAGACAATATATAACATGCACCGTAAATATGATTCTTTACTATCTTAAGGCTAAGAAGTGTCACGAAACATAAATAGGACCAAGGGAGTCAGGAATGTGAGGTGGAAAGAAGATTGGGATTTGAAATAGAAGACTTAGAATAAGTGTAACTCAAAAGATTAAATACGGGCAAAGACTGGAGTTATTAAGGAAAATAAGCCCAGATATCTGGAAAATGGTATTTCTGACAGAGCAAATAGCAAGTTGAGTGGTCCTGGAGTGTTGATGTGCAAGGCATGTGAGGGCAATAGCAATGAACCATTGGAGGTGAGGAGGAGTATCAGAGAGGCAGGGTCAGAGAAATGAGAGGAAGCAGCTCATTAGGACCTAAGGCTTTACGTTTTATTCTGAGTAGGATTAGAAGCTATTGAAAAGTTGTAAACAGATCTGTGATATAATCGGACAAAGAGTTAAGAATCTCACTCTGCATGCCATTTTTCAGTAGTTTGTGGAAGGTAGAGACAGGAAGAGCTTTAGGAGTGCCCTGCAGAATCCAGGTGGGAGACCATGACAGCTTGGAACAGGATGGAAGACATAGAGAGGGGAAGAATTAATTAGGCTACAGATAACTGTAAAAACCTGAGCCTAATAGGACTTCCTGATAATTAAATGTGGAATTTCAGAGGAAGAAAGAAATCAAAGATGACTCAAAGATTTTTGTTCTCAGTAACCAGAATGATGGAGTTGCCACTGAGATAGGGAAAAGTCAATGGAGTCATATGGGAGGGAAAATCAAAAGTTCAGTTTTGGAAATGTGAATTTAAGATATCAAAAATCCAAATGAAGATGTTGAGTAGGTTGTTGGGTTGATAAACCTGGAATTCCCAAGACATATGTGGGCTAGAGATTTAAATTTGAGAATTGTTTTCAACATACAGAGGACATCTGAAGCCATGAGCCTGGATGACCTCAATAAGAGAGTGCAGGTATGTAGACAAATAAACCAAGACTCTGCTTTAACATTACGTGGTCTAGATAAAGAAGAAGAAAGACACAGAGAAGGAAAATAAGGAGGGAAGTTCCTTGTGAGGTGGAAGGAAAACTGAAGACTGTGGTGCCCTGGAAGTTAATAGAAGAAAGAATGTCATGGAGAGAGGGGTGGATCAATTTTAACTAATGCCGCAGATGAGTCAAACAAGATATGGTTGAAGATCATTGGAAGATCAACAGGAAGTTCATCATTAGTGACCTTGAAGAGTGAACAGTGCTTGGGGTGTGGTGAGGAAAATGCTTAATTTAGAGAGTTTTTAAGAGAGCAAGAGAGGAGAGGAAGTGGAGGCAAGAAGTACAGACAACTTTTTCCAGAAACTGTATTGCAAAGAGTAGTGGTAAAAATACATCATTAGCTGTTGTGGGAAATAGGTCAACTTAATGTATTTTTTTCAATAGAATATGTAATATTTATTGGATGCTGTTGATGAAGGTGATTCATTAAATAACAAAATGTTAATGACGTGGAGACATGAAAGAATTCTTAGAAAATTCTAAGAACTCTTCCATGTTTTTGGAGGTGACCGGAAGGGATGAAGTCTACTGCATGATTGAGAGACAGGCCTTATCAATAGTGTTTGGTAGGAAGACAGAGGATGAGTGTAGTTGCTGTTAAGTTAATTGGCATGGTGAAAGGAAGTTTGAACATTCTCTACTGATTGCTTTATATTCTGTGATAAAAACTTTTTTTGTTGCTAAGAATAACCCACAGAAAAGTACACCAAATATCCATGTATGGCTCAGTGAGTTGTCATCATAAGAAGACAGTGCAGCCCTTATCTTGGCCAAACAATAGAATATTGTAGGGACCCCAGGAACCCCTCATATGTTCCTTCATAATCCCCATGCACTTTGTCCTCCATCAAACTAACCACTATCATGAATTATTATACTACACTTTCGTTTTGAACTTTCAATAAATGTAATAATTCAATATGTAATGTTTTGCATTTCTGTCAACTATTATGTTTACAAAATTCACTTTATTGCATCTAACTGTAGCATATTTATTTTTATTTCTGTAGAGTGTTCCATTGTAACATGGTGTAATTTAATTTTCCATTCTATAGTTGATGGGCATTTGGGTTGTTGCTACTTTTGAGCTTTTAGCCTGTTATGACCTTTACTATACAAGCATGGGAGGGGGCATTTTTGTTAAACACATATCTAGGGATGGAATTTCTTGGTTAGTGGGTATCCACATGTTCAATTTCAAGAGATAAAGGCAATCATCGTCATTTCTTTTTATCATTCGCACTTCCATTGGCAGTGTGTGAGTGCTCCAACTATCCCAAACTCTCTTTAACACTTGCAATTGTTATGTATTAAATTTCAAGCTTTCTAGTGAGCATGGATTTTATTTTATATTTCTCTAGAAACAAATGAAGTTGAGCATATTTTCATATGCTTATTGGCCATTTGAATATGTTTTCCTGTAACAATCTACTCAAGTTTCTTGATCATTTATCAATTAGGCTATCTACCTATTTTCTGTCAGAAGACGTTCTTTACATATTGTAGATATGAGTACTCGGCTAGTGATATACAATCCATCTCACATTCTGTCATTTGCCTTTTAATTCTATTAATGACACTTTTAAGGAGTTGAGGTTCTTAACTTTAACATAGTCCTATTTACCAGTTTTCTTTCCTGTATGCTTAATGTTTCCTATATACTCTAAGAAAATTTTTGAAACCCTTATTAAAAAGATGTTTGTTATTTTCTGAAATCAATGTTGATGGTTTTTCACATTTAGAGCTATAATTGGCCTGGAATTGACATGAGATAGGCTCAAAAGTAATTTTTTTTCATAAGGAAACCCAATTTTCTCCACATCACTTACTAAAAAGATCATTTATGTCCTGCATCTCTGAAGTGTCAGATTAGTCACAAAATAAATATCTATACATAATTTTACAGGTTTCTTGGTCTATATTCTATTTATTGGTTTATGCATTTCTTTTTTCATCATTACCACATCTTGATTAATGTTGTGCTATAATCAGTTTAATATTGTAGTAGAGTAAATCCTCCTACCATAGGACTTGTTTAAGTGTCTTGGCAATACCTAGCCCTTTGCATTTAGTTATAAATTTTGAAAGCAGCTCTTTAACTTCAAGAACGTAGGATTTTAGTGGGTATTAAATTGACTATGATGGTCAATTTGGGGAACAATCGGTATATTTACAGATAGTGTCTTCCAAAGTATGAAAATTATATATTCCTTCATTAATTAGGTTTTCTTTAATTTCTCTCAAAATGTTTCACATTTTTCTGTATAAGAATCTTACAGATATTTCATTAGTTTTACTCTTAAGCACCTCATTTTTTATGTTATTATCAATAACATGTTTTACAATTTTCATTTTCTGATCGTCTGTTTTTGTTATATTAAAATAAATGTATTTCTGTAGCAAACCCAATTCATAATCCTAGTAATTTAAATGTAGATTATTTTAGACTTTTTTTGCATACACAAACTTATATTGTGACAAATAACAGTTTTATTTCTTTCCAGTGATTATTCCTTCTCACTTTTTCTTATCTTACTGTACTGGTTAGATTCTCCAGCAAAATATTAAATATAGATGATGATAATAAACAGTCTATTTTTATGCCAGACATCAGAGAAAGTTTTAAACTTTTCACCAATACTTATGATGTTGGCTATAGGTTTTACTTTAATCGATTAAGGAAGTTCTCATCTAGTCATAGTTTGCTGAGAGTTTTAATCTTAAATGGATGTTGAATTTTATTAAACAAATTTTCTTCCATTTTGAAATAATCAAATGATTTGTCTCTTTATTCTGTTCACATTGTGAGTTGCTTTGATTTGTTCTTAAAGGTTAAATTAACTTTGCATTTCTGGAGTGAACTCCACTTAGTTGTGATTGTATTAACGTTTTTCCATATTGCTATATCAGATTTGCCATTATTTAAATAAATTTTGACCTGTGATTTTCCTTTCTTTTAATGTTCTTTTCATTTAGTACCAAGGTTACAGTGGTTGTCAATAATGAGTTTTGAAGTGTTTTGATTTTTATGTTCTCCAAAGTAATTTCTGTAATAGTTCATTATCTTTTTTTCTGAAATGTTTGATAGAATATAGGTGCAGCCATCTAGTCTTGAAGTTCTCTTTAAGGGAGGGCTGGTGATTATAAATTCAACTTTATTAATAATTTTAGGACTATTCAGATTTTTTATTTATTTTTGTGTCTGCTTAGGTACAATTCATTAACATTTTCAAATTAAGTTATAAAATTATTTATTGTATAATCTTTTAAGTTGTATAGCATTCATAATATTGTCACTTTTTCATTCTTCTTATTGTATATTGCTGCTTTATTATTTTTTGACCAGTCTCACCAAGGAAATAGCAGTTTCATTAGTTTTCTCAGAAAACAACTTTGGGCTTTGTTGATTTTTTCTATTTGTTTTTCTATTTTATTATTTTCTGGTTTTCATTTCTTCTACTTTCATTAAGTTTAATTTGCTATTTTCTCTCTAGCATCTCATATTTGATACTTAACTCAATTACTTTTTCTTCTTTTCTAATACATGCATAACTTATCTCTAAGCATGGCTTTCCATAATACAAATTTTGATATATTGCATTTTTATTATCATTTAGTTCAAAATAATTTCTAACTTATGTTGTGATTTCTTCTTTGATCCAAGGGCTACTTTTAGAAATAGAACTCAGCCGGGCACGGTGGCTCAAGCCTGTAATCCCAGCACTTTGGGAGGCTGAGATGGGTGGATCACGAGGTCAGGAGATCGAGACCATCCTGGCTAACATGGTGAAACCCTGTCTCTACTAAAAAATACCAAAAAAAAAAAAAAAAAAAAAAAAAAAAAAAAACAAAAAAACAAACAAAAAAAAGCTAGCCGGACGTGGTGGCGAGTGCCTGTAGTCCCAGCTACTCGGGAGGCTGAGGCAGGAGAACGGCGTGAACTCGGGAGGCGGAGCTTGCAGTGAGCTGAGATCCGGTCACTGCACTCCAGCCTGGGCGACAGAGCGAGACTCCGTCTGAAAAAAAAGAAATAGAACTCTTAATTTCCAAATTTATGGGAATTTTCCTTTCTGCTGTTTATTTATAGTGTATGTGTCCTAGAGTTAGATAATATACTCTTTGTGATTTTGATACTGTGTAATTTGTTATCGTATTTCAACATCAGCAAGATGTCAGAATAGGCCTTTCAAGTGCTTGTCCCTCTTCAGAAATAGAAGATCTCTCCATAAATAAAAATGTCTTTGTAAGAGCTAAGGAAACCAGGTGAGAGATTATAGCACCTGGGTGTAGCACAGAAATAAGAAAAAGCACCTTGAAAGGGGCAGAAGGGACAATTTTACCTTACCTGTATCACCCCTTTCCCAACCTTAGGGAGCACTACACAGAGAGAGATAACATCCCCTTAGGGAAAGGAGAGAAAAGTGAATACTATACTTTGCCTCAAACCCCAAAACCAGGCCCACCACAGTGAAACTCAGTGTGGGGCAATCCTCCACGGCCCAAGACTCAGGCCTTCCCCAGCATAAGGAAGGATCCTGCAGACCCAGGGTCCGGGTCTGCCTGGTAGGCTCAAACTTTAGGCCTACTGATTTGCTCGTCTGACCTCCATGGCTTTGGGCCTGCTCCAGTGCCAGGCTGGCCCCCACAGATTCAGGCTCCATGCCGACCCCAGCATAAGGGCAACCCTCAAAGCCCTATTTATCAGGCCAGTGGCCATAGATCCAGCCTCCAGGCTAGCCCTGATGGATACAGGCACCAGACTTTCTCAGTGTCAGCCCTGTCACTGTTGCCCCACCCTTCAGCCTGATTCTTAAAGTCCCATATTTCAGCATATCCAGCTTCTAGGCCATCCCAGTGGACCCCAGTGCTGGATCAGCCTCAGGACTGTAGACTCATGTTTCTTTCTAGTGGTCTCTGTGGCCTCAGGACTTAGGCCAGCCCTTGCAAAAAGCCTCTAGGCCAGCTCAAACAGACCCAGGCTCCTGGCTGTTTCCTATATCCTCAGGCTCCAGGCCAGCACCTGTGACAAATGTCCAGGTTAGCTCCCATGGCCCCAGGCTCCAGCCATGTTCCAGCAGATTTAGGGGTCAGGCTCACCTAAGCAGACCTGGTACCAGGTCAGTATCTCACATTCCCAGAGTGAAGCTCTAGGACCACCCTTGCAGATGTAAAACCCAGGCCTACCTCTACAGACTTAGGTCCCAGGCCTGCACCAGTGCCATACTAGCCCCTGTGGACCCAGATTCCAGGCATATCTCAAGGGACCCAGGCTTTAAACCCAAACCAGCACCTGGTCAGCTCCTGCAGACTTAGGCTAAAGGCCTACCCAGTGCCAGGTCAGCCTTGTGGATCCAGGCTCCAGGCCTGCCCTCATGGACCCAGGCTGCAGGCCCAACCCCTAAACCCAATGAATTTGTCCACTCCAGTGGATTCAGGTGCCAGACCTGCCCACCTGCTGACCCAGGCACTAGGCCAGCCAGCTCAAATATTCCAGCAGGAATTCTGCCATTGGACCACACTAAATAGTCTGCCCAGAATCTCTGGTCATCTCTGGTGAAGGGCTTTCCCCAGAGGAAAAGACAAATGTAGTCTGCAAAGACTTGAATAAGTCCATACTTCTTCAAATGCTCAGACATTAACATAAGGAAACAAGAAACATGAAAAACTGAGAAGATATAACACCATCAAAAGAACACAATTATCTTTCAGTAGCTGACTCCAAAGAAATTGAGATGTATAAACTGCTTGACAAATATTTGAAATAATGATTTTAAGGAAGCATGGTAAACTTCAATAAAATATAGAGAAACAATTCAATGCTATCAGGAAATAATAAATGACCAAAATAAGAAATGTAACATAGAGACTGAATTTATAAAGAGAAACCAAACAGAAATTTTACAGCTGAAAAATACCATAAATTAAATAAAAAATGCAATAGGGAGTATCAATAGCAGAATTGATAAGCAGAATAAAGTATCTGTGAACTTGAAGACAGGTTATTTGAAAATACACATCCAGAGGAGAAAAGATGTGAAAAGAATGAAGAAAGCTCACGGAATATATGAGACAGCAGTAAGAGGGCAAATATTTATTATAGGAGTTAATGAAGGAGAAGAGAAAGACAAAGGGCATAGAAAACTTATTTAAAGAAATAATGGTGAAAATATTTCCAAATTTGGAGAAAGATGTAACTTTCCAGTTAAGGAAGGTTAAAGGTCTCCAATCAGTTTCAGTCCAAACAAGAATTCACCAAGATATATTACAATCAGACTGTCAAAAATCAAGGACAAAGAAAGGATCCTGAAAGTAGCAAGAGAAAAGAAGCAAATAACATATAAGAGAGTCCAATGAGACTAGCAGTGGATTGCTCAGTAGATACCTTAAAGGCTAGGAGAGAAAGTGATGATATATTAAAAATGCTGAGAGAAGTTAAATGTCCATCAAGAATACTCTACTTTGGGAGGCTAAGGTGGGTGGATTGTTTCAGCCTGGAAGTTGGAGACCAGCCTGTGCAACACAGTGAGACCCTGTCTCTACAAACAAAGCAAAACAGCAAAACAACAACAACAAAAATCCTTAGCTGGGCATGGTGGTACATGAGCACAGTCTTAGCTACTCAGGAGGCTGAGGCAGGAAGATGGCTTGAACCCATGAGTTTGATGCTACAGTGACCTATGATTGTGCCACTACACTCTAGCCTAGGTGACAGCATGAGACACTGCCTCTAAAATAAATAAATAACAAACAAGAAAAAAAAGAAATACTGTACCCAGCAAAACTGTCCTTTAGAAACGAAGGAAAGATAAAGACTTTCTCAAGAAAAAAACAGGGAATTTGTCACCACCAGACTTGTCTTACAAGAAATACTAAAGTGAATTCTTCAAGCTGAAAGAAAAGGATGCTAATAGTAACATGGAGACAAATGAAACTATAAAACTCATAAAAGTAAGTACATAGTCAAATTTAAAATATTTTAATAATGTAATGGCAGCAAGTGAGTCACTTATATCCTCAGTATGAAGGTTAAGAGACAAATTTATTTAAAATAATAGCTACAATACTTTGTTAGGGGATAGATAATATGAAAAGATTTAAATTTTGACATCAAAAACATAAAATGTGGGAAAAAATAAAGTAAGAAAATTTTTTTTTCAGTACAATCAAAGTAGAATTGTTATCTGTTAAAAATAGCCTGTTATAACTATAAGATGTTTTAGGTAAGATTCATGGTAATTGCAAAGCAAAAACCTATAGTAGTTACATAAAAGATAAAAAGCAATAAAACACGTCACTAGAGAAAATTACCTAATCACAAAGGAAAACATTTAGAGAGAAAGGAACAAATAACCTACAAAATAACCAGAAAACAATTAACAAAATAAAAATAATGTCTTTACCTGTTTATAATTACATTGAATGTAAATGGATTAAAATCTACAATAAAATGACATAGAGTGGCTCAATGGATTAAAAAGAAGAGTTAACTATAAGCTGTCTACAAGAAACTCACCTCACCTTTATGGACACAAGTAGACTAAAAGTGAAATGATAGAAAAAGATATTGTATGCAAATGGAAACCAAAGGAGAATGGGGATAGCTATATTTATATTAGATAAATAGATTTTAAGTCTAAAACTGTATAATAAGACAAAGAAGGTCATTACATAATGATAAAGGAATCAATTCATTTCTTTGGTTTTGAAGAAGATATAACAGTTAGAAATATTTTTGTTCACAACCTCAGAGGAACTAAATATATAAAGCAATTATTAATAGACTTGAGAAGAGACATAGACTGCAATAAAATAATACTAGGGAATTTCAATATCCCACTTACAATGATGGACAGATCATCCAAACATAAAATCAATAAGGAAACATTAAAATTGAGTTACACTTTAGACCAAATAGACCTGACAGGTATATACAGAACATTCCATTCAACAGCAGCAGAATATGCATTTTCTCAAAAGCACCGGAAACATTCTTTTTTTTTTTTTTCTTCTGAGACAGAGTCTCGCCCAGGCTGGAGTGCAGTGGCCGGATCTCAGCTCACTGCAAGCTCCGCCTCCCGGGTTCACGCCATTCTCCTGCCTTCGCGTCCGGAGTAGCTGGGACTACAGGCGCCCGCCACCTTGCCCGGCTAATTTTTTGTATTTTTTGTATTTTTGTATTTTTAGTAGAGACGGGGTTTCACCGTGTTAGCCAGGATGGTCTCGATCTCCTGACCTCGTGATCCGCCGGTCTCGGCCTCCCAAAGTGCTGGGATTACAGGCTTGAGCCACCGCGCCCGGCCGCACTGGAAACATTCTACAAGATGGATTATATGTTAGGCCACAAGACAAGTTTTAACAAAGCTAACAAGACTGAAATCATATAAAGTATCTTTTCCAACCACAGTAGTATAAAACTAGAAATCAATAACAGGAAGAATTTCAGAAAATTCCTGAATGAATATGTGGAAATTAAACAACATGCTCCTAAACAAGCAATGGTTCAAAGAAAAAGAAAAAAATAAATAAAAATATCCTGAGATGAAAGATAATGGACACACGACATATCAAAACTCATAGGATGCAGCAAAAGCAGTTTTAAGAGGAAAGTTAATAGTAATAAATGTCTACATAAAAAAGAAGAAAGATCCTAAATAAATAATCTTGGGTTACACCTTAAGAAACTAAAAAAAGAACAAACTAAGTTAGTAGAAAGAAGGAAACAATAAGAATCAGAGGAGAAATCAATAAAATAAATAATAGAAAAACAAGAAAAAACATTAACATATCAGTTGGCTTTTTAAAACAGATAAAGATAACCAGCAAACATTACCTAAACTAAGAAAAAAAGAGAGAAGACTCAAAATCAGAAATAAAAGAGGAGACATTACAACTGATGTCACAGAAATACAAAGTGCCATAAAAATTACCATGAACAATTATATCCCAAGAGATTAGATAACTTAGAAGAAATAGATAAATTTCTAGGCACATATAAAGTACCAGGACTCAATCAGGAGGAAATAGAAAATCTAAATTGATCAAGAATAAGTAAAGATATTGAATTGGTAATAAAAAGCATCCCACCAATGAAAAGTCCTGGACATGTTAATTTCACTGATGAATTCTACCAAATATTTAAAGAATAATACCAGTTCTTCTCAAACACTTTCAAAAAATTTAAAAGCAAAAGGTACTTCTAAATTCATTTTACAAGGCTACATTACCCTTATACCAAAGCCAAGCGAGAACACTATAAGAAAGGAAAATTACATGCCAGTATCCCTGATGAACATAGATGCAAAAAAAGTCAACAAAATAATAGCAAACGAAATTGAACAGCACATAAAAAGTATCATTCACTGTAATCAAGTGGGGTTCATCCTAGGGATGCAAGGATGGTTCAATATATGCAAATGTATAAATGTGATGGGTCATATTAACAGAATGAGGTTCAAAACCTACATGATCATCTCAATAAGTGCAGAAACAGATGACAAAATTTAGCATCCTTTCATGATAAAGACTATGAACGCATTAGGTATAGAAGAATTACACCTCAACATAATGTCATGGCTAACCTAATATTCAACAATAAAAAACTGAAAACTATTTCTGTAAGGTCAGGAATGTCCACTCTTGCTACTCCATTCAACACGGGACTGGAAGTTCTAGCCAGACCAATTAGGCAAAAGAAAGAAATAAAAGGCAGTCAAACAGGAAAGGAAAAAGGTAAATTGTCTCTGTTTGTAAATCATATGTTCTTATAATAAAGAAAACTCTAAAGACTCCACCAAAAAACTGTTAGAACTAATAAATGAATTCAGAAAGTTGCAGGACTCAAAAATCAACATACAAAAATTCATAGCATTATATATGAACAACAAACTATCTGAAGAAGAAATCAAGAAAACAATCCCATTTATAATAGTCATAAATAATAAATTTAATCCAAAAAGTGATAATCTATACACTGAAAACTATAAAACATTGATGGTAGAAAGTGAAGACACAAATTAATGGAAAGAAATCCCTAGTTTATGAGTTGGAAGAATTGACATTGTTAAAATGTCCATACTACCCACAGCAAACTATCAGTTCAATATAACTTCTTTCAAATTTCAATGCAATTTTTTCACATAAATAGAAAAACCAATCCTAAAATGCATGTGGAACCACAAAACACCCTGAATAGCCAATGAAATATTGAACAAAAAAACGAAGCTGGAAGTATCACAATACTAGACTTCAAAACACACTCCAAAGCTGTAGTAATCAAAACACCATGGTACTGGCATAAAAACAGACACATATACCAATGGAAGAGAATAAAGAGCCCAGAAATAAGTCCACATATTTACAGCAAATTGATTATTGACAAAACTGTCAAGGACACACAATGGGAAAATAATATCCTCTTCACTAAATGGTCCTGAGAAAACTGGATATCCACATGCAAAAGAATGAAATTAAACCCTCATCTCACACATCTTATATAAAAATTAATTCAAATTTTTGTGTTTTACTTTATTGTGTTTTACTTTATTGCATTTTTCAGATATTATATTTTGTGCAGATTGAAGGTTTGTGGCAACCTTGTGTTAAGCAAGTGTGTTGGCACCATTTTCACATAATAGTGTGCTTACTTCATGTCTCTGTGCCATAGTTTAGGTAATTCTTGCAATATTTCAAACTTAAAAAAGTTTTTCTAAAGAATGAAACGTTTTTAAGTGAGACAGGGTCTCACTATGTCACCTAGCCTCGTCTTGAACTCCTAGGCTCAAAGGATCTTTTTTATTTTTATTTTATTTTTTTTTGAGACGGAGTCTTGCTCTGTCGGGGCTGGAGTGCAGTGGCCGGATCTCAGCTCACTGCAAGCTCCGCCTCCCGGGTTCACGCCATTCTCCTGCCTCAGCCTCCTGAGTAGCTGGGATTACAGGCGCCCGCCACCTCGCCTGGCTAGTTTTTTGTATTTTAGTAGAGACGGGGTTTCACTGGGTTAGCCAGGATGGTCTCGATCTCCTGACCTCGTGATCCGCCGGTCTCGGCCTCCCAAAGTGCTGGGATTACAGGCTTGAGCCACCGTGCCCGGCCAAAGGATCATTTTTATTGTTATTGTGTCTGTTATGGTCATCTGTGATCAGTAATCTCTGATGTTACTATTATAATTGTTTTGGGGTGCCATGGATCATGCCCATATAAGATGGTAAGCTTAACTGATAAATATTGTGTATATTCTGACTCCTCTACTCATCAGCCATTCCCCTGTCTCTCTTCCTGTTATCTATCCTCTCTATTCCCTGAGGCACAACAATACTGAAATTAGGCCAATTAATAACCCTACAATGCCCTCTAAGTGTTCAACTGAAAAGAAGAGTAGTTGCACACCTCTTACTTTAAATCAAAAGCTAGAAATGATTAAGCTTAATAAGGAAGACATGTTGAAAGCTGAGACAGACTAAAATCTAGGCCTCTTATGTCAAACAATTAAGGAAATTGTGAATGCAAGGGAAAAGTTCTAGAAAGAAATCAAGAGTGCTACTCCAGTGAACACAAACGATAAGAAAGCAAAACAATCTTATTGCTGAGATGGAGAAAGTGTTAATGGTCTCAATAGAAGATCAAATAAGCTGCAACATTCCATTAATCAAAGCCTAATTCAGAGCAAGGCCCTAAATCTCTTTAATTCTATGAAGGTGAGAGAGGCGAAAAAAATACAGAAGAAAAGTTTGAAGCTAGAAGAGATTGATTCATGATGTTTAAGGAAGAAAGCTGTCTCCATAACATAAAATACAAGGTAAAGCAGTAAGTGCTGATGTAGAATCTACAGCAAGTTATCCAGAAAAATCCAGCTAAGATCATTGATGAAGGTCACTGCACTAAACAACAGATTTTCAGAGTGTACAAAATAGTCTTATATTGGAAGTTTTCATTTAGAACTTTCATAGCTAGAGAGGAAAAGTCAATGTTTGACTTTAAATCTTCAAAAGACAGGCTGATTTTCCTGTTAGGGACTAATGCAGTGGGTGGCTTTCAGTTGAAGGCAATTCTCATATGCCATTTAAAAAATCCTAGGACTCTTAAGAATGAAAGTAAATCTACTCTATGTGTGCTCTAGAAATGGAACAACAAAGCCTGGATGACAGTACATCTGTTTGCAGCATGGTTTACTGAATATTTTTTGTGTGATATGGATTGGAAGTTTACTGAATATTTTCAGCCCACTGTTAAGGCGTACTGCTCAGAAAAAAAAAAAAAAAATATTCGTTTCAAAAGATTTTCAAGTCATATTATTTAAGAAATACACTTTGTAAGGCTATACTGCCATAGAGATTTCTTTAATAGATGTTGACAAAGTAAATTGAAAACATTCTGGAAAGGATTTACCTTTCTAGATGCCATTAAGAATATTTGTGATTCATGGTCAAATATCCACCTTAACATAATATACACATTAAGAGGAGTTTGGAAGAAGTTGTTTTCAATCCTCATAGATGACTTTGAGGGATTGAAGATTCAGTGGAGAAAGTAACTGCTGATGTGGTGGAAATAGCAAGAGAACTAGCATCAGAAGTAGAGCCTGAATTGCTGCAACTCATGATTACACTTGAATGGATGAGGAGTTGCTTTTTATGGATGAGTAAGAGAAGTGGCTTCATGAGATGGAATCAACTCCTGGTGAAGATGCTTTAAACATTGTTGAAATGACAACAGAGGATTTAGAATGTTACATAAAATTAGTTGAAAAAGCAACAGGAGAGTTTGAGAGGGTTAACTCCAGTTTTTAAAGAGGTTCTATTATGGGTAAGATGCTTTCAAACAGCATTGCATACTACAGAGAAATCTTTCATGAAAGAAAGAGTTAATTGATGTGGTAGACTTCACTGTTGTCTTATTTTAAGCAACTGCCACAGTTATCCCAACCTTTAGCAACCACACTGATCAGCAGCTATCAACATAAAGGCAAGACCCTCCACCAGCAAAAAGAGCATGACTCACTGACAGCTCAGATGAAGGTTAGTACTTTTAACAAGGAAGTGTTTTAAATTAAGGTATGTACATTGGTTTTTCAGACATAATGCTATCACACACTTAATGGACTACAGTATAATGTAAATATAACTTTTATATTCATCATGAAACCAAAAAGTTAGTGTGACTTGCTTTATCACGATTTTCACTTTATTGTGGTAGTCTGGAACTGAACCTGCACTGTCTCTGAGGTATCCCTGCATATACGGCATACCTCACAGATATTTTCCCAGGCCTCTTCATTGAAAGGAACTAGAAACAGTGACACCCTAGTAGCAATGAACATCTCCAGCACCCAGATTTTTGTTTTCATATGCCGTTTTTCAATTAAATGAGCCAGTAGTCCTTGGTGAAATAGTTGATTTTAGGATTGAAGAGGACAAAATATAAACGAGACTAGCTGGGCGCTGGCTCCCACATATAATCTAATCTATTTGGAACGCTGGGGAGGGAAGATCGCTACAGCCCAGGAGTTCAAGGCTGCAATGACCTGTGATCATACCACTCTAGCTTGGGCAGCAAGCAAGATCCTGTCCCTTTGAAAAAAGGAAAAGAAAAAGAAAAAAAGGGTTACTGAAGCTTGTACTAAAAAACAAAACCAAACAGAAATAATAGGGGCATGTTAAAAGGATGTAGCAGCCTATCTAACAGCTGGAGCAATTTGAGTAATAAATTAGTAATGATAATATTGAATTACAACTCCTAAAATAAGTATTCATAAATTCATACTGATATAAATAAATAGAGCTTACTTCTCTTCCCCTTGAGAATATTCAGGATTTATTGACTTGCTTTTAAATAATAGAGTTTGAGAAGAGAAAAATAATAACTTTACAGTAAGGAAACCTAAATGACACCACATTAACCAAGTGATTAAGGTTAACATGAGCCATCTAAAATTTAGATAATAGTATTGTACCAATTTACTGTAGTTATGTAAAATATTAACAATAGGGACACCAAATGAACATTTTGTAGGAACTCTGTTCTACATTTGCAACTTTTCTATAAAAGTAAATTTACTCACAAATAACGTTAAGAATAAAATGTTCTGCAATTATTGGTTGCAGTATTTTACACGTCTTTTATGTCAATTAATTTGTGAGGTAATTATAATCTAATTCTTTGATGTGTGTTTTGAAATTTAGAAAGCTTGCATTGTAGTAATAATTCTATTGGACAAATCTGTGTGCACCTATAATGTACCTTCAAACTACATAAAATAAAAATGGACAGAACTACATAGAGAAATAGAGAAATCCATAACCACACTGGGAAATATTTTGTTAACCTTTCTATATGTTTATCTTATACATACTTTCCTTTTAGCAGCATACAGTTGGGCCTGAAAACATATTTTTTTAAAATGGAAACATTTAGTCAATAATATAAATTACTGACACATTGGGATTTAAATTCACTATCCTTTGTCCTTACTCCAGCTTTTGTATGTTCTCCTTTTCTCTTCTTTGTGCAGTTCTTTGAATTATTATTTTTATTATTTTCATACTTATTAGTTTGTTGATTTTATAGATTTTTTCCTCTTCTTTCAGTGGTTTTCCTAAAAAATTACATCATGAATCCCTTGCATATAAGAGTCTTGGTACTTTTATCCTTTTCTCAGAAAATGTACAAGTCTTTAAACACTTTAACTCTATTTATCCTCTTTTTAGCTTATATGGTATATTTGTTATTTTGTTATATTTGCCTTTATATATATATAAATGTTTTCTTAACAAATACACATACACATGTGTGTATATGTGTGTGTGTGTGTTTTAGAGATGAGATCTTACTCTGTTGCCCAGGATGGAATGCAGTGGCACAATCATAGCTCATTGCAGCCTCGAACTCCTGGAATCAAGGGATTCTCCTGCTTCAGCTTCTTGAGTAGCTAGGAATACAGACACGTGCAATCATACCCAGCTTAATTTTAAAATGTATTTTGTAGAGTAAAGGTCTCACTAGGTTGTCACACACATATTTTTAAACACTATTATACTCTTATAATGTTTTAGAAGCAAATTTCATTCAAATCTTTACACATGTTTATCATTTTTATTGCTCATCCTTCACCAATTCCTGAGCTCCCATCGGGTTTCATTTCCTTTCTGCCTGAGAAATACGTTTTAGTATTTCTTTCAGTGCAGGTCTGCTAAAGCTAAATTTTCTGCTTTTCTTTGTTAGAAAATATTTTTGTTGCACCCTCACTTTTGAAAAATGCATCTTTGAGTATAGCATTCTCAGTTAGAAAATTTTTTTTTTCCATACTTTGAGATATTAATCCTGTGTTTTCTGGCTTCTATTGCTTCTGTTGAAAAGTCTGGGCCTTAAACCCAAGATGGCCGAATAGGAACAACTCCAGTCTCCAACTCCCAGCGTGAGCAACACAGAAGACCGGTGATTTCTGCATTTACAACTGAGGTACTGGGGTCATCTCACTAGGGAGTGCCGGACAATCGGTGCTGGTCAGCTGCTACAGCCCGACCAGAGAGAGCTGAAGCAGGGCGAGGCATTGCCTCACCTGGGAAGTGCAAGGGAGAAGGGAATCCCTTTTCCTAGCCAGGGGAACTGAGACACACAACACCTGGAAAATCGGGTGACTCCCACCCCAATACTGTGCTTTAAGCAAACGGGCAGCAGAATATATCCTACACCTGGCCGGGAGGGTCCCGCTCCCATGGAGCCTCCCTCATTGTTAACACAGCAGTCTGCGATCTAACTGCAAGGCAGCAGCGAGGCTGGGGGAGGGGCGCCCGCCATTGCTGAGGCTTAAGTAGGTAAACAAAGCCGCTGGGAAGCTCGAACTGGGTGGAGCTCACAGCAGCTCAAGGAAACCTGCCTATCTCTGTAGACTCCACCTCTGGGGACAGGGCACAGTTAACAACAACAACAACAAAAGCAGCAGGAACCTCTGCAGAAGCAAACGACTCTGTCTGACAGCTTTGAAGAGAGCAGTGGATCTCC
>NW_016803933.1:100439-136164 GCF_001698545.2 Rhinopithecus bieti
GCTGACGAGTTGATGGGTGCAGCACACCAACATGGCACAAGTATACATATGTAACAAACCTGCACGTTATGCACATGTACCCTAGAACTTAAAGTATAATAATAATAAAATTAAGAAAAAATAAATATCTATTAAAAGCAAGTCATATTAAAAAAAAAAAAAGAAAAGAAAAGTCTCCTACAGTGTGATTCTTGGTCTTTTCAGATTCATCTTTTTTCGTCCCTTATGTGGTTGTAAGATTTTCTCTATTTTTAGCATTTTCAAATGATATGCCTATTTAAAAAATTATCCTGCTTGTGGCTTAGAATGCTTTTTGAATCTTTTCTTTGGTTACCACTTTTGGACAATTCTCAACCACTATCTTTTCAAATATTACTACAGCTCCATTTTGCTTTCCTTCTGGGAAAGCAAATTACATGCATGTTAAATACCTTTATATCTTTCTATAAATACCTAAATATCTTTCTCCTCTATTGTTTATTTTTTCCTACACATATTTTCTATCTGTTTTGTTCAGAATATTTTTTCTGCCTGCTTTCTAGTTCAATCATATTCTTTCCAGTTCTGTTTAATACGCTGCTAAATTTATCCAATGGACTTTTAATTTTGGACATTATATTTTTCAGGTGTAACATTTTCTTATTTCATTTTATAGTTTTTAGTGTTCTGTTGAAATCCTCAATCTTGGATTTTATTTTCTTAAACATATTAAGCATAGTTATTTAATGTCTCATGCCTGCTAACTATTTTATGGGTTCTTTCTGTATCTATTTTATTTTCTGCTTATTTTCCTTTTTAAATTCATGTAGTATTATCTCCTTTTGTTCATGGTTTTTTTTATTAAATGTTGGATATTATATGTAGAAATATTTTAACATTTTGCAGATGATATCTTTATAATACATAATATATTTTACATTATATATAATAAAATATATAAAATAAGCATAAATTCTTCAGGGAGGATGTATGCTTGTTTCTAGAAGTAAGTAGAGGCCCTAGCAATCTGGATAATATAATCCAGCTCTGGATTTGCTTTATTCTTATGGTTTAGCTGGTGTTTGTTGTTTGCACTCTAATTATATGCAGTTTACCAGGGTCGTTCCTTCTTCTCTAGACACGGACTCTAATACTTGTGCCCCTAGACAATCAAAGCTATTGAAAGTGCTTTTCAGCTCCTCTGGCTCTCATATGTCACTTCCTGAATTGGAAGACATCCTTGGGATACATGCCAGGCTCAGTTTTCTGGGGATTCTTCTTTTCCTGGATCATATGTCCTAATTTTTCACCACCTTGTTAAATTCATCTTGCTTTCAAAAAGCTTTCATGAATATTTTTTCCAGATTTCGTGGTTTGTTTTTAATGAAGGAATTGTCTAGTCCACTTTAACTTGAAATAAGTTAGTTACTGCTTTATTTTCTTAGTCTGGTAATATATTTTACATTATATATAATAAAATATATAAAATAAGCATAAATTCTTCAGGGAGGATGTATGCTTGTTTCTAGAAGTAAGTAGAGGCCCTAGCAATCTGGATAATATAATCCAGCTCTGGATTTGCTTTATTCTTATGGTTTAGCTGGTGTTTGTTGTTTGCACTCTAATTATATGCAGTTTACCAGGGTCGTTCCTTCTTCTCTAGACACGGACTCTAATACTTGTGCCCCTAGACAATCAAAGCTATTGAAAGTGCTTTTCAGCTCCTCTGGCTCTCATATGTCACTTCCTGAATTGGAAGACATCCTTGGGATACATGCCAGGCTCAGTTTTCTGGGGATTCTTCTTTTCCTGGATCATATGTCCTAATTTTCACCACCTTGTTAAATTCATCTTGCTTTCAAAAGCTTTCATGAATATTTTTTCCAGATTTCGTGGTTTGTTTTTAATGAAGGAATTGTCTAGTCCACTTTAACTTGAAATAAGTTAGTTACTGCTTTATTTTCTTAGTCTGGTAGAAAGCAAAGTTATCAGTTGTGCATGAAAACGAGAAAGGAAATGTCAGCAGTTTAAGGAGCAAGAAAATGTGTGAAAAAGTCAACTATTACCGTAGTGAGAGGTTAAATGAACTTAATTATAACATAATACTATAGTATTATAGTATCAGATTATATTTTACTTGGTATTATTAACAGCACTTTTGGGGTTTTTAGTCATTAGTTCAAAATGGTACCGGACAGTGTGGTTGGGCTTTCCTTTTGCTATATTCTTTCGTTATACAGGTGCAGAAGGCAGAGATTATTGCTTTTATCTATGTCTTTGGTTTTGAAGTGGCTACGTTGTCTGAGGTATATATCCTGGGGTTTGTTGTTGCTTGTCAGGAATGCTCAGGACACAGACACACACAAGGAGTTTAGGAGCAGAGGTTTAATAGGTAGAAGAGAAGAGAATGAGAAACAACTTACTCTATAAAGTGATCTCTCAGCAGAAAAGATGGGCGGGGGGCACATGCGCCCAATATTATAGTCAGGTTTGAAGAGGTGGTGTCTGATTTACATAGGGTTCACAGATTGGTTAGATCAGGTATGACTTTTACATAGCACAAGGGAAGGCTGTTCACCCCATCCTAATGGGCTTTCCAGTGGATCAAGGGCCATCTTGTCTGCTTCTTACTGTGCACGTGGCTGACAAAGAAAAGGGAAGATGGAGTCACAATCTTGAACATGTCTAGTCCTTAGTTCCTGCCAGCATTCATCCGTGTAAGCTCCCCGCTTGCTTGTCTACATCCGCAGCTCAACTTTACAGGCTTCTCTTTGTTAGAAAATGATTTGGGGCTGCTTTTCATAAAAGGAAGAGTCTTATGGAGGACTCCCATACCCTTACTATCTGTCTATGTGATTTCTTCTTAACTCCTGTATCAGTTTTGTCTAACAAAACCAACAAAGACTTTGAGGGGCGAGAGGTGATCATGGAGGTGAAAGAGAGTGAAAGTTGATGAGATCAATGAATTGAAAGTCTCAATGGGATAGAAAGATGATTGGCATTAGAGCACGAAAAGAAGACAGCTGGAAAGAATTAGAGCTCAGAGAGGGATTCATGGAATTGAGGTTGTTGGGAGATTGTGGGTATTGATGGTAACAAGGTCTGAGTGAGATTCATAAGAGAAAGTCACTGAATCATTGAGGTACATTGGAGGACAAATTGAAAGAGAAGAGTTGAAGACCGAGAGCTGGAATATTGGAAGAATTACTTATGTGCATACTGAAATGGCCAATAATTAAGACTGGGGTAGTCTTGGTCTAACAGAGAGCCATGAGAAGTGAGAAGAAATGAAAGAGAATTGAAGAAACCTGGGATTTGGTAGGAAACATAAGTAAGAATAATGGATGATGTAATCTCATAAGGTTGTAAGTAAAGAGAATGATCTGGAAGCATCAGTGAGGTTAAACCAGACAACTACTTCACATTCAGTTTTTATTTATTTATTTATTTTGCTAGGGGACCGAGGGAGAAACTACTGTCACCATTCGAGAAGGCTGCTGGGTAAGCACTGTCTATCAGAGACAATCAGATTTTCATGATGAATCATAGATTCCATTTGGCCCTGTGGAAATTGATGTATGTCCACATTGAAAGACTATTGTTGGGAATAAGGAAGAAAATGTGTATGAGACCATCAGGCATAGACTTGCCTACAGTATGGATTTCCTTAACTCTAGTCAAATACCAAATTCATATTGCTTAGGATGAGTCTAAAATGTGTCAAGAGAGAAGGAGAGTTTTGACAATTTCTTTTGACTCTTGATAATAAACACTAACCAAGTATGTGCTCTTTCTCCACACACAATGTGCACAATTCTGCCTAAAAGCCTAAATTAGAATGCCTTTGGCAGCAAATAACTAAAATGGCTTAATTTATTATTTATTAACTCAAACAACAAAAGGTCTTCTGGTAGGGTGACTTCATGTTTTTTTTATTAAGGGGGTTGATGACATCTTCAAGGTCACAGATTCATATTTTCTATTTTTGTATTCTGCCGTGTTCAGCATTTTGGATTGTTTTCTTATGCTGGTTTTCTTTATTCACCCAAGATAGCAGATGCAATTGCAGCCATCACATCCAGGTAATCTGGAGGAATGAAAGAGAATGTTTCCTCCTGTGTGCAAATTTTTAACAGCGAGAACTTTTCACAGCCACTTCCCCTTATGTCTCACTGTTCAGAGCTTCATCCTATGCCCACACCTAGGGCAGTGGGGCCAATGAATGGATCTGACCAGATAGTGTCCACCCTCCAAGGCTGCAAACCTCCTTCCCTGAAGGGCATACCTACCTACATGTTGAACAAAATCAGGGCATTGTTAGCAATAAAGAAGGAACAAGGACTATTGTTTAGCACCCAAAGGTGTAGTTCACTATTTTCCCTTTAATCCTTTAAACAGTTGCTCCTAATATTACTTGTTACTATTATATTCTAGTTATCTCTTGACCCTCAACCTTCTGACATCTGTTATTTCTATGTATAAACATACAGATATAGTATATACATAGGCATGGGGTATATTAATGTTCTATTGCTGCACATCAAATCACCACAAGTTTAGTTTCTTAAGACAACATGTATTTATTATCTCACAGTTTTCGTGGGACAGGAGTCCAGGCAAGCTGGCTCTTTACCTCAAGGTCTCACATGGGTGCAATTGAGAGGCTGGCTGCACAGGGTCCTTTTCAAAGTTGATTCAGTTTGTTGGCAGAATTCTGTTCCATGTGGGTATAGTCATGAGGTGTCCATTTTCTTGCTGACTGTTAGCTAGGTCCTGCTCCCAGCTCCTAGAGGCTGCTACAATTCCTCACCATGGGGTCCCCATAGGTGCAGCATGGATGTTCGCTTCTTCCAGACCATCAAGACTGCCTCTGACCTCCAACCTTCTCCATAACATAACCATAGAGATGTCTATCCCATCACCATTTGCTATATAATGTAACCTAGTCAAGAGCAACTCTCCCATCATATGCACGGGTTCCACTTACACTTAAGTGGAGGATATTATATAAGATGTGCATACCAGGGAGTAGAAATGTTGGGGACAATCTTAGAATTCTGCCTACCAAAATGTATATGTGTTTTGTTATTATAATTATACCAGTTTTCATTCCCATACAGATTTACTCCTTTGAAAGGAGAATCTTTTTTCCACTCTGCATTCAATACAAATATTTATGCACTGTAATACAGTAAGGACCGTGCATTCATTCATTACAACGGATTGACCATAATAGCTGAATGTTCCAAACTGAATTTAGTATCCAGAAAAAAAACCCTGTGGTGGTATAGTGGGGGTACAGTTTTCAATATCTCTTCTTTGACCACTTGCTTTTTAAAATTCAAATTCTTCCCAAAGAAGTAAAACCTCTTTTCGTAAGTTTTGCCTCAGACTATTCTTACCCTTCCTTGTCCTGCGGTGATTTGTCTGTCTCCTCCCTGTCTTAGGTGTTTGAGATTTTCTCCAATTGGGTAACATGGGACCTGACCCAGGATTAGTTTGTGTGGAGCAAATATGTGGGAACAAAGTCAAGACAGTTCTGGGTGGGGCAGTTCTCTAACGAAAATAAGGAGAAAGTCTTATCTAAATCCTGTGAGTTCAGAGTTTAAGGTCTTTAATTACATTTTTAAAAATGTGCTAATGAATGTAGCAAGTGACTATGATTTAAAAACCTTATTCTGATCCTGATTCAAATAAACAAACTATAACACATTTGGAGACAATCTGAGAAACGTGAATATGTGCTTGATGCTATGGAGGAATTATTGCTATTTTGTTAGGCTTAATAATAGCACTGAGGATTGTAAGAAAATGTTTATAACTTTTAGAGATATGTTGAGAAGTATGTAGGAGTGAAATGATGGCTGGGACTTATATGAAATTTATGCAGGGGAAGAAAGAGAGACACAAGAGAGGAAGAGGGAGAGAGAGGAGAGAGAGAAAAGAGAGTGCACGTGCACAAACAATAGATGAAGTCAATGTGGCAAATTTTTGATGATTATGAATCTTGTGATGAGTATCTCTAGAAATTCATTATCTTAACCTCTTTTTCACATGTTTTAAGTGTTTTATAATAAAACATTTAAAATGAAATTTGCCAAGTGCTGTTAGGCACTTCTCCATTTGAATGCCTTTGCATGAGCTGAAGGAATAATGTGGTAGGATACTTATTTACCTTTTATATTTTTATTAAGAGACCCAAACAATAACGTGATAAATACACTTAAAATAGATAACATCTAGATCAATTTTAAAGTTATCTTCTAACATTTTAAAAGTCATATCTGAATTAAGCCCACACTCTTGGGATTGTCTTGAATCAAAATTTATTTGCCTTTCTCTCAATGCTTTCAGAATATCTCTTGAATTCACTTGGTAAGGTATCTGAAGGTTTGCCTTTATTTATTTATAAATCCCTTGGTTCTGCCTGTACAGTTGGCAGCAAGACTATTATAAATTAGCTTTCTGAGTAGGTCCTGTCCTTCTGTGTATTGACCTCATCAGTGGAGACACTGATATGGAGAGTGTTATAGGGACAACCTAAGTAAGCAGATTGTGGTGGACAGAGGAACCAAAATGTAATGCAAAGAATTGCTTCTGTGATGGCTCTTGCCCCAGTAATGAACACTCAGATTTGCCTTTGCCATGACTCAAGTCACCCAAGGATGGGTTAACAGGGACCAACCCACTTTTGCTTTCTGTTTTGCCAGCTCCCCTGCTCTTTACGGTGGAACATTATGTCATCCTGATCAGCACACAGCTGAATAACCTTCTGTCTTAAATGTTATTAGCAAGCCTTCTCTATTTGTTTTTTTTTAAATAGAATGGATGGAACTGTATTATAGGTTGAATTGTGTCCCTTCAAAATCCATATCTTAACGTCCTAATCCCAGTACCTCAAAATGTGCATGTAGTTGGCAACAGGGATATTGTAGATACAGTTACTCAAGGCGAGGTAATTAGGGTGGACTCTGATGTAACTAGTGTTCTTATAAAAAGAATGGTGGGAGGAGAAGAGACATACAGAGGAAAGCCCGTGAAGACACAGGCAGAAGAACATCATCTGCAAGTCAAAGAGCGAGGCTTCTACAGGAACCAACTCTGCTAATACGTTGATTTTGGACTTCTTACCTCCAGAGCTGTGAGAAACTAAATTTCTGTCATTTAAGCCACCCAGTTGTGCTTTGTTATGGCAGTTCTAGAAAATAATACAAACTCGAGATAGATATTAGATGCCTTTTCATTTGCTTTGCCATGTATTTATTTTTTGTCTATGTTTGAAGGCTTCAAACATTCCTAAAGTATATACCAGTAAAATGTCCACTTCACTCATTTAGGATGTATCTGTGAAGCACTAAGGGATGTGAAACATCCATTCCTTTTGACTTATGGTTAATCAGTTCCACACGACAACAAAGAAACCCCTAGCTTTGGTGCTGAGTTACCTCATGCACTCTCCTTGTTGCCCTTCCCTGCTTTGGCAGTTTCTACCTTTAGTTATCCTGATTAGTTTTCTTTCTTTAATGTGGGGAGTGGAGGGTGTGGTGAGGAGTATCAACACAAGATTAGAGTTGTTGTACTTGAGCTGGTATTTTCTTAACAAAATGTCTTTATTTTAAATTAAGTCATACCTCTAAAGTTTAGTAGGAGAGAAAAAAAAATAGAAAAGGGCTTCACTAGACTATACAGAACTCCTAGGAAGTTTTCTTTATAATTTGAGTCTTATTTCCATTGTGTGTTATTTGTATAGCTCTGAGTAAGTTACTGAACTCTTCCAAATTTCAGCTTACACAGAGACAAAATAGACAATCAATCATAAGGATCTTTCCGGGATCAAGTAAGATAGTCAATATGAATAATTTTCTAAAATATAAAGCACTCTGGAAATCAAGATCTTGGCAATTATTAAGTCTCTGAAGGCAGAGTTTGTATGTTAGTTTAAACAAATATTCTTGTAACACTGTGTAGCATGTTGCCGAGTGCATGGAGAAATCTTCATACTTGTGAAATAGAAATAATTATTGAAAATAATTGGAGAATGGGGAAGCCTAACATCACACCTTTTCTCCAGAAGTGAACTGAGGCTAAACACACAATATTGATTTATTACTGGTGGTGGCAGATCGTATCTTCCAAAGATGCCACTGACAATACATGGATCTTATCCCACATGCTCTTCTTACAATGTGGCTGACACTCATCTTCCTGAAAGATGAGTCTAAGCTCTCTCTCCTTGTAACTGCGCTGAACAGTGGAGTACAAGTGATGCTACCATGGCTTCTGAGGCTCGGTAATAAGGAATATAGCCCCCTGATCCTTCTCTGTCTCTCTCTTCACTTGCCTTTCAAAGCTGGTTACCACATTATAAGAAAGCCCCAGCCACATAGAAAGCCATGTGTACATGTTCCAGTCAACAGTCCCAGCTAAGGTCTCAGCCTGCATCAACTGCAAGAACATGCATGAGTGAGCCTTCAGTTGGTTCGAGGCCACAGCCTTCAAGATTTCTGGATGAGGCTCCAGGCATCATGGAGATGAGCTCACCTCACTGGGCCCTGTCAGATTTTCTGACTCACAAAAAGTGCTAGAGATTACAAATGCTAAATGTGTTTTAAGGCACCAAAATACATTTATTGTGTGGCAGTACATAACCCATACCTTGGTGAAGCTGGATTAGACAAAGGAGAGCCTCTTTAGGGCACTCTGAACTGACAAGTGATATTCCTGGTCCCAGGCAAAGAAGCTAGACAAGGGCTGTGACTCTCTTGGTTTTCCCTATGAGTGAAAGAGGCATGGGAGACCATCCTGTGTACTAGGGGAGCAGGAGATGGTGAGAGGAAATGTCTGTGTTTCCATGAAGCAATACTGCTCTGATTATTATGTCTAAATGGATGGTTGGCTCTCTCCTGTCTCAATTTGGGTATGTCACTTCTCCTACCATGGAGAGGAGTGACTGTAAGAAGTGTTTACTTCTAAGGTTCTGAACTCCTATAGAAATATCAAAATGAGATGTGTTCACCAACTGTGAAAACAGATCATTAAAAAAATTAGAAAAGAGAAATCAAACAATTATTTTTAACTCTAATGTAACAGCCATTTTTAAAAACAGTAAGGTCAGTGTGTGTGTGTTTGATATTCCTAGCACACATTGACCTACTCCCCAGTTACAACTTTTCCCTTTCTTGCCTGACCTACTTCATCTTAAACGTCACTATGGTTATGAAAATAAGGAACCTGATTAACATCAGTAGTGGTCACTGGACCACTGAGAACACATGCAGTGGTTTCAAAGGAAGAAATTGGGGACAGAACTAATAATACTGAAATACTGAAAGGTGGAATCTGGTTCTGAGTAATGAGGATGTGGTTTCTGAAATCATCTGATCTGCTCTACCAGAGCTGATACAACTTTTCTTTATGGAAAAAATAAGCATGAAAGTACCCGGTGGTTCTTTTTAATCTGGTGCTATTTTAAAATTGTATGACAGCGTTAATACTTGCTCTTTCCTTTCAATTGACTTCCTTGGGGATTTAATCTGTATGTTTCTTCTTTCTTTTACTCAAAAGAAAACATTTTTTTTTTTTTTGTAGTGTCTATGCTGCTAAATGTCCATGTTTTCACTAATTTCTCACAGGAGAATGCTATTTTGTCCTGTTTTTAAGTTTTACGTTTTTAATTTAAGGCTTCCGTTCTTAGAGATTGTCATTTCATGTAAGAACATACTGACACTTTCAAAACCAATAATTAAACTGGATGAATGTCCGGTTTATAAATTTGCTAAGGTTCTACAATTTACCTTTTCCTACATCTATTTAATTGAGCAATCTTCCATTAAAAGTTTAGCAGTGAAGTATTTTCAAACCTGCACCATTTATTTCCTCTATAAACAAAAATAAATACAACGTTTCTTTTTAGACAATCTTATATTAAATCAAAGGGGTATATCAAACCCTCTAGTGGAACAGGGTACCAAGGGAGATGTCTGCCACTGATCTTGTCTTGGGATAAATGTGTTCTCTTTCATTTAACCTACTCCAAGCCTGTCTCTGAGTCAAAACTTGTGTTGGCCACTCTAAATGACAAAGATACAACTTGTCTACTGAAAGGTGCTCTAAAAGATTACTGAAAAATCATAAGAAATTTCAGCTGCCTGTAAATATTTCTGGTAAATTGAAGAGACTGACCTTCAGACCAACCTTAAGCAGTCTTGGTATTTGTCTCTCATGTATTTCCCTGATGGGTGTGAGTATCACTTGCATTAAAAATGATGGATGTTGGCAATTTCATATTAATTGACACAGGAAAAAAATCTTAACACCTTCTGATGGGCTCTGACCAGAGAGAGAAAGAGAGGGAGACTCTATTGCAGCTAAATATGTTTCCTGGCAATTTTTGTGTAAACAAGTTTGAATTGGGGCCTTGGAATAGCTGAGAAAAACGTGTCATTGGCAATTGTCCTAGAATTACAAACAGTGCAAGAAAATGATGAAGTCACCTATTCAAGTAATCTCCAGGCACAAAAAAGAAAATAGGACATTTATTCTGTCTCACACTTTTCTTGGATCTGCTGGAGAGGAACTGAATCTCAGCAAGTTCTAAAAACAACTAGATTTGTGCTTATTCTTACTTATTCCTAGTAGAATCTCTCATCACAGACAGAATCATTTATCACTTTATAACGTGCATTTCCCCCTTATAGTCTCCATGTTTTAAATTAATTAAATGAACTTTAAAATATTTTAAGAACTCAGTGCTGACTACTTCTTCAGTGTGTTTTTAAAATGGGACTCTTTGGCACATTTTAAAGTGCTGTTGAGTGTGTGTGAGTGTGTGTGTGAGAGAGAGCATGCATGTATGTGTGTTAACCTACTGAGCCTTCTTTTTACTATGTATTGAAAGTAAGTTGGCAGAGGTAATTTTTTTCTGAAAAATGTCTGGGTATATTATGGTTGGTCAGTTGTAGAATATCCTGCAGACCTAATAAGGACAAGTCATTGTTTGTTCATTCAAGCAGAATATTTACTATGTCACTTCTATTCCAATATATTAATTTTATTCTTCTCTTAAGCTTATACCGCACCCTATATTTTCCTTTGAGAGAGCCATGGCAGATAGTAATCTAAGCCTAAGACTGGAGTATGGGGTGAGTGTGCGTGGGGCAGAGGGTCGTGACATTTCTGTAAATAGGTCAAAGACACTGTAGGCTAGATGTGAGTTAAATAATGAGTCAACCATTGTAAATTAAAATGACAAAAGGATGGCTTTATTTTCATATTACACTTTGTGCATGCACTAACAGAAAATGAATTTCTCTGTAAAAATATTACAAAGTGCAGGCCTAAAAGATTATTAACCAAAAGTATGAGTATTGATTGTATAGGTCAAGATTATTATGAAGCTGCAAAAAATAGTTCTGATAGAGCATTTTTCAAAAAAACTTAATTGAGACATGTATTTCACATCTAATAATCAAAAAGTCTCCATTTGCAAAGAAATAATGTTCCTCATTATAGTGAGCTAATCTGATTGGAAAATTCTTGGTCTCATTTGTGGCACTGGATGTACCTCTTTTGGCCTGTGTTTTACTCTTTTGCTACAATGCAGATTTCTGATGAAAAAGAATCCCCACATATCTCAGTTGTGCAGGTTTGGCCACAATAGTAATAGATTAGACTCAAGTGAAAAAAGAAGAGCTGTGAAATTTCTTCACAAAGTGAAGACTGACAAATCAATAATAGGTGCTTTTAGTTTTCTTAATGATAAAATCAGATCAACTGTTAGGGAAATTCAGTCAGTTGCTAGGTAGGCAAATAACAAAAACACACCCAGTTGAACAAAAATATTGATTCAAGGATTTTGTATCAAACAATAGAACTTCAAAAATACCTGAATTAGCGAAAGCAGAATGGAATATCGGCAAACTGCAAGTACATAGCTTTTTGAACACAAGGAAAATGATTATTTATAAAGACTTCTATGTTACTCTCAAAACTTTATATTCTAAACTGATAGAAAAAGGCAAAAGCACTGTTATTCTAATAGCTTCTTTATATTTTCTTGAAAATTTCATTTTGGGAGACTCCTTATCTGAGATTTTAAGTATATGATGGCCAAGAGATTGCATTATTCCCATTAGTTAAACAGTTAATTTAAAGAAATAATCGAAGATATATGAATTAGAGAAAAGATGACTTGAATTAAGATGTGGGCAATTTTAATTAAGATGCGCTATATTCAGTAAACTCCATAAGATCAGTGAAGGGAAAAATGTATTAAGGTTAATCAGTTTTGAAGAAATGTGACTAGTAGATAATGTGCCCTGGTTTTTTTTCACTATGACAGGTGTAATAAGCACAATCACTGTTCATCTATATTTCACTGGGCATAAATGCAAATTTCACATTTTCACAGAAGAGGGAATTTTATTACATTATATTGATTTAGAAATAATTCATTAACCTCTACTCCTTCTTTTTCTTTACATATCAATCTGTCTCTATTCAGGGCTTTATCTTCATTTTTCAAGTGGTTACTGTGAAGTGTCTTATATTGCAGGCTATTAAAAAACCGTCTTTTATATATTCAGCTCTGTCATTCTTGGCACAAAACTGGTACTTCTTTTCTATACATTTCTGGATATTGTTTTGGTGTTCAGGAATGTTTGTTATGTTTTCTTGAAGTCAGTTGAAGACAATTTCATAGTCTCATATAGTGCAAAATACTTGTCGCATCCTTCATGGACCTTCACTAGTTTTTGAAAATGAAATATATTTATATGCTGATTTTTCTTCTCCCTCCAAAATCAAGTCTATATAATGTGGATGGATATAATGGGTCTGAGTCTTTAATATTCAATCAGTGACTTTCAATGAGGGAGGAGAGGGATGTTATGATCCCCTCGCCCAACCTGGGACATTGGACAATAATATCTGGAGACAATTTTGACTGTCATGAATGGAGGGTTTCTTGCTACTGACTTCTAGGAATGGAGGCCAGGGATGAGGCTTAATAGCTTACCATGCATAGAATGGTACCCGACAATGAAGAATTATCTGGTACAAAATGTTGACAGCGTATGAAGTTGGGAAAACCCGGATTAGATGGTTTGGATTGAAGTCTAGAGTTCATTACTCTTTAGCAGTGTGAAATCAGATACAGCTTAACTTCCTTGTGCCTTTCTTTCCCTTTCCAATAAAAGTTGAAAATTGAAACCCCAAATAAATAATCAGTGATGCACAAATATATTTATGCACAAGGATGCTTGCAAAATTTTATTTATAATAGTAAAAGGTAGAAAACAAGCTAGATGTCTAATGATGCAAGATTTTATAGAGTTAAAATTATAGTTAATTCATAATTAAAATACTATGTAGCATAAAAACTTATATTTTAGGTGAATGTTGAAATAATGTAGAAAGCGTTCAGTGCATAAAGTGAAAAAAATTATCATAACATGTGATGTATACAGAGCGATCTAATATTAGGAAAATATATGTAGTGTTTATTTATTCTCATAGGAAAAAACTGAAAACAAAATTTGGTTGCCTCTGGGTAGTGGCACGATGGTCAATTCTGCAATTAATACATACTTTTAAATTATAAAAATAGAAGTGACATTTTTAAAAGCATGGACAACAGAACTCGCTCTGAGGCTGAAGGCGATTGGATGTGGTTGAGAGCACAAACCCTGGGACCTGTCAGGTGTGAGTTTGCATCTTTATTCTGCTACTTACTTGCTGTGTGACTTTGGGTCTCAGTTTTTTCATTTGTAAAAGTAATGACCCCTTAAAATGGCTGTTTTGATGCTTAAGTGGTACTGTATATAAATCATCTGGTCAAATTTAGCTCTTGTCACTCTTCTTTAAATGAGATAATTTAAGGCATTATTCTGTGGATTCTTGAAGGTGTTTTCCTTTTTGTTGATTGATTGACTGATTGTGACAGGGTCTTGCTCTGCCACCCAGGCTGGAGTGCAGTGGTACAATCATGACTCACTGCAGCCTCGACTTCCCAGCCTCTGGTGAGCCTCCCACCTCAGCCTCCTGCATAGCTGACTATAGGTGTACACCAACACGCCTAGCTAGTTTTTTGTATTTTTTGTACACACTGGGTTTCGGCATGTTGTCCAGGCTGGTTTCGAACTTCTGGGCTCAAGTGATCCACCCACCTCATCCTCCCAAAGTGCTGGGATTTCAGGCATGATCCAGCCCGCCGGCCTGTTTTCCTTTTCATTTACTCCCTATAGTGACTAATCCAGATCTTGGATCTTAGTACTGAGAAATGTATTTGCTGACTGATCTGTGGCTGCATTAGAGAACTTGGTTTGATGCCATATTCCCATCCCCACTACTACCCCAGCTTCCAGTTTCAATTCAAGTTAATGTGATTTGATTCATAACTATTAACAGAGCACTTATCTGTTTCTTTAATAAATACAAATATGAATAAGACAGGAAATCTCTTTACCACAGTCTCACGGCCTGGCAGGTAAGGCAGATAGAGATGAGAACATTTTGTAAAATTGGGGGCAGTACGAGATACAGCTTTTAAGAATGGGAGAAGCTAGTGGTGGGAAAGGAGACTATTCCAGGTGTTCCCTTCACGTTGCATGGACACCTTGAAGAATTGAGGCATCTTCAGGAACTGCAAAAGATCTGATGTGGACGGCTTATTGTGCACAGTAAAATAAGAATGAGAATTAGACTGAAAAAGAAGATGTGGAGCAGATTAGAACGGTCCTTGACTATTGAACTAAGGAAACCAGGTTTTATTCTGTGTGCAATGGGGAATCACTGAAAAAGTTCTTAATGGGGAAGTGGCATAAAAATAAACTCTGATTAGTGACTGAAAAGGTCATGTAGCTAAATTTAAAACCTATTTTATCTTACGTAAAATAAGCTAACTTACAGCTACACTCAGCTCCTCCAGGCAAACCACATATTTAGTGAGTATTTTTATAATTAATTAGAATTAAAGAATTTTGGACAAAATTAATGGGAGCAAGGACAGTATCTTATGCTCTGGTCATGATATTGATTGAAGATATAATGATAGTGATTGATTCCTGAATAAAATTATTATTTCTATCTCTAAAATGATCAGATAGAATTAATCTGAGAAATTCATTTATTATACCGTTGAGAAATAAATTAATATCAGTGCTTAAATTATTAATTCCAATTCCAAATTTCCCAAGTGAAGAAGTATGATTTGGATACATACTTTCAAGTATAAATGTCATGTGGCCGATCTGTAGGATTTACTTTTTAGTAGATGACACCCTTGGTTTATAACGTTGTTAGTAAATTCATTTTCAGAGAGAAGAAAATCTTGCTTTAATGGCAAGAAAAATTAGTTCTTACCAATTCTAACTTCAGTGCTTATGTTATTAATTTTAAAGAATGGCCAAGGGAAGCAAATAAAAAGAATTTGCTTATCTGAGAGAAAATATACTAGACCAGAGAACCTGTCCACTTTCTTTTTAGATGATTCTATGGACTATGTTGGCCCATTACCAAAATACATATTTTAAGAATTATACTTCTTTCTAAGCAGTGTTTTGCAGTCCATTTCCAAGTCTAAGGTGATTTAAATTACATGATTTCTCTGTGCATTTCAAATAAGGTTTTTAATATTTTAGTTTTAAGTAATAAAATGCCATTCAAGCATGTAATTTATTACCAAATCCATTAATATTTATAGCCCTAAAATGATTTTCCTGAATGGTGGAAAAAATCTTCTCAATATCATTTCTTGCCCAGGAAAAAAAAAAAGCAACAACAATGACAAATCCCATAACAGAAGTATGTTAAATATAAACTTTTTTTGGGTAAAGCACATAAACTTTTTCATCAAGTCATTTTCTATAGAATTCTGCACTCTGAAATTCTAAGTTAAGTTTAATTTATAGATTAAGTGTTTGGGGATGTTTATGTGACTGTGCAGCATTCTCTGTAAACTCTGATTTTGGAAACTTTCTTTTGAAACAAACAATTCAATTCATTGAATGTTCCATGTTATGTATTTAAGAAAGAGATTATGATGTCTAGTGGCATCTGTCATTAATTTCATTCAATAAATATTTATCCACACCTTAACATGCACCAGGCACTGTTTGAGGCCTGAAAATACAGCAATGGTACAATAAATCTCCAACATCTATAGTCTTATGGAGCTTACAGCTCAATGGAAATTGGGGACTGTTTTGCTTTAATTTATTTTAATAAATAAAAAGCATAACTCATATTTTATGCATTTAATTTTTTCTCAAATGTTGTAAACTTTTGACATATTTCTACTGTGTGTCCAGGGCTACATTGCACCATGAAGATGCTGAAAAGACGAATACCAGAGTCAATGACTTTGAAGAGTTAATGATCATTTCTTTATTTTTGTCTCCTTCTGAGGACTCTGTCTCTCACTTGACTTGTCATGATAGGCCAGGTGGTCCTATCTCTTCGTTCAGTTATTAACTCTCACAAGCCAGGATGAAATTAGAATGAAAACCACTGTTAGAGTCATCTCCCAGAAGACCACTTTTACCATGCCATTCTCTGCTTGAGAAGCTTTAATGTTCAATTATTTTCTATGAGGTGAAGGCTGAATTCTAAAATCTGGTGTCACTCAGTATTAATCAGGGAAGCAGAACCATTGCCTTTATTACAAGTAAGAAATTCATTTTAGGAATAAGACCTAAACAACTGGGCAAGAGAACTGGGGAAATGAAGGTCAGAAAGGTGAGTTGGAGCATGACAGAAGTCAGGTGATGGGTCTGATGTCTCTATTGGTTAGCACAGCTGACAGGTGGGCTTTATTAATGCTGTCTGATATACATGGAATACTTATCTGACTTCCCTTTGCCAATCTGCATACCTGCTCCCCAATTTAGATTATCCATTAAACCCCAAATTACATTGACTGTGACTTTGTTTAAAATTGTGATAGCATTTGTGAATATAATATGTATTTGAAATTGTTGTTTCTACTACTTTGAAATGGCTGCTGAATTTTGAGAAGAGATGACTAACAATGTGGAAAAACAGGTTTGCCTAGAGAAAAAGTTCATTGACCTTGGTTAAGAATGATTTTAAACAAATGTTGAGAGGTGGAGTTCCACAGAGTCATAGAGGATTAGGTGACCTAAAATAGAAGGAGAAAAGTAAGCTGGGTAAAGGTATAAGATTTTTAAATATGGTGGGACTAGACAGATAGATGAGGAATGAATGGAAGGGAGAGTTCATCATGTTGCAATAAGAAGGAACAGGAGTCAGACATGGTGGCTCACACCAGTAATGCCAGCACTTTGGGAGGCCGAAGTGGGTGGATCATCTGAGATCGGGAGTTCAAGACCAGCCTGACCAACATGGAGAAATCCTATCTCTACTAAAAATACAAAAAATTAGCCCAGTGTGGTGGCACATGCCTGTAATCCCAGCTACTTGGGAGGCTGAGGCAGGAGAATCACTTGAACCCAGGAGGTGGAGGTTGCAGTGAGCTGAGATCGCGCCATTGCACTCCATCCAGCCTGAGCAACAAGAGCAAAGCTTCGTTAAAAAAAAAAAAAAAAAAAAAGGAACAGGGTTGAAAGCCAGATTTACCAGAAAGCCAAGGGAGTTGTGAGAAAAATAACGAGTTGAACATTTCTTTCAGTTCTCAATATGACCTCATATTGATATCTGTGAAAACAAACAAAGATAAGAAAGTGGCAGATGTTGTTATATTGCTTGACTGCCAGAACCTGCTCTTCACGCTTTCCATATGTTAACTAGTAATCCTCCCCATATCTGGAGAGGTAAGTACTGTCATATCTCCACTTTACAAATAAGGAAATATGGTACAAACAGATTATTATTATTATTATTTGCTCACACTATCATAGCTAGTAAAATATGAAGGTAGAATTTGAAGTCATTCAACTGGACTTCAGAATATATAGTTTTTACCATTGCACTATTCTCTATTTAATAGGAAGTTAATTTGTGAAGTTAATAAAAGCAACGTATTTCCCTCCTGAATATCTAAGATATCCCAAGACTAGAGAGTAGTAAAAATTCTAAACATTCAACAGTGTCGCCCCATCAACTTGGAAACCGGGGGTGTTTCCTCTACCTTCCTACCATGACATTCTTAATTTTTTTGTGCCCTTTTACCTGTCAGTTTATCAGACTAGAGCAGCAAAGTATGGTCCATAGACCAGCAGCATCAGTACAACCTGGGAGCTCATTAGAAATGCAGAATCTCCTGCTGAATCAGAATTTGTCTGTACCAGGAGGTGATTCATATGCACATGAAAGGTTGAGAAAACTTCTTTAGATTATCTTTTAGAAAAAGAGATCTTCACAAATGAGGGCTAGTACATCTTCACAACAAAATTTACTGCCCATTCCCACCTCCTACCCAATTCATACAAAACTTCACATAATATCACCTGGGAGCTTAGAAAAAAATACAAATTCTTGGGTCCCTCTCTAGATGTACTGAATCAAAACTTTCTGGGAAAGAAAGCTAAAGTCTTTAAAAGTATCTTGAGTTTTTCTGAAGTGGGGTTAGATTTGGACACTTGGGTTGAGATTGGAATGTCTCTTTACCTCTGTCTAGAATGCAGAAGAAAGGCATGATGAACCCAATTCACTTACCAAGGCTCAGACCAAAGATCGCCTTCTTCTACAGGCTTTGCCTATGTCTTCAGATGAAATCATTTTATTTCTCATCATGTGAAACATCCTTTGCTATTGCACCTATTACATTGTGCTTATTTGTTTACATTTCTATCTTGCATCCTGGCTAGATTTCTTAATAGGAACTCCATACATTTTTATTGGATCAATGATTATATAACAAATGACATGTGTTATGAGCATATAGTACCATTTAGTAATAACGGTAATTTCTTACTGTTGACCATGGTTGTTTGCTTTACCATCTACTATTCATTAGTGATAGATTTTTTTTTCATTCTTACAGTTTCTTGCAGATGAATCATTTCATAACATCATGTTAGGTTATCATTTTTATGACTAATATTTGTTTTAAATATTTGTTCTTATGTAAAGGTGAAAAGGTAAAATACCAAATTATCCACTTAAATGTATTTTGTACATGGTTCATACATAATTTCATGTTAAGAAACTAGCAAATGCATTTAGTTTGTTCTTAATTACAAAAAAATAGGTATATAGGTTGAACTAATTCTCAAAAATCTGTTTGGTCTTTCTTAGAGCTTTAAGAATGCTCTTATTTTTTAAAAAATAATAAAACATGTTTTGGGAATTTTCTAAAGGAGAATTTCTTTAGAATCAGCAATGAGTAAGACTATACTTTGACTCCCTTTTCTTTTCTTTTTTCTTAAAAAAAAAAAAAAAAGCACGGCCTTACATAGATTTAAGGGCATCAGAAACTTCAGAGTGACTCATCGTAGCTGCATTTTCAACTTCCACTTCAAATTTCTGAGTTTAGAACTTCCCTATGGAAACCAGAAATTTTCTCCTGACCATTTAATTTATAATTGCTCCAGCTATTTAGCATGACAAAGTTAGCTGAAGCAATTTGGAAATTAGGCCGTGTGGTCACAAAATGACACCAACAAAAATGAATGAAAATCTCCTTTGCGGCCGGGCGCGGTAGCTCAAGCCTGTAATCCCAGCACTTTGGGAGGCCGAGACGGGCGGATCACGAGGTCAGGAGATCGAGACCATCCTGGCTAACACAGTGAAACCCCGTCTCTACTAAAATACAAAACTAGCCGGGTGAGGTGGCGGGCGCCTGTAGTCCCAGCTACTCCGGAGGCTGAGGCGGGAGAATGGCGCAAACCCGGGAGGCGGAGCTTGCAGTGAGCTGAGATCCGGCCACTGCACTCCAGTCCGGGCGACAGAGCGAGACTCCGCCTCAAAAAAAAAAAAAGAAAATCTCCTTTGCTGTTTAACATACAACTTCCTCTTCTTAGAAAGATGCTTCGCTACAGTTGGATTCAGATTAAATATTCACTACCTTGTTTAGATTCTTCTGTGTATCCTGGGGTTTACCTTAATCAACCCCATTGTTCCAATTGTAAAACACAATTGTCAATTTTAGGCAATATGATCAAAGGTGTAATTGTAGGGGAAATATGTAAGCATTATATATCCTCTTTGAAGACAATCAGAGTAAATGTTTCCTTTTCCTTAGGAACAAATATACCTATTGACTGGGGCCAAGATGAGAGACCTTGCTTGAGGCAAATCTTCCTAACCACTAAACATAACAAAGTTTATGACCCCAAACAGCTGTTACTAAGTGGAGGAGGAGGTTTTGTATAAGGATGACACTGAAAATAAAATAAAATAGAATTTATTAATTAAATGTATCAAATTATATTTTTGTATACATAGAAAACACTACAAATTTACCTTACTTACGTAGAAGGTCACATTCAGAAGTGCAGAAGACAAAAAATGTGAAGAATTTAGAGAAGTTCTAGATATAAAAATGATTTATAGTGTTAAAAATAGAATCAATGAAATAAATACCTATGACCAGAAAACATTTTGGAGAAGAGAAGCACAGCTCCATTTATATGTAGTCAAATCAATAGGCTTAAAAGATGTAAAACCCACCACAATTGATGAATAGCTTATAAATAAGTTTCCTCTTAGTGAACTAATCAGCAGTTTGAATCAACCAAATTTAGCAACACCTGAAGGAGAGGGCTAATTTTTAGCCAGAAACTTACAGGTTATATACAAGAAGAAAACGTTGCACTTGGAATAATCTTTTTTAGTAATTGCTAAACATCTTCGTTTCTAAATCCCCATAGCAGCTATTTCAAAATTACATTTAAAATGCTCCAGTTTGCTCTTCCTAGGTGATATCATTTAGTCCCACACTTTCAAACACCACCCATATGTATGCTGATGGCTCAAGTCTATTTCTGAACAAGATTTCTTACCTGAGCTCGAGTTTCCTGTATTCAACAGCATTTTGGACAATTGTAATTATTTGCCTCACACTCACTGCATTCTCAACAAGGACGATGCAGAAATAACACTTATCCACCCCAAATATGCTTTCCCTCGTCCTTAATGTGAATAACACAATTCTTCCAGTTATTTAAGTAGGAGTACTCAGCATCATCCCTAATTCCTCCTTCTCTGTTAATCGATAACCCAGTCAAAGAGATTTTACACCTCCCTACTATATTGGTTCCGTCTCTTCCTTTCACACCCTGAGTGAATCTGAGGAGCTCCTAGGGCAGATATTTGTCCTATCTCATCTAATCCTGGTTGTTACAATGGTCTTCGAAGCACTCTCATGTATAATTGTTTTTTCTTCCCTTCAATCTATTTTCCACATTGCCAGCAGTAAGTTTGTTTCAAAGACAGCCATTTGATTTCTCTTCTTAAAATTCCTTTCTCTGGGCAGCAGGATAAAATCTATCTCCATGGCATGTCTTACCAAGCCATTTTGGATCCGATGTCTCCTGTAACTCTTACCTCAGTTCTTCGGATTCTCTTCTCATCTTTTAAGCTCTGCTAGTACTAACCCTTTAGTTCCTTGAACATTCTGTACTCCCCCATGCCTTTGTGGCGTTGTTCGTTCTATATTTTTGCCTAGAATGCCCTCTACGTCCTCTCCATTTGACCTTTTCAATTCACCATTGAAGACCTAGCTTAGCACAACCTCTGCTATGAAGGCCTCCATGACCTCCCCAATGAGGACAAACTCCTCAAGTGTCAAGGTGGTAGATGACAGTTTTCATGATTTAAAATTTACATTTCTTTGATAAATGCTGAGTTTAAATACTTTTGTTCACTGTTGATTTCTCTGTAAGCTTAAAAAAGATGATCTTTTTTTCTGTGTTCCTAGAAAATTATAACCTCCTGGAGATGAGGAACTGTGATCACTTCATCTCAGGCTGGAGTAACAGAGGCTTGCTTTAGTTACAACTGAGGAACAATGAGAGTTTCCAAACAAGAAGAAAAAATACATAACTGGAAATCTTTTTAGTATTAATGTATTAGTATTAGTATTAATGATGTAAGTATTAATTAATCCCACAAATACATTAAAATGCTTACTACATATTTATCATTATAGTATGCAGAGCTCAATAAATCACTTATTTTATTTCTGTTTGTCACAAAAGATTTTATTTCAGAGAATTTTTTGCTGTCGTTTGCTTTATAGTACTCTCCCAAAGTGGTGCTACTTAAGCTTCTGGTAGATATCTAGTATCTATTCATTAAGCAGACCAGTCCCTTATAGTCCAGAATGTGTTTTTCAAGATGACAGGAGCATTTCTGTGGAAAAGAAAACCATTTTCACATTTTTAGGTGGAACCATATCACATATTGCTTGAGCCTTTGCTCCTATTTTTGTTGATCAGACAACAGTCTCCAAAGATGGGCATTGCCACCTTTACATTTCTTTCTAGATGCCTTTATGAATTTATTAATGATTAATCAAACCATTTAAATGTATACACCACATCTTTTGCAATCACTTAATGTGGAAATATTTTAGACTATCTCTTATAAATAAAACATGCAAAACAGACAAAATCAGTTTTTAACTTTTTTTTTTAATTTTACTTTAAGTTCTAGGGTACATGTGCACAACATGCAGGTTTGTTACATAGGTGTATACATGTGTCCTGTTGGTTTGCTGCACCCGTCAGCTCGTCCTTTACATTAGGTATTTCTCCTAATGCTATCCTTCCCGCAGCCTCCCACCCTCTGACAGGTCCTGGTATGTGATGCTCCCCGCCCCATGTCCGTGTGTTCTCATTGTTCAATTCCCCGCTATGAATGAGAACATGTGGTGTTTGGTTTTCTGTCCTTGTGATAGTTTGCTGAGAACGATGGTTTCCAGCTTCATCCATGTCACTGCAAAGGACATGAGCTCATCCTTTTTTATGGCTGCATAGCGTTTCATGGTCTATATGTGTCACAGTTTCTTTATCTGATCTATCATTGATGGCCATTTGGGTTGCTTCCAAGTCTTTGCTATTGTGAATAGTGCCTCAATAAACATACATGTGCTTGTGTCTTTATAATAGCATGATTTATAATCCTTTGGGTATATACCCAGTAATGGGATTGCTATTTCTAGTTCTAGATCCTTGAGGAATCACCACACAATCAGTGTTTAACTTTTTAACTAGAGGTAAACTCATTGGCTCTGAAGCTAACACATATTCATAAAGTGTATTAGTTTCTCATTGCTGCTATAACAAATGTCACTAATTTAGGGGCTTAAAGCAACATAAATTTATTATCTTACAGTTCTAGAGATTAGAAGTCCAAAATCAGTCTCATAAGATGAAAATAAAGATTCTGGTAGAGCTAGTTCTTTCTGGAAACTCTAGGGGAGAATCTGTTTCCTATCCTTTTCCAGCTTCTAGAGTCCACCTGAATGTCTTGGCTCATGGCCCCTTCCTCCACCTTTAAATCCAACACACAACATCTGCACTTGTCTCTGTTTCCATTGTCATATCTCTGTCTGACAATGACCTTCTGTCTCCTTCATCTAAGGAAACTTGTGATTACATAGGGCCTACCACGTAATCTAGGATAATTGCCCATCTCATGATCCTTAATTTAATCATATCTGTAAATTATCTTTTGCCATTTATAGGTATTGGAAATCGAATATAGACTTTAAGGGGAAATATTTTTCAGCCTACCAAAATAAGTATTTTGTAATCATGCCTTTGTAGTGACAAAACTCTAAAAATGCTTATCATCCAGGAAACCTAAATACTATAACTCAAAATATTAAAACCTACTTATGAAAATAAATGAAAAGAGTAATCATTGTTATTCCCATTTGATATCTGAGAACCAAATATAGAACTGTTATGAATTGCAAACCAGAGAGAGTCAGAAATAACAAAAGGGGTATTTGGGGATGAGATTCACAAACTGAAGAAGGGAAATCCAAGCTGGAGGTTGAGAACTGGAGGAAGATATACAGTACCGTGGCTGTCATAACAGCATGGCAAAAAATCATTCTGCATTCAGCTTGGCTTAACAGATGGACTGTTGCCCGCCTAAGATTGACACTAATTGATAGTATGAAATTTATACCTGAAAGTAAAATACAGCTATGTAGCTAGTTGGAAAAACAGAAGAAATCCCCATGAATCCTTCAAGTACAAGGTTAACCCATCATGCTGGGACCCGAGATGGTTCCCATGTTTAACCTACAAGAATTACAGACTTTTGCTAACTCTAGAATCTCATTATATTTCTATGGCCTTTCAGAGTGACCATGCTTGATCAACGTGTGCTCAGTCTGGCAAAGCTGCTCCTGAACTTTAAGAAATGGAAAGTATATGCTTATGGATCGTGGCTACTTTGCCATTTTTTGTATTAGTAATCTAGTATTAGTTAGCAGAAGGAGATGAACAACATAGGAAATATTAATGTTTATAGCATAATTAATCACAGAACATGCCAACAAGAATATATTAATCTTAAACTGGCAATAATATGAGTGTAATAGGCTATTTGCATAGGAAAGAGAACAATGGTTGTTCTACTCAACATGTCGTTCAACACTTGCTTGGTTTCCTTATTATAAACGCCAAAGGACCAAAGTTTAAAGGAAATGTAAAATTATTCGATTCGTAATCCAGTAAAAAAGTACAGATTCAAAGAATCTTCCAGTGTAACGTTCTAAATTTCAACAACTAGCATCAGTTATTTTTAAGTAAAATTTTTGCAAATGGTTTCAAATGCAGGTCTTTTAGATGACGATTTTTTATCTCATTCTGGGTTTAGTAATTCATGGTAAAGTACTGCTCATTATTTTTTAAATGCATAAAGCATATTTAACATTATATAATAAAATTATAGCATTGTATGGTAATAAAATGGATTCCCACAAATGCGTTTCAGTAATAAATCCTAGAGACATAGGTTTTTAAAATAAATATAAAATGTAAACTGAATTTTAACTAAACAGAATAAAATATGATGAAAACTCTTGAAAGCGGCATTCCTAAATTTTGGTCTCACAAGCTGGAATTGAGATGCCCATAAAGGTTGAAGAAGGAGTGCATAGGGAAAGACACACACACACACACACACACACATATATGCACACACAGACACACACATGCACACACAGACGCAGCAAGTGCTTTGAAAATAGAATCATAAATTTTTAGAGTTGTAAGAGACCTTAAAAAAGCATTTAATTTAAGCTCCTTAATGCCAGATAAAGAAATTAATATTTAACATCACATTATTGCTAACAGAATTTTCCAAAATTGAAGCAACATAGGAAAAGTGTACTATTTTACTAAAATTCATTCCCAATGTTTAATAGCCAGTGCAAACAAAGAAGTAAATTTTTTAAAGGGCTTATTCAATTCTTAGAAGGAACTTGAAGGCCTGGAAAAACAGAAGTCAGAAGGCTAACTATAAGCTCAACCTCTACCACGTAAGATTTTTATGACCATGGGTTAGTCATTTAGCCTTTTTCAGCTTCGCTTCTAGGCCTACCTTCTATGAGGTTTTATGAGACTTGTTGAATATTTTTACCATTCATCCAGTGGCCGAAGCCAATATTCCCTCCTATCAACTGTAACAGAGTTTGTCAAATGGTTTTCCTAAATCCAAGTCAATGTTAAGACGATTCTTAACATATGCTGTCATTTCTTTACATATTAAAAAATTTGTCACGCCTGTAATCCCAGCACTCCGGGAGGCCAAAGTAGGTGGATCACAGGGTCAACAGATCGAACCCTCCTGGCCAACATGGTAAAACCCAATCTCTATTAAAAATACAAAAATTAGCTGGGCGTGGTGGCATGCGCCTGGAGTCCTAGCTATCTGGGAGGCTGAGGCAGGAGAATCGCTTGAACCCAGGTGGCAGAAGTTGCAGTGAGCCGAGATAGCACCACTGCACTCCAGCTTGGTGACAGAGTGAGACTCTGCCTCAAAATAAATAAACAAATAAATAAACAAAATTTGTTGGGTATAAATGTCTGTTAACTTTCCTGCTTATCAATGAGTTGATCACTATGCTTTCTGTGACTTGTTCATTTATATTCTTTGATTATTTTTCTATTGGGTTATTAGCTTAATTAATTTGAAGTGTTTTTTTAATATGCAAAGAATATTGCCTTTTATGTTGTTTACAATAACAATATTTTCTCTCAGTGTGTAGCTTCTATTTTCACTCTTTCTCGCTCTCTCTTTCTTTCATTTGTTTGAGATAGAGTTTCTCTCTATCACCCAGGCTGAAGTTCAGTGGCATGATCTTGGCTCAGGGCAACCTCCACTTCCTGGGCTCAAGTGATCCTTTAACCTCAGCATCCCAAGTAGCTGTGACCACGGGCGCACAACACCACACCCAGGTAATTTTTTGTAGAGATGGGGTTTCGCTATGTTGCCCAGGCTGCTCTGAAACTCCTGGGCTCAAGAGATTCTCCTGCCTCGTCCTCCCAAAGTGCTGGGATTACAGGTGTGAGTCACTGCACTGGGCCCTATTTTAAGTTTCTTGATGGCTTTGCAGAATTTAAGATTTCAGTGTGATCAAATCTGCCAATGTAATTTTCTACAACTTCTGAATAGTATGTCCTACTCAGAAAGACTTCCCAGATCTTTAACAAAACTATTCTGCATTTTCTTTTATTATATTTAAAATTTTAACACAGTTTTCTTTACTTAGTCTGGAACTTATTTTCTGAATTTTGTGGGATAAGGTTTACATCCTCTTACTTTGTTTGATACACTCACGTCTCAAACATGGGCTTATGTTTCTACCCACCGGCTTTCAGAGTGGTTTGATCATACTGACAACAATAGGTTGGTTAAGTGGTTAACAGTAGGACATATCATCAAATCAGGATGTCAGTATTAAAACCAAAGGCAGTAACACTAATTTGTTAAAGAGACATGGTATCTCTGATTTGAGTTGCTTTGTTTGAGGAAACTCACTCACCCACTTACCCTTTACCAAGATCTAAGAAAATCTGGTTGTTTTGCTTTCTTAGCTGTTTCTAGAATACTAGGGAACATTATGAATAAGAGGTCAGTTTTAATCTGGATTTAGCTTAGATGTATTCAATATTTATATCAGTACTGTATTAGATTTCCCCTAAGACGTAAGTTGAGGTAGTTCTGAGTCATACTCCTATAGGTGTGTATAAATGTTTGTGCAGATATAAATTGTTCCTATGTAACTTGTTACATCTTCCAAGAGTAATCTGAAGCACCTTGCAGCACTGCTCTCAGAGTGTCATTCCGTGCTATCCAAATGAATTCAGCCTCACAATTGCAGACACTTGGAGTTAGAGAATCATGAGTTAACATCTGTGTGAACTCATATTGAAAAGAGAGTTTTTGCACTTTAAGGTGGTATTCTGTTAACAAGATTAGGAATTTAGCTTCAACCTTGCCAAATTTGGAATTTAAAAGCTGAGAATTTGGAGACAGGAAGAATTTTCTGCTTACGAAAAAGTTTAGAGTTGCAGGAGGGATTAGCTTCCCTAGATCAGAAGCAGAAGCAGAAAGATGAATTCAGGGAGTGACTCTGGTGGCCCAGAAGAATCATGAGAACTCAAGGCTTGCTGGATAGTTCATGAAAGGCACCTGGCAAATGATTATTACCTTATTGATCAATAAATAGCTTCTCTACATTCTGATGGGAAAGAGGTAATAGGAGAGAGAATTGTTTAATGGAAAGACAAAAGTTAGGTCAATTTATTAACGGTTAGAGAAAAAAAAAAATGTTGACATTCAACACGTCAATAGGTGCTAAGATTAAGGATGCCCAAAAGCTTGAAGTCTACATTTGGAATCACTGCTGCTGTTCTGGCTCTTAGATTATAGTTACTAAGACTGCATTGACTCCTGACGATTCTTAACATATGCTGTCGTTTCTTCCTCATCTGAGACCCTTGCAGGCTAAAGAAGAGAATGGCATGGCCTTACTTACACTCAAGGAGAATCAGGAGGGCTCAGCTGCAGAACAAGATCATCCTGGAACTTCTAAATTTTCTATCAAAGGGGCTTATTTAGTTAATATTTTTGCCATAGAAGGAAGAAATTGGGGCATATTCTCACAAGTACTATGATTAATATATTGTTTACTTTGCACTAAAATTTGAATAGTTGAATCTCTTCAAATAGTTCATGAGCTAAGTGAAGACTGCATGCTGGAGAAGTGGATAAGTCCTTTGCAAGAATAAGAAAAAGGTTTCTGCTTTATACAGTGAAAGCATGTGCAAAATATCTATCTAAGTCATCATGCTAGCTCCATGTGCACTAACCAGAATTCTATGTTTGTCTGGAAAGTTGATGGATGCTCATTGCAACACTAATCTCATTGTTTCATCATTTGGCTTCCTGACACCTATCTTTAAAATGGTGTGTGAGGATTAAGGCAGACATTTTTGTTCTTACCATCATGAAGGTAACACTGATACCCTGTTTCTAGTTATAAAGAATGGCAAAGCAATGTGGAGCCAGTGTATCTATTCTTCTTTGTGACAAGGAGTGATTTATAGCATCATGCCATGCTGAGCATATGCTCTATCTAACAAGGAGAGTTGTTATTATTTGAGTAAACCATGCTAGATCCAATTCCAAGGAAAGCTTTGAAAACTTTAATTAAGTTCTACAGTATGATTTTTGTTTCCATTTCTGTTCTACTCAGTTGTATGTCTGTTAGTGCCACATGATAAAGGGCTATAAGACAGAAATGGGTTTACTATTAAATGTATCATTCAAAATACTGCTCCGATATTTTGTTGATACTTTTCCTTTCCTTTTCTTTTTTTTTTCATTCCTTTTTGCCACCATGATCGCTATGATTTAATTGGTTTATTGATTTTAGATTTCAATCATATTTCCAAAGAATCTACAGAGGAGTGGTTTAAACAGTCTTGATTTTAATGAAAACTTGGCAGAGATAATTACAACAACAGCAAAAATGTAATAATAATAACATTAAAAGGAATAATATGTGGTATTTGTATAGGATGTGGATGCTGACAGTCTTTGAACTCTTGTGGTCTCATTTAATTTCAGTAGATTCAAATCTTTCATTGTATTTTAAGTGGTCTTATTTTCATTTCCACAATTTGTCCTCATTCCTGTATTTTGTTGCTTCCTCATTTACATAATTGTTTCGCATGTCTATAATTTATAAGTTTTTTATTTTTTTATTTTTTATTTTTTTACTAATCAATAAAACCTAAAACAAGCGTGAGAAAAATCCACAGTACTTATAGCTTAAGTCATGATGTGATTTTTTTTGTTGTTTCTTCAGAGTGACATGGATGGCTCTATCAAATTGGGTATTCACTAGCAAATTAGTGGTTGGAAAATTACCATACGCTTTCTCCTTGACACGTTCCTCCATGTGACTGCCATGCCTGTGTTGAGCAAAGCGTTCCCCTCTAATCTCACTTCACTGGCACATACAACACCAATGCCCGTTGATGACATGGTCCCTCTCTTTGCAAGCAAATGACTGTGGATGGTACAAGCATATTTGACAATAACTAAATTTGTTTTAGAATCAAATATAATACAAGAGAAAGAAAAAATCAGAATACTGTTATTTTGACACATTTAGTTATCTTTTAGAAAATGTTCTCCTAATTTTCAGCTTGATGTGATCTCAGCACCCAGTAGAAAGCTGACGATTTTTCATCCCATTGACAGGAATCCATTAATAAAACAACAATCTTTTGTGTGTAGTAATCTTTAATCTTATTTTGTCACATACTTCTCAGTAGCATTTCCACTCGTTTTACAGTATAATTTATGGCACTGAAACAACTCCTGCCCTGGAAAAGGTCAGTCTGTCAAGGTTTACTTGTCTTTGAAGAAAAGTAATAGAGCATTATTTATGAACCAAAGAATACACTTCACTACTTTAATCAATCAGGAAGATGCTAGTATTATTGTATCCTTTGCCACTATTCTCCCCCCTTCACCTAAAAACCGTAAGCAAAGGATATGCCACTCTTGCTTTCTCTTTCATGTTGCAAAAGGCCTCTTACCTTTCATGTCCCTTTTGCTTTTGTGTTTATGGCACTATGGAAATAACAAGCTTGATGGTGTCTGATATCTGGGAACAATTTGTCAATTATGAGCAAAGGATTGATCTTTCTTAAAGATCATAGAACCTCTGGACAGACTAATCAGCCCTATCCCATATGCTTATCATGTGACATTCAACTGACAAAACAGAAGGGGATTTGCAGTTAAAAACCTCATGAATAAAGACAAAGTTGAAGAGGTTTGAAACTATCTTAGAGAGCAATCAGCCAAACAAAAACAATTTCCATGTTTTCACACAGAAGATCCCAAATATAACCACAGTTGGACCCCATATGTTTCGAGAAATCACCACAGCACAAATTAGAACATGCTGCTCAGGAAAATGAATTGGTAGTTCATTAGAGAAAACAGTTACGGTGTGAATAAATGTCTTCAATAAGGATTTAATTTAGGTTAGAAAGACATTGGGTGTGAATTAAATAACAGCTACTAATGCAATCTTGTTAAAGTTTAAAAGTATATAAAATCTATATCTCATTATAAAATGATTAAATATGGGTCTATGTATTTTAAGTAATCTGTTTTGTAATACATCAGGAGGACTTCCAAAATATGTAAAATTATGTAAAGAGCCAGCCAATGATGACTCTTTAGAACTAAATGGAAAAAATAAACTGCAGAAGTGAAAAATCACGTTAAGTGAATTATTTTGTTTTAATCATAACATTAACCAAAGCCTCAAATAGAGTATTGAGGCAATATAGTGGTTTCCAAGTAGATTTAGAAGATAAGACAGGGTCAACTAACTTTATTAGTTTATTTATTTACAACTACCACAAAGGTTTTGTGGTGGCCTGTATTCAGTTAAGACTATAACCACTTTAAACAGAAACACCTGGTCAATTCAGCCAAAACTTTAAAAATAACCCCTGTCCCTCAAAATGATGACAAAATTAGTTCCATTTCCCAAAATAAATGAGCTGGGTTTTAAATATTTAAAAATGTATGTAGTGATTGAAAAGAATCACTTTTACATGCAAATAGTTATTTTGAATTCTAGATCGGGGATATAAAGTTCTCTCAAGGCTCAAGATGGTAAGGGGCCTTGAAGGCAGGCGTGAAATGGTGAGGGGCGTCGACTTAAATGATATCTGATTTGCCTCCCTGTTATAAATCCCCCAGCTTCTTAGTAAAATACTTGTGAGAAAATGAAGACATAGGATAAAGATGTGACAATTCATAATGTCAAAATATAAGGCTGACTGCTGCCGTAGCCTAGAAGACATGGCATAAAATGGAAAGACAATAGATGAAAAACAGAGCCATACCTGAAATGGAGCATCTGGCTCACTGGAAAATAAGTGGGAATATACCATGCCCTTTCCAAAGTAAGCCCCTGCATTCCTTCCCAGGTAGGGATACCCCACAACTGCTTTCCAATGTCTATTCATTGGCTCGTCAATCCTTAGCTGAGGCTCTGCCATAAGTGTACAGTTGTTTACATACCACTTCCCTGTGATATCACCTACACAGCAAAAAAACTTCCTCTCTTTTTTTCTTTTCTTTTTTTTTTTCCAACTGGGATGTTACAGTTCTCATGAAACAAGAAAGGAAGAGATTGACAGCAATTCAGTATGTTGGAGATGACAAGAAAAAGAGGCATAAAGTGGGAAAATGAAAAAGCCTTCATAGCTATATATGTATTTGTATATGTGTGTATATATGTATATATACATATATATTTATGCGTGTATGTGTATTTGTGTGTACACAAGTATACTTACAAGTTTTATTGAATGCCATAAATTTGTGGTATAAAGAGTGTCAGGGAGTAAGCATAGGAGAGACTACCACCTCAAGTCAGCTAAGTAGTCTGAGCATTGGTTAAGAGTATAGGCTCAATAGTAGACTGTTGGGCCAAATAGCAGTTCTATAGTTTGTTTAATTTCTGGATTTTTTTTTTTTTTAAGAGACAAGGTTTTGCTCTGATGCCAAAGCTAGAATGTAGTGGCAGAATTGTAGCTCACTGCAGCCTCAAGTTCCTGAGCTCAAGTGATTCCTGCCCCACCCCCCCAGCCTCCTGAGTATCTAGAACTACAGGCATGTGTCATCTAACTGACTATTTAATCTTTAAGTCTCAGTTTCCCCCCTTGGAAATTGGAGACAGTAATAGTAACCTCTTCGAGAATTTGTGAAAATTAAGTAACCTATATAAACTCTTCAACTCTGCCTGGCACATAGTGGACACTCAAACATACAATTTCTTTTGATTAGGGAGTAGAAAATGATTGATCAAGGAAAGGATATCTTTGAGGTACTTTAGTGTAGGAAAAGCCAGAGGCACAATCCATAGAGAATGAATGTTTTACGCTGAGGAGACAGACCCTTGTATTCCTGGGGCAGGATGGAATCTTATCAAAACACAAGCAACCCACCAGGAAAACAATCAAGCCACATATTGATGTTTGCTCTTATCCCTTGGGCCACTGTTTGAGTAAGCATGGCCTTAATTCCAACCGTCTTGATTAACATCCTTTTGGCGGAGGGGTCACTTTTCTCAGGCCTGATATGCCAGAGGAGTAACTCCCCTCTATGAGCCCTTAACTAATGTCTAGTAGGACTTGGCATTGGTATATACTCCACATCCTTCTATCCCAGAAAGCTACCAAGCTTCCTAGACTTTTTCTGTGGGATTCAGTTCCAGTTACTTACAGTGTAGCTGACTTTACAGGACACCTTTAATTGGTTGCCTTCCCTTCTCTGACTCAAGTTCTTGTTCTACTAACTAGTGATTTCTTCACCAACCATGTAAACTACTACTTGCCCTAATTCTTGTCTCAGGAACTTCTGGGGAACTCACATTGAGACACCACACATACTTCTGTGTGAAAGTGTCTCTTGCTATATCTCATTTAAATCTTAGTAAACAGCAAACAACAACAACTATAACAACAACAACACAAGACTTATTACAAGTACAGCACATCTGGGGACTAATTGAATGTGACTTTCAAAGCCTATGGCAGAGACTAGAGCATGTACTTTGACAAGGCTCATAGTCATTTCTAGTGAAAAATATTGACAAATGATAGTGTGTTTTATGTCGCAAGAATTTTATAGCAGCAAAGTTTTGTGTATGAGGACCACATGATGTATTTTCACACATTCCAAAAATAAACTGTTATAAAGAAATACTGAAAAGAATACTCTATTTAATACTCCACTGAGTGGTAGATTGAAATTAAGAACTCAAGAATCATGAAAGCATGATATAAAAGAATGTGATGCAAAGACACATGCACACGTATGTTTTATTGGCGGGCCACTATTCACAATAGGCAAAGACTTGGAATCAACGCCAAATGTCCATCTGTTGACGACTGAGATTACAGAAAAATGTGGCACATATACACCATGGAATACTATGCAGCCATAAACAAAGGATGACTTCCTTGGCATCCTTTGTAGGGAACACTGGATCGCAGCTGGAAAGGCATCATTCTTTAGCAAACTATCACAAGAACAGAAAACCATAACAGCCAGCATGTTCTCCCTCATAGGTGGGGAACTGAACAATGAGAATCACTTGGAGCTCGGGAAGGGGAAACATCAGCACACGGGGCCTATCATGGGGTGGGGGAAGGGGGGCGAGGGATTGCATTGCGGGAGTTATAGCATGATATAAATGATGAATTGATAGGTGCTGACGAGTTGATGGGTGCCGAGCACACACATGGCACAAATATACATATGTAGCCAAACCTGGCACGTTATGCACATGTACCCTATGAACTTAAAGTATAATAACAAAATAAAAAATAAATAAAATAAGAAAAAGAAATAAAAGTGAATATGTCACTTAAACTAGAAGAATATAGGCTGTGACCGCCAAGACAAGGACTTATGTCAGAGCAGAAACAAGGGGTCATTTTAGTCCCAACAGAAAGAAAAAATAATGAAAATAAAGCCGCAAGGGTAATCGCTCTCCCTCTAAAATCGCGTTTTGTCTCCTATTTCTCTCTTTTAGTCTGTATTCTTCTCTACAGATAAAATCTTGATTGGCTACATGTTTATACAATAAATAAATATACGATAAACAAATAAAATAAAAGAAATGTGATGACACGAAGCCATTCAAAATGTAGTTATATAAATAACTATTTTAAATTAAATAATTGTTTTATATAATCTCATTATAAAAATGAATGAAAATATCAAAAATTATTAAAGAGAAAAGGTACGATGCAAAAACTACTAAACAAATATAACCATCTGCTTGAGAGTTCAAATTGTATTAACAAATACTAACATCTTGAGAATGAGTAAAAGTGAGGAACGTATATAATCTTACATTAAAGGATCAAAACATAAAATTTCATTTTTGTTATCTTTTAAAATTGAAAATAAGCTAAAAAACTTCCAAAAACAAAAAAAAAAAAAAAAAAAAAAGTAAATGAATAAGTCTGTATATAAAATGGAAGCTGAAGGAAACAGAAAAGAGCATAAAAAAACAAAAGCAAGATGGCAAGATTGTTTGACTTCTATGACTACAGTAGAAATTCCCAAAGCCAAAGAGTTTCTGTCTGATGGACTGGAATTTAACAGCTTTGGGAAGCATGCCTGGCACAGAATAGAGGCTCAATAGTTATTTGTTGCCCGAATAAAAGCCAAACATACCATCTTTAAAGTAGACATAAATATGATCATCTTAATCTACCTAAAAACAAAGTCTGTTGGAAGTGGTTTCCAAAAAAAAAAAAAAAAAAATCCAATTGCGTTAAAAATCACCTAATCCACAATGAAATAAAAATGATTAAATTTTAATAGCATATCAGTGAAATATATTTTAAAACCCCTTAAAAAATATAAAGCAATGCTAAAATAAATAGGACTGTTAAAATTGTGGAAACCATAGCACTTTATTTTAGCTTTGACAGATAATGTGTAAAGACATAAAAATAGGAATATCAAGGATTTAAATAAAAAATTAATGAGATTGAACTAATAAAGATACAATTTTACATTATTTAAAAGAGATATACTTTTTTTCTAGTGAATTTACCCCAAGATACTAAAAATGCATTAAAAGTTACAATAATTAAACAGTATAATGTGGATACAAGAATAGACTATCTACATATATTTGGAAATAGAGCTTTACGTTTGTGATAAGGTTATGACAGTCAATGAGAAATCAATGCATTACTGTTATATAAGTTTTCAAAATGGATTATTTGGGGAAGAACTCTTAGACTTACAACCTGCAGTCAATTAAATAATAATGATAAAAAGAAACCAAGAGGAAAAGAAAAACCTAAAAGAAAATATGCATGAATGTTTACTCTCTGCCTGAGAAAGGATTTTCATTTGCTTTCAAAGCAATGAAAAAATTACATCTAAAAATACCTATATAATTGTCCTTTAAGAACTCAGGATTACCTGAGTATTGTAAATCAACATGAAAATCTAATAAATGACAAACTGAGTATTACATTTGTTAGATGTATAATTTATAATATTGTATTTGTTATATATTTATATATTTAATATTTTGTATATTATAGTTTATATTCTAAGAATAATTTGTAAATCACATTTATTTTTAATTACCTTAAATATAAAAACCTTAAAATTATATATATAAAGAACCTCAAAATTATATGAATAATAAGACAATTTGAAATCCTGATTTTTTAAAAAATAGATGAGCCATGAACAATTTACGGATTAAGAAATATAAACATAAAAA